>NC_029789.2:66749093-66753946 GCF_000816755.2 Arachis ipaensis | reverse complement strand
CCTTCCTCTCCCCCTTCTTCTCTTCTCCCCTCCATATCCTTCTTTCATCCCCTGCGCCACCCGAACCACCACCGCGTTGCCAGCACCGCCGCACCGCCCACCCATCACCGCCGTGCTGCTTACCACACCACCACCATCTCTCTGTGTTCAAATTGTTACTGCGCCCACCAGGTTCCGCCGCACACCAATTTCTTTCCTAGTTAGTTAGTTAGTCGCATATTTTTCAAATTCTATTCAAATTAGGATAGTTAGAGACGCCTGTTCGTAGTGGATTTTAGGTGGTTAGGTAGCTAAGATGTGGTTAGTGGATTTAGGTCTGATAATTGTGCCATTCTTGCTGCTTGCTTTATCTGTTTCGCGATTCTGAAATTGCTGTGCTGTTGTTGCTGCTAATATGCTGTTCATTACTGTTTAATGTTGTTTTGATTTAAATCGCAATTCTTGCTGAAGCTTAAGTTTGTTTATTCTGAATTCATGTGACTTGATAATTGTTACTCTTTTCTGCACTACTTTAATGTCATATGAACTGATTTCTGTTGCTGTTTATTACCCGGGAACGTCCAATTTTTAGCCGGAATGCTGCCCGATTTTTTTTCGGAAATTATTTCACTCCACTTCCATTGATGAATTGGTTTTAGCAATTTCAATTTTTGCACTAATTGGTTTCACCCAAGCCAATTCATGGATGAATGGGCGAGCATTATTCCTCTTTTTGGTTCCCTTCTTAGTTGACTAGCATTGTTGATGATTTCAATTTCATTTTGCAATTCTTTTATTTATATGATTTATCATCAATAACTCTGCAATATCTACTTGAATGTGAGTTAATTGTTATTCAAGTTTGTGCAATTTTTGTTAATTAAGAACCACAGCACCATGCCACTTACTTTAACTTCACTTTTTAACTTTTAACTGCATTAACTTTCTAACTTCTCTATTAGTTTTCAACTAACTACTTTCAAACCATTTCAAGGCATGATTACTATTGTTCCTGATAAACAAGAATTCCACATATCATAGATTTTGGATTGTGATTTTTATTCTCTAACTTTTAACTTGCATATAGTCCAAAATTTACATCTATCTACCTCACCTCATGCTTATATTGCACTTTTATTCATCTTTTGCCCCTCTATGCTTATATCGTTCAAATCTTATTTGCGTACCTATTTTTCTGCTTTAGTTTCTTAAACTGTATCCTGAAACTTCTACTTTTTAGGATGTCTGACCCCAAAAGCAAAGGAAAGGGCAAGGCAAGCACATGCAAAAGAAAAAGAGGATATTCCTCTACCACTATTTTGGATATCCTCCATGATGATTCCTGGCGGGAGAAGAATTTTATCCCGCAGGAAAAGGATGATCAGCTACTGCCCGCCACAGACCCAGTCAAGTTTACCAACAGATACTGTGAACTGAAGTATCCGGTCTTTGCAACTTCAAAGAACCTATACCTGGTGGTGGTCGAGTAGCATCAGCCTTCCTTTTGTGAGTTCTTTTTGGTGAACTTTCAGGGATAACCGTTCAAATAGTAGTTTGTTGAATTTCTTTTAAGGTATGGGCGTATCTTGAGTAATAAGCAGCCCACCATTCAAAACATGATTTGGTGATAAATGAACTGCGTTCATAGATCAGAAAGTTAAAACGGTCTCTTCATTTTTGATTTTTTAAGAGACAAGTGTTGAAATCTTCTTGAGATGTCAAAGTAATTTGACAGAATGGTTCACTGTGTCGAGGTTGTGGGGTTGGGATATCCTGAGAAAATCCTAGTTGTCTGACAGTTAAGTGAGGAGCATACAAGGTTATTGATGTTCAGATTCTTGTACGGTCTAGAATTTTACAAATGAAATCTCGTTGCAAGTATAGTTCTAAACCAACAAAGAATCCTCACATGCAAAAATATTGGTTGTCACAAGTACAAACCCCAATAAGAATTAACCAAAGTATTTAAACCTCGAGTCGTCTCACAAGGAATTGCAATGAAGTGATCAATTATTGGCTATGAAAATACAAGGGGGTTTGATTTATAATTGGCAAGGAAATATAAAAGCAAGAAAGTAAACAACAAGAACTAATAAAATAAAGGAAAGAGCTCTTGCCTAGACATAGGTAATTTAAGATCACCATCCTTGTCTACAAAACATATATTGACAATTATGAGGAACCAAACTCATTAAGTCTACTTCTATGCTTGAAGTATCTCAAATGGCTTGATCAACATCAATCCATAAGTCCTAACCTAGCTACTGATTAACTTAGTAGTAGGCTAGTATCAATAGTTATCAAATTGACCACCAAGGGTTCTCAAATCACTAATTCAATGAGACCCAATGACTCAAGGTCACTCAATTCCCTTAGCCTAGGCCAAGAGTAAGGAAAACTACTCAATAACTAGAGAAAGCATTTTATCAAACACGTAGTGTACAATAAAAGTAAACATCACAAAATGTAAGAATTATGAAATCCATGACTACCACAAGCAAGAAATCAACAATAGCAATTAATATGAACCTAAAAAGGACATAGAAACATAAAATTGCATTAGAAGAAATCAAGATCCAACAATGGTTCATTGATGAGCGGATATTTTATATGCTTTTTGGGGTTAATTTTATATAGTTTTTAGTATATTCTAGTTAGTTTTTAGTTTATTTCCATTAGTTTTTAGGAAAAATTCATATTTCTGGACTTTACTATGAGTTGTGTGTTTTTCTGTAATTTCAGGTATTTTTCTGGCTGAAATTGAGGGAGCTGAGCAAAAATCTGATTCAGGCTGAAAAAGGACTGCTGATGCTGTTGGATTCTGACCTCCCTGCACTCAAAGTGGATTTTCTGGAGCTACAGAACTCTAAATGGCGTGCTTCCAATTGCGTTGGAAAGAAGACATCCAGGGATTTCCAGCAATATATAATAGTTCATACTTTGCTCAAGGATAGATGATGTAAACTGGCATTCAATGCCAGTTCTCTGCCCAATTCTGGCGTCCAGCGCCAGAAAAGGATTAAAAGTTGGAGTTCAACGCCAGAAATGGATCCAAACCTGGCGTTGAACGCCCAAAACAGCCTTATGCACGTGAATTATTTAAGTCTCAGCCCCAGCACACACCAAGTGGGCCCCAGAAGTGGACCTCTGCACCATCTGTCATAGTCTACTCACTTTTTGTAAACCTAGGCTACTAGTTTAGTATTTAAACAACTTTTAGAAACTTATTTTGGATCTCATGACATTTTAGATCTGAACTTTGTACTCTTTGACGGCATGAGTCTCTAAACTCCATTGTTGGGGGTGAGGAGCTCTGCTGTGTCTCGATGAATTAATGCAAGTATTTCTGTTTTCCATTCAAACATGCGTGTTCCTATCTAAGATATCCATTCACGCCTAACTATGGAGAAGGTGATGATTAGTGACACTCATCACCTTCCTCAATCCATGAACGTGTGTCTGACAATCACCTCCGTTCCACATCAGATTGAATAAATATCTCTTAGATTCTTTAATCAGAGTCTCCGTGATATAAGCTAGATTGATGGCGGCATTCATGAGAATCCGGAAAGTCTAAACCTTGTCTGTGGTATTCCGAGTAGGATTCTGGGATTGGATGACTGTGACGAACTTCAAACTCGCGAGTGCTGGGCGTAGTGACAGACGAAAAAGGATAGTAAATCCTATTCCGGTACAACTGAGAACTTGCAGATGATTAGCCGTGCGGTGACAGCGCACCTAGACCCTTTTCACTGGAAGGATGGATGGTAGCCATTGACAAGGGTGATCCACCTACACACAGCTTGCCATAGAAGGACGTGCGTGCGTGAATCAGAAGACAGAGGAAAGCAGAGATTCAGAAGACAAAGCATCTCCAAACTCCAACATATTCTCCATTACTGCATAATAAGTAACCTTTAACCCATACTCTCTTGTTTATTCGCAATTCAACTGATAAATAAAATTGACTTCCTGACTAAGAATTGCAAGATAACCATAGATTGCTTCAACCCAACAATCTCCGTGGGATTCGACCCTTACTCACGTAAGGTATTACTTGGACGACCCAGTGCACTTGCTGGTTAGTGGTACGAGTTGTGAAAAGTGTGATTCACAATTCGTGCACCAAGTTTTTGGCGCCGTTGCCGGGGATTGTTTGAGTTTGAACAACTGACGGCTTATTTTGTTGCTTAGATTAGGAAAAAAATTTATTTTTGGTTTAGAGTCTCTTATTGTTGTTCTTGGTTAAAAAATCCTTCTTCAAAACAAGTGTTACATTTATTGCCCAATTGGCTAGAGTGTTGGTTTATGTTCTTGATGATTGGGCACCAGTTTTATTAAAAATCTTTTTCAAAAAAATAATTTTTCTATTAAATTCTGTGTCAAACTTTAAGTTTGGTGTTCTCTTGTTGATTTTTCTTTGTTTTTCGAAAATTTATTTTGGTTTTCTAAAAAATTTAAGTTTAGTGTTGTTCCTTTATGTTCTTGTGTTCTTGTGAGTCTTCAAAGTGTTCTTGAGTTTTCCTTGTGTCTTGATCTTAAAATTTTTAAGTTTGGTGTTCCTTGGTGTTTTTCCCTCCAAAAATTTTCGAAAACAAGGAGCATTAGATCTAAAAATTTTAAATCGTGTGCTATCTTATTGCTTTTCTCTCTATTATAAAGCATCTTTTTCGAAAATCAATTTTTAAAATTCAGATTTTTTTTTTCAAAACCTCCTAACCACTTTCTCTCTCCTCAATTTTTTGAAAATCTTCACCCATTTTTATTTATCTTTATCTTATTTTCGAAATAAATAAATAAATAAATAAAAATATTTTCTCTATTTTACATCATCTCCCTTTCTCCATCATGGACCTAAGCGGAAATGAACAGTC
>NC_029789.2:66747598-66748399 GCF_000816755.2 Arachis ipaensis | reverse complement strand
GATTACTCAGCTGGTGGATCTATCCACATGAGAAAGATAATTGAAGAGGCTCAAGAGCTCATTGATACAGTTGCCAGGAATCAGCATCTGTACCTAAGCAGTGACCCTTCCATGAAAGAAGAGGTTAAAACAGTAACTGCTGAACTCAGCCCTGTAAAACAAGCTGCTGAATTCAATCAGCAATTGGATTTTCTAACAAGGCAGTTAGCCGAATTCAAGGAAAAAATACAAGAGACAAGGATGGCTAATATAAATATTGAAGAACAATTGAAGCAAACAAAGCAGCAGCTGTCAAGACAAATAACAGAAGAATGCCAAGCAGTTCAATTAAGAAGTGGGAAAACATTAAATACCCCACCTCAAGGCAGCAAAGAGCTAAGGAATGAGCAAACCACCCAAAATTCACCTGAGGACAGTAAGATCCCAGGGAAAAGTAATTCTGGCATTAAAATGCCAGAAATCTGGTGGAAGGCTGGCGCTGAACGCCCAGACCATGCCCAGGACTAGCGTTCAACGCCAGTAACAAGCAAGGACTGGCGTTCAACGCCAGAAACAAGCAAGGATCTGGCGTTCAACACCCAAAATGGGCACAGTTCTGGCGTTCAGATGCCAGGAACAGACAAGGAGTTGGCGTCTCACGTCCCTCCAGCTTCTAACTCTGGCACTCAATTGCCAGTGAGGGATCAGACACACACAAGTGCTGATGACAACCCCTCTAAAAAGGCTTCTTCAACCACTTCTGTAGGCAATAAACCTACAGCAACTAAGGTTGAGGAATATAAAGCCAAGATACCTTATCCT
>NC_029789.2:66746824-66746989 GCF_000816755.2 Arachis ipaensis | reverse complement strand
GCATGACAGTGGTTCATAATGAAAAGAATGAACTGGTTCCTACAAGAACAGTTACAGGGTGGCGCATGTGTATTGACTACAAAAGGCTCAATACAGCCACCAAAAAGGATCATTTTCCTTTACCATTCATAGACCAGATGCTAGAAAGATTGGCAGGTCATGATC
>NC_029789.2:66746376-66746766 GCF_000816755.2 Arachis ipaensis | reverse complement strand
GAGTTTGATATAGAAATAAGAGACAGAAAAGGGACAGAGAACCAAGTGGCTGATCATCTGTCTCGGATAGAGCCAGTAGTCCCTCCCTCCCTCCCTTCTCTGGAGATCTCTGAGACTTTTTCAGATGAGCATTTATTTGCCATTCAGGAAACACCATGGTTTGCCGATATTGCAAACTATAAAGCTGCAAGGTTCATACCCAAAGAGTACAATAGGCAACAAAAGAAAAAATTAATTACTGATGCAAAGTACTACCTGTGGGATGAACCCTATCTCTTTAAGAGGTGTGCAGACGGAATAATCCGGAGATGTGTGCCTAGAGAAGAAGCACAGAGGATCTTATGGCATTACCATGGATCACAATATGGAGGCCATTTCGGAGGTGAGCAA
>NC_029789.2:66744744-66746329 GCF_000816755.2 Arachis ipaensis | reverse complement strand
CTGGTCTATGGTAAGGCATGTCACCTGCCCGTGGAACTGGAACATAAAGCCTACTGGGCAACCAGATTCCTGAACTTTGATGCCAAATTAGCAGGAGAAAAAAGATTGCTCCAGCTAAATGAGCTAGAGGAATTCAGATTCACTACTTTCGAAAATGCCAAGCTTTATAAAGAAAAATAAAAAAAGTGGCGTGACGGAAAGCTGTCATCTAGAATCTTTGAACCAGGACAAAAGGTTCTGTTGTTCAACTCTAGGCTCAGGCTATTCCCCGGGAAACTGAAATCCCAGTGGAGGGGACCATATGTGATTACAAGTGTATCACCATATGGTTTTGTGGAGCTTCAGGATATTGATTCTGATAAGAAGTTCATTGTCAATGGACAGAGAATCAAGCCCTATCTTGAAAGCAATGTTGAGCAAGAGTGCTCAAGGCTGAAGCTAGATTAAAAGCTCAGCAAGGTCCAGCTAAAGACAATAAAGAAGCGCTTGCTGGGAGGCAACCCAGCCATGGGGCATCAATCCTCTAAGCATTTTGCCCTATTTTTATTTTTATTTGTTTATATAGAGTTCATTGATAACAAGGTAAAGAATCAATTGCATAAGTTCACAGGGTTACAGAAGGAATCTGCACACAAAACAGAGAAAAAGAGCTCACTGGCAAGAAAATGCCAGTAAGAGCCTATTTTGGGCGTTCAGCGCCCAAAAGGGGCAGCCAGTGGGCGCTGAACGCCAGTAAGAATAGCAATCTGGCGTTCAACGCCAGAAAAGGGCAACAACTGGGCGTTGAACGCCCAGGAGAACAGCATTTGGGCGTTGAACGCCCAAAACAGGCAGTGTTTGGGCGTTCAAACGCCAGGATGATGGGGAGGAGGTAAATTCATTCTTTCTTCATATTTTTCATTTTAATTCTAATTTTCATGTTTCAATTCATGATTTCTTACATAAACATGTTAAGAACCCTGATTTCTAAAATTCCTAATTTTCAAAAATTCTACTTTAAAATATCAAATGTATCTTAATCCATAAGCACAAACCTTCTTTTGCAAATTCAATCCAACTCTTTTTCAAATTTTCAAAACAAATCTATTTTTTTTCAACTAATATCTTTTTCAAATCTCCACATTATCTTTTTCAAAATCTAGATTTATCTTTTTCAAAAATTTTTCATATCTTTTCAATTTTAAACTATATCCTCTCTTATCATATCTTCTATCTTATCTTTTCTAAAGCAATCTTTTTATCATATCTTTTCAAAATTTTCGAACCCACCCCCCTTCCTTTATATATGGGTTCGGCCTCCACCCTCCTCCATCAACAATTACACCTAGCTCTCCTTCTATCCCTCTCCTTTCTTTTCTTTTGCTTGAGGACAAGCAAACCTTTAAGTTTGGTGTGTTTATCCGTGATCACTAAGAGCATGGCTCCTAAGGGAAAACAACCCACTTCAAGAGGCAAGAAAGAGAGTGTTCCAAAACCACTTTGGAATCAAGGGAAGTTCTTATCCAAAGAACATGCAGACCATTATTACAAAATAATGGGTCTAAGATCAGTGATCCCGGAAGTTAGATTCGATCTGAAAGAAGAC
>NC_029789.2:66688762-66734744 GCF_000816755.2 Arachis ipaensis | reverse complement strand
GTGTTTTTTAAGGTTTTCTAGGCTTTTCTAGGAATTTTATGCTTTTTTAGGGTTTTCTAGGCTTTTAAGGGTTTTTTTACAATTTTCTAGGGTTTTCTAGTATTTTTATGTTTTTTTAGAGTTTTCTAGGGCCTCTCAGGATTTTTTAGGGTTTTTAGGGGTTTCTAAGGTTTTTTTAGGGTTTTTAGCATTTTTATGATTTTTTAGATTTTTCTAGGGTTTATTAGAGTTTTCTGTGGTTTCTCAGGATTTTTTAGATTTTTTTAGGGTTTTCTAGGATTTTTACGGTTTTCTAGGCATTCTAGGGTTTCTCAGGATTTTTTAAGATTTTTAGGGTTTTCTAGAGTTTTTTAGGCTTTTAAGGGTTTTCTAGGATTTTTAGAATTTCTTTGGATTTTTTTGATTTTTTAGGGATTTTTATGGTTTTCTAGGGTTTTATAGGATTTTTAAGGTTTTCTTGGATTTTTAGGGATTTCTAGGAGTTTTTAGGGTTTTTTAGGGTTTTAAGGATTTTCTAGGGTTTTTAGGGTTTCATAAGGTTTGCTATGGTTTTTCAGGGTTTTAGGGTTTTCTAGGTGTTTTAGGATTTTTAGGGTTTTCTAGTGCTTTTTCGGGATTTTAGCGTTTTCTAGGGTTTTCTAGTGGTTTTTTAGGATTTTTTAGAGTTTTGCTAGGGTTTTCTAAGATTTTTATGATTTTTTAGTGTTTTCTAGGGTTTCTTAAGATTTTTTTAGGCTTTTTAGCGTTTTCTAGAGTTTTTTTATTGTTTTTAGGGTTTTCTAGGGTTTTTAAAAATTTTTAGGATTTTTTAGGGTTTTTTAGGTTTTTAGGGATTTTTATGATTTTCTAGGATTTTTAGGGTTTTTTAGAATTTTTAGGGTTTTCTGTGATTTTTAGTGTTTTCTAGGGTTTTTAGGGTTTTCTAGGTTTTTTTTATGGTTTTCTAGGGTTTTTAGTGTTTTGTAGGATTTTTAGGATTTTCTAGGGTTTTCTACAATTTTTTAGGGTATTCTAGGGTTTTTTGGAGTTTTTTAAAGTTTTCTATGATTTTTATTGTTTCTAAGGTTTTTAAGGATTTTTTATGGTTTTCTAGGATTTTTAGCGTTTTTTTTTTGTTTTCTAGGATTTTTAGGGTTTTTAGGGTTTTCTATGATTTCTAGTACTTTTTAGGGTTTTTAGGGTTTTCTAGTATTTTCCAGAGTTTTCTAGGATTTTTATGATTTTCTAGGGTTTTTAGAATTTTTTAGGGTTTTCTAGGGTTTTTTGGAATTTTTATAGTTTTCTAGGGCCTTTTTAGTATTTCTAGGGTTTATAGGGTTTTTTACGGTTTTTTAGAGTTTTCTTGGGTGTTTAGGAATTTCAGGGTTTTTTGGGTTGTTAGGATTTTCTAGGGTTTTTTATCGTTTTCTAGGGTTTTTTAGTTTTTTCTAGAACTTTCTCGAGTTTTTTAAAAGTTTTCAAGGATTTTTATAGTTTTCTAGGGTTTTTAGGATTTTGTAGGGTTTTCTAGGGGTTTTAGGTTTTTTAGGGTTTTCTAGGATTTTTAGAATTTTCTAGGGTTTTCTAGGTGTTTTAGGGTTTTCTATGGTTTTCTAGAGTTTTTTAAAATTTTTCTAGGATTTTTGTGATTTTTTACGGTTTTTACGGTTTTTTAGGATTTTCTAGGTGTTTTAGGGTTTTCTAGAAATTCAGAGATTTCTAGGGTTTTCTAGGGTTTTAATAGTTTTTTAGAGTTTTCTAATTTTTATCAGGATTTTTTAGCGTTTTTAGGCTTTTCTCAAGTTTTCTAGCGTTTTTAGTGTTTTAAAGGGTTTTTAGGGTTTTTTTTATGGTTTTCTAGGTTTTTTTAGGATTTTCTAGGATTTTTAAGATTTTCTAGGGTTTTCTAGCGTTTTTAGGATTTTCTAGCGTTTTTAAGATTTTTTATAGTTTTCTATGGTTTTTAAGGTTTTCTAGGGTTTTTAGGGTTTTTTAGGGTTTTCTAGAATTTTCTATAGGTTTTTAAAGTTTTCTAGGATTTTTTGGTTTTCTATGGTTTTTAGGATTTTTTTTGGATTTTCTAGGGTTTTTAGGGTGTTTTATGATTTTTTAGTGTTTTTTAGTGTTTTCTAGAATTTTTAGCATTTTTTTAGGATTTTCTAAGATTTTTAGGATTTTTTAGATTTTTTAAGGATTTCTAGGACTTTTAGGGTTTTTTAGGGTTTTCCAAGGTTTTCTATAGTTTTTTAAAGTTTTCTAGGATTTTTATGGTTTTTTAGGGTTTTTGGGGTTTTCTAAGTGTTTTAGGGTTTTTGGTTTTTTAGGGTTTTTGAGGGTTTTCTAGGTGTTTTAGGGTTTTTTGGTTTTCTAGAGTTTTTTAAAATTGGGTTTTTTCTAGAGTTTTTAGGGTTTTTTTATGTTTTTCTAAGATTTGTAGGGGTTTTTAAGGTTTTGTAGGATTTTTTAGAAAACCCTAAAAACTTTAAAGACCACTAGAAAAACCCTAAAAAGAAATCCTGAAAACCCTAGAAAACACTAAAAAACCATAGATAACCCCTAAAAAAATCCTAAAAATCATAGAAATTCCTAAAAAACTCCAAAAAACCTAGAAAACCCTAAAAAATCATAAAAAGCCCTAAAAACCCTAGAAAACCTAAAAAATCCTAGAAAACCATAAGAATCCTAGAAAACTTTAAAAAACTCTAGAAAACCCTAGATCTCCCTAAAAAACCATACAAAACTCTAGAAAACCGAAAACCCTGAAGAACACTAGAAAACTCTAAAAAACCATAAAAACCCAAAAAAATCCTGAAAAATACTAGAAAACCCTAAACACTCTAAAAAACCATAAAAATCTTAGAAAATTTTAAAAAACTCTAGAAAATCCTAGAAATCCCAAAAAAATCCTAAAAACAAAAAAAAAACCCTAAAAAATACTAGAAAACTCTAAAAAAAACCCAAAAAACCCTAGAAAACTCTAAAGAACCCTAAAAAGCGTAGAAAACCTTAAAAACTTAGAAAGCCCTAAAAATTCTAGAAAACCTTAAAAAACCCTGAAAACCGTAGAAAACTCTAAAAACCGAAAAAATCCTAGAAAACCCTAAAAACCCGAGATAACCCAAAAAAATTGTAAAAACCCTAGAAAATCCTAAAATTCCCAAAAAAACCATAAAAATCCAAGAAAACCCTAAAAAATTTTAAAAATCCTAAAAATCTTAGAAAACCCTAAAAAACTCCAAAAATCCTTGAAAACCCTAAAAAAATCCTAAAAAACAAAAAAAAAAACCTTAAAAACCCTAGAAAACCAAAAAAAAATCTTAGAAAACTTTAAAAAATGCTAGAAAAGCCTAAAAAATCCAAAAAACCTTAGAAAACCCTAAAAAAAATCCTAAAACCCTGAAAAATCCTACAAAACCTTTAAAAAGCCTCGAAAACCATAAAAAAACCCTAAAAACACAGAATACCCTAAAGCCCTAGAAAAGCAAAAAAATAGAAGAAAACTTTAAAAAACTCTAGAAAACCCAAGAAAAACCCTAAAAACCCTAGAAAACCATAGAAACCCTAGAAAATCCTAAAAACCATAGAAAACCTTAAAAACCCTAGAAAACCCTAAAAATCCTAAAAAACCTAGAAAACCCTAAAAACCCTAGAAAACCTTAAACACCCTAGAAAACCCTAAAAACCCTAAAAAACCTAGAAAACCCTAACAAACCCTAAAAATCCTAGAAAACCTTAAACACCCTTGAAAATCCTAAAAATCCTAAAAAATCCTAAAAATCCTAGAGAACCCTAGAAAACCCTAAAAACCCTAGAAAACGGTAGAAAGCCCAAGAAAACCCTGATGAACACTAGAAAACCCAAAAAACCCAAGAAAATCCTGAAGAACACTAAAAAACCCTAAAACTCTAGAAAACCTTAAAAAATCATAAAAACCCTAGAAAACCCTAAAAAACCCTAAAATCCTGAAGAAAACCATAAAAATCGTAGAAAACTTTAAAAAACTCTAGAAAACCCTAAAAATCCTAGAAAACACGAAAAAATCATAAAAATCTTAGAAAACCCTAAAAAATCCAAAAAAAAATCATTGAAACCCCTAAAAAATCCAAGAAAACAAAAAAAAACCGTAAAAACCCTAGAAAACCAAAAAAATCCTACAAAACTTTAAAAAAGTCTAGAAAAGCCTAGAAAATCCTAAAAAACCCAAAAAACCCTAAAAAATCCTAAAAGCTCGAAAAATCCTACAAAACCTCAAAAAAGCCTCGAAAACCATAAAAAAAACCCCAAAAAACACAGAATACCCTAAAAAAATCCTAAAAGCCCAAGAAAAGAAAAAAAATCCTAGAAAACTTTAAAAAATCTAGAAAACCCTAAAAACCTTAGAAAACCATAAAAAATCGGAGAAAACTCTAGAAATCCTAAAAAACCATAAAATTCTTAGAAAACTTTAAAAATTATAGAAAACTATGGAAAACATTAAAAAACCTAGAAAACCTTAAACCCTAAACCCTAGAAAACCCTAGAAATCCTAAAAAACCTAGAGAACCCTAAAAACCCTAAAAATCCTAGAGAACCCTAAAAACCTTAAAAACCCTAAAAAATCCTAGAAAACCCAAGAAAACCCTGAAGAACACTAGAAAACTCTAAAAAACCCTAAAAACCCTAGGAAACCATAGAAACCCTAGGAAACCTTAAAAACCCTAGAAAACCCTAAAAATCTTAAAAAATCCTAAAAACCCTAAAAAACCCTAAAAACCCTGAAAAACATTAGCAAACCCTAAAAAATCCTAAAAACCCTAGAAAACCCTAAAAAACCGTAGAAAACCATAAAGATTCTCGAAAACTATAAAAAACTCTAGAAAATCCTAAAAAACAATAAAAACCCCAGAAAATCCTAAAAAAATCCTAAAAACCGTAGTAAACCCTAAATACTCTAAAAAAAACCCTGAAAAAACCTAGAAAACTCACAAAAGCCCTAAAAATCCTAGAAACCCTAAAAAACTCTAAAATACCCTAAAAGTCCTAGAAAACCATAAAAAACCCTACAAAACATAGAAGAAAAAAAAAATCCTAGAAAACTTTAAAAAACTCTAGAAAATCCTAGAAAACCCTAAAAACCCTAAAAAACCCAAAAAAACCCTAGAAAATGCTAAAAAACTCTAAAAACCCTAGAAAACCGCAAAAATCTTAAAAACCCTAAAAACCCTTGAAAACCCTTAAAAAACTAAAAAACCCCCAAAAAAATCCTAAAAAACACTAGAAAACCCTATAAAACCATAAAAATCCTAGAAAACTTAAAAAAATTATAGAAAACTATGGAAAACATTAAAAAACCTAGAAAACCTTAAAAACCCAAAAAAAAACTGAAAAACACTAGAAATCCTAGAGAACCCTAATAAACTTTAAAAAACTATAGAAAACCCTTGAAAATCTTTAGCGTTTTTTGGGTTTTTATGGTTTTCTGGGGTTTTAGGGTTTTCTAGAATTTTTAAAGTTTTCTATGATTTTTATTGTTTGCTAAGATTTTTATGGTTTTTTTTTTTTAAGGTCTTTTAGGATTTCTAGGGTATAGGGTTTTCTAGAATTTTTATGGTTTCTTAGGATTTTTATGGTTTTTAGGGTTTTCTAGAGTTTTTTAAAGTTTTCTCTGATTTTTATTATTTTCTATGGTTTTTAGGGTTTTCTAGGATATTTAGGGTTTTTTGTTTTCTAGGATTTTTAGGTTTTTTTAGGCTTTTCCAGGATTTCTAGTGCTTTTTAGGGTTTTTTATTGTTTTCTCTGGTTTTTATAGTTTTCTATGGTTTTTGGAGTTATTTAGGATTTGCTAGGGTTTTCTAGTGTTTTCCAGAGTTTTGTAAAGTTTTCTAGGATTTTTATGGGTTTTTAGGTTTTTTAGGATTTTTTAGGGTTTTCTAGGATTTTTTGGGGTTTTTATGGTTTTCTAGGGTCTTTTAGAATTTCTAGGATTTTTTATAGATTTCTATGGTTTTTAAGGGGTTTTAGGGTTTTCTAGGGTTTTTAGGGTTTTTTAGGGTTTTCTAGGATTTTCAATAGGTTTTTAAAGTTTTCTAGGATTTTTTTGGTTTTCTATGGTTTTTAGGGATTTCTAGGAGTTTTTAGGGTTTTTTAGGGTTTTAAGGATTTTCTATGGTTTTTCAGGGTTTTAGGGTTTTCTAGGTGTTTTAGGGTTTTCTAGGCTTTTAAGGGTTTTTTACAGTTTTCTAGGATTTTTTTGGTTTTCTATGGTTTTTAGGGTTTTCTAGGATTTTTATGGTTTTCTAGGCGTTCTAGGGTTTCTCAGGATTTTTTAGGATTTTTAGGATTTTCTAGAGTTTTTTCGGCTTTTAAGGGTTTTCTAGGGTTTTTAGAATTTCTTTGGATTTTTAGGGATTTTTATGGTTTTCTAGGGTTTTTTAGGGTTTTCTAGGATTTTTAAGGTTTTCTTGGATTTTTAGGGATTTCTCTGAGTTTTTAGGGTTTTTTAGGGTTTTCTAGGGTTTTTAGGGTTTCATAGGATTTGCTATGGTTTTTCTGGGTTTTAGGGTTTTCTAGGTGTTTTAGGGTTTTTAGGGTTTTCTAGTGCTTTTTCGGGATTTTAGCGTTTTCTAGGGTTTTCTAGTGGTTTTTTAGGATTTTTTAGAGTTTTGCTAGGGTTTTCTAGGATTTTTATGGTTTTTTAGCGTTTTCTAGGGTTTCTTAAGATTTTTTGGGCTTTTTAGGGTTTTCTAGAGTTTTTTATTGTTTTTAGGGTTTTCTAGGGTTTTTAAAAATTTTTAGGATTTTTTAGGGTTTTTAGGGATTTTTATGATTTTCTAGGGTTTTTTAGGGTTTTCTAGAATTTTTAGGGTTTTCTGTAATTTTTAGGGTTTTCTAGGGTTTTCTAGGGTTTTTTATGGTTTTCTAGGGTTTTTAGTGTTTTGTAGGATTTTTAGGATTTTCTAGGGTTTTCTACAATTTTTTAGGGTATTCTAGGGTTTTTTGGAGTTTTTTAAAGTTTTCTATGATTTTTATTGTTTTCTAAGGTTTTTAAGGATTCTTTATGTTTTCTAGGATTTTTAGCATTTTTTTGGATTTTCTAGGATTTTTAGGGTTTTTTAGGGTTTTCTATGATTTCTAGTGCTTTTTAGGGTTTTTAGGGTTTTCTAGTGTTTTCCAGAGTTTTCTAGGATTTTTTTTATTTTCTAGGGTTTTTAGAAATTTTTAGGGTTTTCTAGGGTTTTTTTAGGATTTTTATAGTTTTTTAGGGCTATTTCTAGGGTTTATAGGGTTTTTTACTGTTTTTTAGAGTTTTCTTGGGTGTTTAGGAATTTCAGGGTTTTTTGGGTTGTTAGGATTTTCTAGGGTTTTTTATCGTTTTCTAGGGTTTTTTAGTTTTTTCTAGAACTTTCTCGAGTTTTTTAAAAGTTTTCAAGGATTTTTATGGTTTTCTAGGGTTTTTAGGATTTTGTAGGGTTTTCTAGGGGTTTTAGGTTTTTTAGGGTTTTCTAGGATTTTTAGAATTTTCTAGGGTTTTTTTGGGTTTTCTAGGTGTTTTAGGGTTTTCTAGGGTTTTCTAGAGTTTTTTAAAATTTTTCTCAGATTTTTATGATTTTTTACGGTTTTTATGGTTTTTTAGGATTTTCTAGGTGTTTTAGGGTTTTCTAGAAATTTAGAGATTTCCAGGGTTTTCTAGGGTTTTAATAGTTTTTTATAGTTTTCTAATTTTTATCAGGATTTTTTAGCGTTTTTAGGCTTTTCTCAAGTTTTCTAGCGTTTTTAGGGTTTTGAAGGGTTTTTAGGGTTTTTTTTATGGTTTTCTAGGTTTTTTAGGGTTTTCTATGATTTTAAGATTTTCTAGGGTTTTCTAGCGTTTTTAGGATTTTCTAGAATTTTTAGGGTTTTTTAGGATTTTCTAGCGTTTTTAAGATTTTTTTTATAGTTTTCTATGGTTTTTAAGGTTTTCTAGGGTTTTTAGGGTTTTTTAGGCTTTTCTAGAATTTTCTATAGGTTTTTAAAGTTTTCTAGGATTTTTTCGGTTTTCTATGGTTTTTAGGGTTTTTTTTTGGATTTTCTAGGGTTTTTAGGGTGTTTTATGATTTTTTAGTGTTTTCTAGAATTTTTAGCATTTTTTAGGATTTTCTAAGATTTTTAGGATTTTTTAGTGTTTTCTAGAATTTTTAGCATTTTTTAGGATTTTCTAAGATTTTTAGGATTTTTTAGTGTTTTCTAGGATTTCTAGGACTTTTAGGGTTTTTTAGGGTTTTCCAAGGTTTTCTAGTTTTTTTAAGTTTTCTAGGATTTTTATGGTTTTTTAGGGTTTTTGGGGTTTTCTAAGTGTTTTAGGGTTTTTGGTTTTTTAGGGTTTTTGAGGGTTTTTGAGGGTTTTCTAGGCGTTTTAGGGTTTTTTGGTTTTCTAGAGTTTTTTAAAGTTGGTTTTTTAGGTTTTTCTAGAGTTTTTAGGGTTTTTTTATGTTTTTCTAAGATTTTTAGGGGTTTTTAAGGTTTTGTAGGATTTTTTAGAAAACCCTAAAAACTTTAAAGACCACTAGAAAACCCTAAAAAGAAATCCTAAAAATCCTAGAAAACACTAAAAAACCATAGATAAACCTAAAAAAATCATAAAAATCATAGAAATTCCTAAAAAACTCCAAAAAACCTAGCAAACCCTAAAAAAATCATAAAAAGCCCTAAAAACCCTAGAAAACCTAAAAAATCCTAGAAAACCATAAAAATCCTAGAAAATCCTAGATCTCCCTAAAAAACCCTACAAAACTCTAGAAAACCGAAAACCCTGAAGAACACTAGAAAACTCTAAAAAACCATAAAAACCCAAAAAAATCCTGAAGAACACTAGAAATGTAAGACCCGGTTAATTAACGGCTAATTAACCCATAAATGAGAATTTATTCTAAAAAGCCAAAAATGTTATTTTTATGGCTTAATATGATAGAGGAGACTGAGACGAGAATTTCGGTACCAATTTTATAGAAATCGGACCAAGATTGGACCGAACGGGCCAAACCGGACCCAAAGTGGGCCCTTGGCCCAACTAAACTAAACTAAAACCCTAGTTTTCAGCACTCTCTCTCCTCACAACACACAAACACACGCTGAAAATTAAGATGGAGGGGAGAAGAACACTCTCTCAAGTTCTATCTCTCACTTGATCTTCAAACCACCATAACTTTTGATCTGGAGCTCCGATTGCCGCTCCGTTTGCGGCCACGCGTTCACCGCGGAGAGCTCTACAAAATTCATATAATTAATCTTGAGGTAAGCCACGTTTTAATGTTCGAAATTCCAGCCCTTGATTTCGAGTTTCATGAGCAAAAATGTTGAGATTTTGGGTTCTTTGATGTTATAGGACCCAACTCTCTTGAAGGAGAAGGTTAATCTTGTCTCCTTAGACCTTGGGTGTGGTAAGATTCTCAACCCTAGTGTAAATTGTTGTTCTATGATGTTTGGGTATTGAGATGTTGTGTATGCGTTCGAAGAACGGGTGAAAAATGATTTAAAATGAGGAATTTATGTCCGTCAGAAGATTGGGGGTTGAATCTGTGAATTCTGCAGCTTTTAACTTAGAAAATTTTTAGCAGAATGACCCCTGCGCGTAGGCGCACTTGGCGCGTACGCGCCGTTCTTCGAGAAAACATCATCCACGCGTGCGCGTGGTGTGGGCGGGCGCGTCGATGCGCTGCATCGAATGCCCAGCCATTTTCCAGAGAGTTGTGCTAGAGTTGTGCCAGTTTTGTGCCTGGGCACAATGTATTCGCGCGTATGCGTGGCTGACACGTGCGCGTCGTTTGGCTAATTTTCAACCCACGCGTTCGTGCGTATGACGCTTGCGCGTCGATGAGTTTTAAGGCCATCCACGCGTGCGTGTAGAGTGCGCGTACGCGTGGCCCTGTTTTCATCCCAAAGTTGATTTTTGAGTTTTAAAAGCCAAATTTCATACTTCTAAGCCTCCGATCTCACCACTTATGTCTTAAATCATTATGATATGCCTAGGAAGAGAAAAAGGGCTAGTGAATGTGGTAACTTGCGAGTGAAGCAAGGGGAAAAATGAATGATCATTCATGATCAAAGATGACTATGTGAGATGCGGAGAATGGCGGTGGAAGTGCTTGTTATGCCATGGGCCGAAGGGCCATAATTGTTAATGAATTGGCTAGTTATGGATTTAACCGTGAGCCGGATGGCTAGATTATTGCCGTGTTACGGCGGAGCCATGTTTATGGCTAAGTATAAATGCATATATGCTGTTGAATGATATGTGAATGTTGCACTTCCACCATTGGAGATGAGGGTTTCCCTGGGTAGTAGCAGTGGCTAGCCACCACGTGCTCCAGGTTGAGACTCGAAGCTCTGTTAACCCAATGTCGTAAGTGTGGCCGGGCACTGTGAAAGGCCCGGATGAGCTCGCCCCCATAAATATTCACCAGTGATGGTGATGGATAAATATTCACCAGTGAGGGTGATGGATATGGATCATGATTATGATCAAGTTTATGATGAGTATAACTCGAGTTGGGGATGCACGACAGATGGACAGTCCAATGGCTAGCTACCAGGACTTGTCGGGTTGGCTCTATAACCGACAGATGATATCATCAGCCACTAGGGACAGGCATGCATCATAAGAATATTACATGAATTTTTGAGATTGTCTATTCGACTGCATATTACTTGCTAATTGTCTAAATGCCTTAATTGTTCTTATTTGTATATCTCTTGTCTGATATAACTGTGTTTGCTATATTATACTCTTGCTGGTGGTTGGGAGGTCTGAAGGAATTGGAAAGGAAAGTATTAGTTAGACTGAAGGATCTTTAGTCAGTTGCCACTTACGGTTTAGCTTGTTTATAAGCTTTGATATTATCTGGAGGAAGTTCTAAGATTGCCTTCGGCTTTCCTCTATTATTATGTATTATATATGTGGAAGCTGTTACCGTGCTGGGGACCTCTGGTTCTCACCCATGCGGATTTTGTGGTTTTCAGATGCAGGACGCGAGGCTTCTCGTTGAAGCATGCTGGAGACTTCCGGATTAGCGAAGATCTTTGTTCTCGGGACTCTGTTTTGGTTTATATATCTTGTTTAGATACTTTTATCTCCATTAAGTAATACAAATTGTGATGACTCCTTCTAGAGGGGATTTTTGGAGAATAGGTTTTCTGTATTTGTGTCCCTTTGGGTTTCCTTAGGGGTTTCCCTTATTTTATTATATGTATATATTGCTATGCTCGGACCGGTTATCTTTGCAACCGGATTTTGAGTCTTGATATTCCTGTTTTTGACACTCTTTTGTATATATATAATCTCACGTTAGCTTGTCCCTGTTCGTTACGTTATCGATCGGAGTGTTGCGTTTTCGAGTTACGGTTTTTGTTTACCCCTTTTTCCACAAGGCTTCTAGTTATAATCAATTATTCATACTACTATACGTACTAAATTTTGTTTTAGAGGTCGTAATACCACCATCTCTGAATTATGACTTAAGCATAAGACTCTGTATGGTAGGGTGTTACAAGAAAACTCTAAAAAACCCTGAAAATCCTAGGAAACCATAGAAACCCTAGGAAACCTTAAAAACCCTAGAAAACCCTAAAAACCTTTAAAAATCATAAAAACCCTAAAAAACCCTAAAAACCCTATAAAAAAACCCTGAAAAACATTAGCAAACCCTAAAAACTTCTAAAAACCCTAGAAAACCCTAAAAAACCGTAGAAAACCATAAAGATTCTCGAAAACTATAAAAAAACTCTAGAAAATCCTAAAAAACAATAAAAACCCCAGAAAATCCTTAAAAAAATCCTAAAAACTATAGAAAACCCTAAATACCCTAAAAAACCCTGAAAAAACCTAGAAAACTCACAAAAGCCCTAAAAATCCTAGAAACCCTAAAAAACTCTAAAATACCCTAAAAGTCCTAGAAAACCATAAAAAACCCTACAAAACATAGAAGACCAAAAAAATCCTAGAAAACTTTAAAAAACTCTAGAAAATCCTAGAAAACCCTAAAAAAACCCAAAAAACCCTAGAAAACGCTAAAAAACTCTAAAAACCCTTAAAAACCGTAAAAATCTTAAAAACCCTAAAAACCCTTGAAAACCCTTAAAAAACTAAAAAACCCCCAAAGAAAATCTTAAAAAACACTAGAAAACCCTATAAAACCATAAAAATCCTAGAAAACATAAAAAAATTATAGAAAACAATGGAAAACATTAAAAAACCTAGAAAACCTTAAAAACCCAAAAAAAACCTGAAAAACACTAGAAAACTCTAAAAACGCTAAAAACCCTAGAAAACTCTAAAAAACCTAAAAAACCCTGCAAAATCCTAAAATCCATTGAAAACCCTAAAATATCCTAAAATCATAAAGAAAACCCTAAAAATCCTAAAAACCCAAGAAAATCATAAAGAAAACCCTAGAAATCCTAGAGAACCCTAATAAACTTTAAAAAAACTATAGAAAACCCTTGAAAATCTTTAGCGTTTTTTTGGTTTTTATGGTTTTCTGGGGTTTTAGGGTTTTCTAGAATTTTTAAAGTTTTCTAGGATTTTTACCTTTTTTAGGGTTTTCTAGGATTTTTAGGGTTTTAAAGTTTTCTATGATTTTTATTGTTTACTAAGATTTTTAGGGTTTTTTTTTTCGGTTTTCTTTGGGTATTTCGGTTTTTTTTTTTTGGTTTACTAGGGTTTTCTAGGATTTCCAATGCTTTTTAGGGTTTTTTTAGGGTCTTTTAGGATTTCTAGGGTATAGGGTTTTCTAGAATTTTTATGGTTTCTTAGGATTTTTATGGTTTTTAGGGTTTATTTGGGTTTTCTAGAGTTTTTTAAAGTTTTCTCTGATTTTTATGTTTTTTTTAGGGTTTTTTGTTTTCTAGGATTTTTAGGTTTTTTTAGGGTTTTCCAGGATTTCTAGTGCTTTTTAGGGTTTTTTATTGTTTTCTCTGGTTTTTATAGTTTTCTATGGTTTTTGGAGTTATTTAGGATTTGCTAGGGTTTTCTAGTGTTTTCCAGAGTTTTGTAAAGTTTTCTAGGATTTTTATGGGTTTCTAGGTTTTTTAGGATTTTTTAGGGTTTTCTAGGATTTTTTGGGGTTTTTATGGTTTTCTAGGGTCTTTTAGAATTTCTAGGATTTTTTATAGATTTCTATGGTTTTTAAGGGGTTTTAGGGTTTTCTAGGATTTTTATGGTTTTTTAGGGTTTTCTAGGATTTTCAATAGGTTTTTAAAGTTTTCTAGGATTTTTTTGGTTTTCTATGGTTTTTAGCGTTTTTTAGGGTTTTCTAGGGTTTTTAGGGTGTTTTATGGCTTTTAAGGTTTTCTAGGATTTTTAGGGTTTTTTAGTGTTTTCTAGGATTTCTTGGATTTTTATGGTTTTCTAGGGTTTTTATGGTTTTCTAGGGTTTTTAGTGTTTTTTAAGGTTTTCTAGGGTTTTTAGGGTTTTCTAGGAATTTTATGCTTTTTTAGGGTTTTCTAGGCTTTTAAGGGTTTTTTACAGTTTTCTAGGGTTTTCTAGTATTTTTATGGTTTTTTTAGAGTTTTCTAGGGTCTCTCAGGATTTTTTAGGGTTTTTAGGGGTTTCTAAGGTTTTTTAGATTTTTCTAGGGTTTATTAGAGTTTTCTGCGGTTTCTCAGGATTTTTTAGATTTTTTTAGGGTTTTCTAGGATTTTTACGGTTTTCTAGGCATTCTAGGGTTTCTCAGGATTTTTTAGGATTTTTAGGGTTTTCTAGAGTTTTTTAGGCTTTTAAGGGTTTTCTAGGATTTTTAGAATTTCTTTGGATTTTTTTGGTTTTTTAGGGATTTTTATGGTTTTCTAGGGTTTTCTAGGATTTTTAAGGTTTTCTTGGATTTTTAGGGATTTCTAGGAGTTTTTAGGGTTTTTTAGGGTTTTAAGGATTTTCTAGGGTTTTTAGGGTTTCATAGGATTTGCTATGGTTTTTCAGGGTTTTAGGGTTTTCTAGGTGTTTTAGGGTTTTTAGGGTTTTCTAGTGCTTTTTCGGGATTTTAGCGTTTTCTAGGGTTTTCTAGTGGTTTTTTAGGATTTTTTAGAGTTTTGCTAGGGTTTTCTAGGATTTTATGGTTTTTTAGCGTTTTCTAGGGTTTCTTAAAATTTTTAGGATTTTTTAGGGTTTTTAGGTTTTTTAGGGATTTTTATGATTTTCTAGGGTTTTTTAGGGTTTTCTAGAATTTTTAGGGTTTTCTGTGATTTTTAGGGTTTTCTAGGGTTTTTAGGGTTTTCTAGGATTTTTTTTTATGGTTTTCTAGGGTTTTTAGTGTTTTGTAGGATTTTTAGGATTTTCTAGGGTTTTCTACAATTTTTTAGGGTATTCTAGGGTTTTTTGGAGTTTTTTAAAGTTTCTATGATTTTTATTGTTTTCTAAGGTTTTTAAGGATTTTTTATGGTTTTCTAGGATTTTAAGCATTTTTTTGGGTTTTCTAGGATTTTTAGGTTTTTTAGGGTTTTCTATGATTTCTAGTGCTTTTTAGGGTTTTTAGGGTTTTCTAGTGTTTTCCAGAGTTTTCTAGGATTTTTATGATTTTCTAGGGTTTTTAGAATTTTTTAGGGTTTTCTAGGGTTTTTTGGGATTTTTATAGTTTTCAAGGGCCTTTTTAGTATTTCTAGGGTTTATAGGGTTTTTTACGGTTTTTTAGAGTTTTCTTGGGTGTTTAGAAATTTCAGGGTTTTTTGAGTTGTTAGGATTTTCTAGGGTTTTTTATCGTTTTCTAGGGTTTTTTAGTTTTTTCTAGACCTTTCTCGAGTTTTTTAAAAGTTTTCAAGGATTTTTATGGTTTTCTAGGGTTTTTAGGATTTTGTAGGGTTTTCTAGGGATTTTAGGTTTTTTAGGGTTTTCTAGGATTTTTAGAATTTACTAGGGTTTTTTAGGGTTTTCTAGGTGTTTTAGGGTTTTCTAGGATTTTCTAGAGTTTTTTAAAATTTTTCTAGGATTTTTGTGATTTTTTACGGTTTTTATGGTTTTTTAGGATTTTCTAGGTGTTTTAGGGTTTTCTAGAAATTTAGAGATTTCTAGGGTTTTCTAGGGTTTTAATAGTTTTTTAGAGTTTTCTAATTTTTATCAGGATTTTTTAGCGTTTTTAGGCTTTTCTCAAGTTTTCTAGCGTTTTTAGGGTTTTCAAGGGTTTTTAGGGTTTTTTTTAATGGTTTTCTAGGTTTTTTTAGGATTTTCTAGGATTTTTAAGATTTTCTAGGGTTTTCTAGCGTTTTTAGGATTTTCTAGAATTTTTAGGGTTTTTTAGGATTTTCTAGTGTTTTTAAGATTTTTTATAGTTTTCTATGGTTTTTAAGGTTTTCTAGGGTTTTTAGGGTTTTTTAGGGTTTTCTAGAATTTTCTATAGGTTTTTAAAGTTTTCTAGGATTTTTTCGGTTTTCTATGGTTTTTAGGATTTTTTTTGGATTTTCTATGGTTTTTAGGGTGTTTTATGATTTTTTAGTGTTTTTTACTGTTTTCTAGAATTTTTAGCATTTTTTTAGGATTTTCTAGAATTTTTAGGATTTTTTAGTGTTTTCTAGGATTTCTACGACTTTTTAGGG
Source organism: Arachis ipaensis (assembly GCF_000816755.2). Lineage (NCBI taxonomy): Eukaryota > Viridiplantae > Streptophyta > Magnoliopsida > Fabales > Fabaceae > Arachis > Arachis ipaensis. Next base: position 66,719,229 of record NC_029789.2, on the reverse strand, counting down.
TTTTTTAGTGTTTTCCAAGGTTTTCTATAATTTTTTAAAGTTTTCTAGGTTTTTATGGTTTTTTAGGGTTTTTGGGGTTTTCTAAGTGTTTTAGGGTTTTTGGTTTTTTAGGGTTTTCGAGGGTTTTTCAGGGTTTTCTAGGTGTTTTAGGGTTTTTTGGTTTTCTAGAGTTTTTTAAAATTGGGTTTTTTCTAGAGTTTTTAGGGTTTTTTTATGTTTTTCTAAAATTTTTAGGGTTTTTAAGGTTTTGTAGGATTTTTTAGAAAACCCTAAAAACTTTAAAGACCACTAGAAAACCCTAAAAAGAAATCCTGAAAACCCTAAAAAACACTAAAAAACCATAAATAACCCCTAAAAAATCCTAAAAATCATAGAAATCCCTAAAAAACTCCAAAAAACCTAGAAAACCCTAAAAAATCATAAAAAGCCCTAAAAACCCTAGAAAACCTAAAAAATCCTAGAAAACCATAAAAATCCTAGAAAACTAAAAAAACTCTAGAAAACCCTAGATCTCCCTAAAAAACCATACAAAACTCTAGAAAACCGAAAACCCTGAAGAACACTAGAAAACTCTAAAAAACCATAAAAACCCAAAAAAATCCTGAAAAATACTAGAAAACCCTAAAAACTGTAAAAAACCATAAAAATCTTAGAAAATTTTAAAAAACTCTAGAAAATCCTAGAAATTCCAAAAAAATCCTAAAAACAAAAAAAAACCCTAAAAATACTAGAAAACTCTAAAAAAAACCCAAAAAACCCTAGAAAACTCTAAAGAACCCTAAAAAGCCTAGAAAACCTTAAAAAACTTAGAAAACCCTAAAAATCCTAGAAAACCTTAAAAAACCCTGAAAACCGTAGAAAACCCTAAAAACCGAAAAAATCCTAGAAAACTTTAAAAACTCTACCCTAAAAGCCCTAGAAAAGCAAAAAAATACAAGAAAACTTTAAAAACTCTACCCTAAAAGCCCTAGAAAAGCAAAAAAATACAAGAAAACTTTAAAAAATAAAAAAAAAACCTAAAAAACCCAAAAAACCCTAGAAAATCCTAAAATCCAGAAAAAAACCATAAAAATCCTAGAAAACCCTAAAAAATTTTAAAAATCCTAAAAATCTTAGAAAACCCTAAAAAACCCCAAAAATCCTTGAAAACCCTAAAAAAATCCTAGAAAACAAAAAAAAACCTTAAAAACCCTAGAAAATAAAAAAAAATGCTAGAAAACTTTAAAAAATAATAGAAAAGCCTAAAAAACCCAAAAAACCTTAGAAAACCCTAAAAAAAATCCTAAAACCCTGAAAAATCCTACAATACCTTTAAAAAGCCTCGAAAACCATAAAAAAAACCCTAAAAACACAGAATACCCTAAAAGCCCTAGAAAAGCAAAAAAATACAAGAAAACTTTAAAAACCTATAGAAAATTCTAGAAAACCCTAAAATCCTAGAAAACTTTAAAAACCTATAGAAAATTCTAGAAAACCCTAAAATCCTAGAAAACTTTAAAAACCTATAGAAAATTCTAGAAAACCCTAAAATCCTAGAAAACTTTAAAAACCTATAGAAAATTCTAGAAAACCCTAAAATCCTAGAAAACTTTAAAAACCTATAGAAAATTCTAGAAAACCCTAAAATCCTAGAAAACTTTAAAAACCTATAGAAAATTCTAGAAAACCCTAAAATCCTAGAAAACTTTAAAAACCTATAGAAAATTCTAGAAAACCCTAAAATCCTAGAAAACTTTAAAAACCTATAGAAAATTCTAGAAAACCCTAAAATCCTAGAAAACTTTAAAAACCTATAGAAAATTCTAGAAAACCCTAAAATCCTAGAAAACTTTAAAAACCTATAGAAAATTCTAGAAAACCCTAAAATCCTAGAAAACTTTAAAAACCTATAGAAAATTCTAGAAAACCCTAAAATCCTAGAAAACTTTAAAAACCTATAGAAAATTCTAGAAAACCCTAAAATCCTAGAAAACTTTAAAAACCTATAGAAAATTCTAGAAAACCCTAAAATCCTAGAAAACTTTAAAAACCTATAGAAAATTCTAGAAAACCCTAAAATCCTAGAAAACTTTAAAAACCTATAGAAAATTCTAGAAAACCCTAAAATCCTAGAAAACTTTAAAAACCTATAGAAAATTCTAGAAAACCCTAAAATCCTAGAAAACCCTAAAATCCTAGAAAACAAAAAAAGGATGATTTTAATAGCAAAAAAACGTCGGGGACGAATTTGATTTTCGCCACTTACCTTAGGGACGATTTCAGTACTTAACCCTTTAAAAAACTCTAGAAAACCCAAGAAAACCCTAAAAACCCTAGAAAACCTTAAAAACCCTAGAAAACCCTAAAAATCCTAAAAAACCTAGAAAACCCTAAAAACCCTAGAATACCTTAAACACCCTAGAAAACTCTAAAAACCCTAAAAAAACCTAGAAAACCCTAAAAATCCTAGAAAACCTTAAACACCCTAGAAAATCCTAAAAATCCTAAAAAATCCTAAAAATCCTAGAGAACTCTAGAAAATCCTAAAAACCCTAGAAAACGGTAGAAAACCCAAGAAAACCCTGAAGAACACTAGAAAATCCTAAAAACCCTAGAAAACGGTAGAAAACCCAAGAAAACCCTGAAGAACACTAGAAAACCCAAAAAACCCAAGAAAATCCTGAAGAACACTAAAAAACCCTAAAACTCTAGAAAACCTTAAAAAATCATAAAAACCATAGAAAACCCTAAAAAATCCTAAAATCCCGAGAAAACTATAAAAATCCTAGAAAACTTTAAAAAACTCTAGAAAACCCTAAAAATCCTAGAAAACCCGAAAAAATCCTAAAAATCTTAGAAAACCCTAAAAAACCAAAAAAAATCATTGAAACCCCTAAAAAATCCTAGAAAACAAAAAAAAACCGTAAAAACCCTAGAAAACCAAAAAAATCCTACAAAACTTTAAAAAGGTCTAGAAAAGCCTAGAAAATCCTAAAACACCCAAAAAAACCCTAAAAAATCCTAAAAGCTCGAAAAATCCTACAAAACCTTAAAAAAGCCTCGAAAACCATAAAAAACCCCTAAAAACACAGAATACTCTAAAAAAATCCTAAAAGCCCAAGAAAAGAAAAAAAATCCTAGAAAACTTTAAAAACTCTAGAAAACCCAAGAAAACCCTAAAAACCCTAGAAAACCATAAAGAATCGGAGAAAACTCTAAAAATCCTAAAAAACCATAAAATTCCTAGAAAACTTTAAAAATTATAGAACCCTAGAAAACCTAAAAATCCTAGAAAACCCTAGAGAACCCTAAAAACCCTAAGAATCCTAAAAAACCCTAGAGAACCCTAAAAACCCTAAAAATCCTAAAAAACCCTAGAGAACCCTAAAAACCTTAAAAACCCTAGAAAATCCTAGAAAACCCAAGAAAACCCTGAAGAACACTAGAAAACTCTAAAAAACCCTAAAAACCCTAGGAAACCATAGAAACCCTAGGAAACCTTAAAAACCCTAGAAAACCCTAAAAACCTTAAAAAATCCTAAAAACCCTAAAAACCCTGAAAAACATTAGCAAACCCTAAAAAATTCTAAAAACCCTAGAAAACCCTAAAAAACCGTAGAAAACCATAAAGATTCTCGAAAACTATAAAAAACTCTAGAAAATCCTAAAAAACAATAAAAACCCCAGAGAATCCTAAAAAAATCCTAAAAACCGTAGAAAACCCTAAATACCCTAAAAAACCTAGAAAACTCACAAAAGCCCTAAAAATCCTAGAAACCCTAAAAAACTCTAAAATACCCTAAAAGTCCTAGAAAACCATAAAAAACCCTACAAAACATAGAAGACCAAAAAAATCCTAGAAAACTTTAAAAAACTCTAGAAAATCTTAGAAAACCCTAAAAACCCTAAAAAAACCCAAAAAAAACCCTAGAAAACGCTAAAAAACTCTAAAAACCCTAGAAAACCGTAAAAATCTTAAAAACCCTAAAAACCCTTGAAAACCCTTAAAAAACTAAAAAAACCCCAAAGAAAATCCTAAAAAACACTAGAAAACCCTATAAAACTATAAAAATCCTAGAAAACTTAAAAAAATTATAGAAAACTATGGAAAACATTAATAAACCTAGAAAACCTTAAAAACCCAAAAAAAACCTGAAAAACACTAGAAATCCTAGAGAACCCTAATAAACTTTAAAAAACTATAGAAAACCCTTGAAAATCTTTAGCGTTTTTTGGGTTTTTATGGTTTTCTGGGGTTTTAGGGTTTTCTAGAATTTTTAAAGTTTTCTAGGATTTTTACCTTTTTTTAGGGTTTTCTAGAAAATCCTAAAAATCTTAGAAAACCCTAAAAAACCCCAAAAATCCTTGAAAACCCTAAAAAAATCCTAGAAAACAAAAAAAAACCTTAAAAACCCTAGAAAACCAAAAAAAATCCTAGAAAACTTTAAAAAAAATGCTAGAAAAGCCTAAAAAACCCAAAAAACCTTAGAAAACCCTAAAAAAAATCCTAAAACCCTGAAAAATCCTACAAAACCTTTAAAAAGCCTCGAAAACCATAAAAAAAATCCTAAAAACACAGAATACCCTAAAAGCCCTAGAAAAGCAAAAAAATACAAGAAAACTTTAAAAAACTCTAGAAAACCCAAGAAACCCCTAAAAACCCTAGAAAATCATAGAAACCCTAGAAAACCCTAAAAACCCTCGAAAACCTTTAAAACCCTAGAAAATCCTAAAAATCCTAAAAAACCTAGAAAACCCTAAAAATCCTAGAAAACCTTAAACACCCTAGAAAATCCTAAAATCCTAAAAAATCCTAAAAATCCTAGAGAACCCTAGAAATTCCTAAAAACCCTAGAAAATCCTAAAAGACCCTAAAATCCCGAAGAAAACCATAAAAGTCCTAGAAAACTTTAAAAAACTCTAGAAAACCCTAAAAATCCTAGAAAACCCGAAAAAATCCTAAAAATCTTAGAAAACCCTAAAAAACCCAAAAAAATCATTGAAACCCCTAAAAAATCCTAGAAAAACAAAAAAACCGTAAAAACCCTAGAAAACCAAAAAAATCCTACAAAACTTTAAAAAAGTCTAGAAAAGCTTAAGAAATCCTAAAAAACACAAAAAAAAATCCTAAAAGCTCGAAAAATCCTACAACACCTTAAAAAAGACTCGAAAACAATAAAAAACCCCTAAAAACACAGAATACCCTAAAAAAATCCTAAAAGCCCAAGTAAAGAAAAAATCCTAGAAAACTTTAAAAACTCTAGAAAACCCAAGAAAACCCTAAAAACCCTAGAAAACAATAAAAAATCGGAGAAAACTCAAAAAATCCTAAAACACCATAAAATTCCTAGAAAACTTTAAAAATTTTATACGGTTTTTAGCGTTTTTAAGATTTTTTAGATTTTTTTAGGGTTTTATGATTTATTAGAGTTTTCTGTGGTTTTTCAGAATTGTTTTGGGTTTTTATTGTTTTCCAGAGTTTTTTGGAGTTTCTAGGGTTTTCTAGGAATTTTATTGGTTTTTAGAGTTTTCTAGTGTTTCTCAGCATTTTTTAGAGTTTTTAGGGTTTTCTTGAATTTTTTAGGGTTTTTTGGTTTTCTAGGGTTTTTAGCATTTTTAGGGTTTTTTTTTAGGTTTTTTAGGGATTTTTATGGTTTTCTAAGGTTTTTTAGGGTTTTCTTGGATTTTTAGGGTTTTCTGGAATTTGTAGGATTTTCTAGAGTTTTTAAGGGTTTCTTGCATTTCTAGGGTTTTCTAGTGTTTTTACGGTTTTCTATTGTTTTTTTAAGTTCTCTAGGATTTTTAAGGTTTTCTATGCAATCTAGGGTTTGATGAGTATTTTGGTGAAAAATAAATTAACCACCAAAACACACAAATCTAACCGGCAAGTGTACCGGGTCGCATCAAGTAATAATAACTCACATGAGTGAGGTCGATCCCACAGGGATTGAAGGATTGAGCAATTTTAGTTTAGTGGTTGATTTAGTCAAGCGAATCAATTGTTGGTTGAGTGTTTTTGATTAACAGAAACTAAACTGCTTAGAATGTAAAAGGGAAAGGGAAAATTGCAGTAAACTAAAGAGCAGGAAAATAAAGATACTGAATCTTAAAGAGCATGTAAAATAAGGTGCAGAAACTTAACTTGCAAGAAATGTAAATAACAGAAGCTTAAAGTGCAAGAAATGTAAATTGCTTGAATCATAAAAGGGATTGGGACGTGGACTTGCAGGAATTAGACAAGAAACAAGTAAATGGCATTAAACATAAAAGAGAAAATTGAAGCGCAGTGAAGTAGATCTTAACAGAAAAGTAAAATGACTTGAGAATTTAAAGAACTAGGAAGAGACTAGATAACAAGTCTAGATAACAAGTAGAAGAGACTAGATAACAAGTCTAGATCTCAAATCCTTCCTTGATCCAACAAGAGCAATTGCAAAAGAAACAAAGAAAAGTAATGTTTGATTCAAAGAAGTTATGCATTTTCATTCCAAATTGCTTTCTTATGATACAAGAAAGTGCATAAAACCTAATAAAAACAAAGAAAAAAGCATAGAAAAACAGGGATATGATGACATGTCATCAGGGTTTCTCAGGATTTTTTAGGATTTAGGATTTTTAGAATTTTTTTTATTGTTTTTTAGGCTTTCTAGTGATTTTTATGGTTTTCTAGGGTTTCTTAGGGTTTAGGGTTTAGGGTTTTTTAGTGTAGGGGTTTGTAGGGTTTTCTAGTGTTTTTAGGATTTTCTAGGGTTTTTAGGTTTTTTTTAGTCTTTTTAGGATTTTTTAGGGTTTTTAGGATTTTCTAAGGTTTTTTTAGGATTTCTAGGGTTTATAGGATTTTCTAGGGTTTTTAGGGTTTTTTTAGAGTTTTCTAGGATTTTCTTGGGATTTTAGGATTTTGTAGGGTTTTCTAGGGTTTTCTAGGGGTTTATGGTTTTTTTAGGGTTTTCTAAGGTTTTTCAGGATTTTCTAGGTGTTTCAGGGTTTTTTAGAATTTTCTAGAGTTTTTTAAAGGTTTCTAGGATTTTTATGATTTTCTTAGATTTTTTAGCTTTTTTAGGGTTTTCTAGGATTTTTAGGGGTTTTTATGGTTTTCTAGGGTTTTTTGGAGTTTTCTAGGTTTTTCTAGGAATTTTATGGGTTTTTAGAGTTTTCTAGTGTTTCTCAGCATTTTTAGGGTTTTTAGGGTTTTCTAGTGTTTTTTTGGGTTTTAGGATTTTCTAGGGTTTTTAGAATTTTTTTTAGGGTTTTTAGGCTTTTTTAGGGATTTTTATGGTTTTCTAGGATTTGTAGGGTTTTCTGGGATTTGTAGGGTTTTCTAGGATTTTTAAAGGTTCTCAGGATTTTTTAGGATTTTTAGGGTTTTCTAGAGTTTTTTAGGCTTTTAGGGTTTTCTAAGATTTTTAGAATTTCTTTCGATTTTTTTGGTTATTTAGGGATTTTTATGGTTTTCTAACGTTTTTAGGGTTTTCTAGGATTTTTATGGTTTTCTAGGGTTTTTAGGGTTTTCTAAGATTTTTAAGGTTTTCTTGGATTTTTAGGGTTTTCTAGGGATTTTTTGGGTTTTTTACGGTTGTCTACGGTTTTTAGGGTTTCTTAGGGTTTGCTAGGGTTTTTCAGGCTTTTAGGGCTTTCTAGGTTTTTCTAGGTGTTTTTGGGTTTTTTAGGATTTTCTAGTGGTTTTTCGGATTCTCTAGTGTTTTCTAGTGCTTTTCCAGGCTTTTTTTTAATAGTTTTCTAGGGTTTTTTGGATTTTTCAGGGTTTCTATGGTTTTTAGGGATTTTTATGGTTTTCTAAAGTTTTTTAGGATTTCTAAGGTTTATAGGATTTTCTAGGGGTTTTAGGATTTTTTTTAGAGTTTTCTAGGATTTTCTAGGGCTTTTAGGATTTTTAGAGTTTTCTAGGGTTTTTCAGGGTTTTTTGGGGTTTTTAGGATTTTTGATGGTTTTTCTAGGGTTTTTCAGGTTTTTTAGGATTTTTAGTGGTTTTTAGGTTATTCTAGGTTTTTTAGGGTTTTCTAGGGTTTTTAGGGGTTTTTATAGTTTTCTAGGGTTTTTTAGGGTATTCTAGGATTTTTAGGGTTTTCTAGGAATTTTAGGGTTTTCAAGGGCTATTAGGGTTTTCTAGGAATTTTATGCTTTAGGGTTTCTTAGAGTTTTCTATGGTTTTTAGGATTTTTAAGAGTTTTCTAGGGTTTTTAAGGATTTTTTATGGTTTTCTAGGATATTTAGCGTTTTTTTGGTTTTTATAGAATTTCTAGGGTTTTCAGGGTTTTTTAGAGTTTTCTAGGGTTTTCTACGATTTTTATGGGTTTTTAGGGTTTTCAAGAAATTTTATGGTTTTCTAGGGTTTTTTAGGGTTTTCTAGGATTTTTAGGGTTTTCTAGGATCTTTTAGGGTTTTTAGGATTTTCTAGGGTGTTTTGGGTTTTCTATAGTTTTTTTAAGTTTTCTAGAATTTTTATGGTTTTCTAGGCATTCTAGCATTTCTCAGGATTTTTTAGGATTTAGGGTTTTATAGGGTTTTTAGAATTTTTTATGGGTTTTTTAGGGTTTTTAGTGGTTTTTCTGGTTTTCTGGGATTTTTTAGTGTTTTCTATGGGTTTTTTAGGATTTTTAGTGTTTTTAGTGTTTTCTAGCATTTAGGGTTTCTTAGGATTTTCTAGGGTTTTTCAGGATTTTCTAGGTGTTTTAGGGTTTTTTAGGATTTTTAGTGGTTTTTAGGATTCTCTAGTGTTTTCTAGTCCTTTTACATAGTTTTTTAAAGTTTTCTAGGATATTTATAGTTTTCTAAGCTTTTTAGTATTTTTTAGGATTTCTAAGGTTTCTAGGGTTTTTAGGATTTTTTTTAGAGTTTTCTAGGGTTTTTCAGGATTTTTTTTGGGTATTTAGGGTTTTTGATGGTTTTTCTAGAGTTTTCCAGGGTTTTTAGGATTTTTTAGGTTTTTTAGAATTTTTAGGATTTTGTAGGATTTTCTAGGGTATAGGGTTTTCTAGAATTTTTAAAGTTTCTGGGATTTTTATGGTTTTTAGGGTTTTCTTAGGTTTTCTATAGTTTTTTAAAGTTTTCTATGATTTTTATTATTTTCTTTGGTTTTTAGGGCTTTTTTAGTGTTTTCTAGGATATTTAGGGTTTTTTGTTTTCTAGGATTTTTAGGTTTTTTTTAGGGTTTTCCAGGTTTTCTAGTGCTTTTTAGGGTTTTTCAGGGTTTTTATGGTTTTCTATTGTTTTTATAGTTTTCTATGGTTTTTAGGGTTATTTAGGATTTGCTAGGGTTTTGTAGTGAATTCCAGAGTTTTGTAAAGTTTTCTACGATTTTTATGGTTTTCTAGGGTTTTTAGGATTTTTTTAGGGTTTTCTAGGGTTTTTTTAGGATTTTTATGGTTTTCAAGGGTCTTCTAGAATTTCTAGGATTTTTTTTATAGTTTTCTATGGTTTTTAACGGGTTTTAAAGTTTTCTAGGGTTTTTAGGATTTTCTATATAGGTTTTTAAAGTTTTCTAGGATTTTTTCGGTTTTCTATAGTTATTAGAATTTTCTAGGGTGTTTTGTGGTTTTTTAGTGTTTTCTAAGATTTTTAGGGTTTTTTAGGATTCTAGGACTTTTTAGGGTTTTTTAGGGTTTTCTAGGGTTTTTCTATAGAGTTTTATGGTTTTCTAGGGTTTTTAGGGTTTTCTAGGAATTTTATGCTTTATTAGGGTTTTCTAGGGTTTTTAGGGTTTTTTAGAGTTTTCCAGGATTTTCTAGGATTTTTATGGTTTTTTTTAGAGTTTTCTAGGGTCTCTCAGGATTTTTTAGGGTTTTTAGGGTTTTCTAAGGTTTTTACGGTTTTTAGCGTTTTTAAGATTTTTTAGATTTTTTTTAGGGTTTTATGATTTATTAGAGTTTTCTGCGGTTTTTCAGAATTTTTTTGGGTTTTTATTGTTTTCTAGAGTTTTTTGGAGTTTCTAGGGTTTTCTAGGAATTTTATTGGTTTTTAGAGTTTTCTAGTGTTTCTCAGCATTTTTTAGAGTTTTTAGGGTTTTCTTGAGTTTTTTAGGGTTTTTTGGGTTTTCTAGGGTTTTTAGCATTTTTAGGGTTTTTTTAGGTTTTTTAGGGATTTTTATGGTTTTCTAGGGTTTTTTAGGGTTTTCTTGGATTTTTAGGGTTTTCTAGAATTTGTAGGATTTTCTAGGGTTTTTAAGGGTTTCTTGGATTTCCAGGGTTTTCTAGTGTTTTACGGTTTTCTATTGTTTTTTTAAGTTTTCTAGGATTTTTAAGGTTTTCTATGCATTCTAGGGTTTCTCAGGATTTTTTAGGATTTAGGGTTTTCTAGGGTTTTTAGAATTTTTTTATTGTTTTTTAGGCTTTCTAGTGATTTTTATGGTTTTCTAGGGTTTCTTAGGGTTTTTCTAAGGGTTTGTAGGGTTTTTTAGTGTAGGGCTTTGTAGGGTTTTCTAGTGTTTTTAGGATTTTCTAGGGTTTTTAGGCTTTTTTTAGTCTTTTTAGGATTTTTTAGGGTTTTTAGGGTTTTTAGGGGTTTTTATGGTTTTCTAAGGTTTTTTAGGATTTCTTGGGTTCATAGGATTTTCTTGGGATTTTAGGATTTTGTAGGGTTTTCTAGGGTTTTTAGGGTTTTCTAGGGGTTTATGGTTTTTTAGGGTTTTCTAAGGTTTTTCAGGATTTTCTAGGTGTTTCAGGGTTTTCTAGTGTTTTCCAGAGGTTTTTAAAGTTTTCTAGGATTTTTATGGTTTTCTAGGGTTTTTAGGATTTTTTTAGGGTTTTCTAGGGTTTTAGGATTTTTATGGTTTTCTAGGGTCTTCTAGAATTTCTAGGATTTTTTTATAGTTTTCTATGGTTTTTAACGGGTTTTAGGGTTTTCTAGGGTTTTTAGCGTTTTTTAGGGTTTTCTAGGATTTTCTATAGGTTTTTAAAGTTTTTTAGGGTTTAGGGTTTAGGGTTTAGGGTTTTTAGGGTTTTTAGGATTTTCTAAGATTTTTAGGGTTTTTTACGGTTTTCTAGGGTTTTTCTATAGATTTTTATGATTTTCTAGGGTTTTTAGTATTTTTTAAGGTTTTCTAGGATTTTTAGGGTTTTCTAGGAATTTTATGCTTTTTTAGGGTTTTCTAGGGTTTTTAGGGTTTTTTAGAGTTTTCCAGGATTTTCTTGGATTTTTATGGTTTTTTTAGAGTTTTCTAGGGTCTATCAGGATTTTTTAGGGTTTTCTAAGGTTTTTTAGGGTTTTTAGCGTTTTAAAGATTTTTTAGATTTTTTTAGGGTTTTATGATTTATTAGAGTTTTCTGCGGTTTTTGAGGATTTTTTTGGGTTTTTTTGTTTTCTAGAGTTTTTTAGAGTTTTCTAGGGTTTTCTAGGAATTTTATGGGTTTTTAGAGTTTTCTAGTATTTCTCAGTATTTTTTAAAGTTTTTAGGGTTTTCTAGAGTTTTTTAGGGTTTTTAGGATTTTTTTAAAATTTTCTAGGGTTTTTCAGGATTTTTTTGGGTATTTAGGGTTTTTGATGGTTTTTCTAGAGTTTTCTAGGGTTTTTAGGGTTTTTTAAAATTATTAGGATTTTGTAGGATTTTTTAGGGTATATAGGGTTTTCTAGAATTTTTAAAGTTTCTGGGATTTTTATGGTTTTTAGAGTTTTCTTAGGTTTTCTAGAGTTTTTTAAGGTTTTCTATGATTTTTATTATTTTCTACGTTTTTTAGGGTTTTTTAGGGTTTTCTAGGATATTTAGGGTTTTTTTTTCTAGGATTTTTAGGTTTTTTTAGGGTTTTCCAGGTTTTCTAGTGCTTTTTAGGGTTTAGGGTTTTTCAGGATTTTTTATGATTTTCTAGTGTTTTCCAGAGTTTTGTAAAGTTTTCTAGGATTTTTAGGATTTTTTTAGGGTTTTCTAGGGTTTTTAGGATTTTTATGGTTTTCTAGGGTCTTCTAGAATTTCTAGGATTTTTTTATAGTTTTCTATGGTTTTTAACGGGTTTTAGGGTTTTCTAGGGTTTTTAGGGTTTTCTAGGAAATTCTATAGGTTTTTAAAGTTTTCTAGAATTTTTTCGGTTTTTTATAGTTTTTAGGGTTTTCTAGGGTTTTTAGGGTGTTTTGTGGTTTCTTAGTGTTTTCTAAGATTTTTAGGCTTTTCTAGGATTTCTAGGACTTTTTAGGGTTTTTTAGGGTTTTCTAGGATTTTTCTATAGAGTTTAATGGTTTTCTAAGGTTTTTAGTGTTTTTTAAGGTTTTCTAGGGTTTTTAGGGTTTTCTAGGAATTTTATGCTTTTTTAGGGTTTTCTAGGGTTTTTAGGGTTTTTTAGAGTTTTCCAGGATTTTCTAGAATTTTTATGGTTTTTTTTAGAGTTTTCTAGGGTCTCTCAGGATTTTTTAGGGTTTTTAGGTTTTTCTAAGGTTTTTTACGGTTTTTAGCGTTTTTAAGATTTTTTAGATTTTTTTAGGGTTTTATGATTTATTAGAGTTTTCTGCGATTTTTCAGAATTTTTATGGGTTTTTAGAGTTTTCTAGTGTTTCTCAGCATTTTTAGAGTTTTTAGGGTTTTCTTGAGTTTTTTAGGGTTTTTTGGGTTTTCTAGGGTTTTCAGCATTTTTAGGGTTTTTTTAGGTTTTTTAGGGATTTTTATGGTTTTTTAGGGTTTTCTTGGATTTTTAGGGTTTTCTGATATTTGTAGGATTTTCCAGGATTTTTAAGGGTTTCTTGGATTTCTAGGGTTTTCTAGTGTTTTTACGGTTTTCTATTATTTTTTTAAGTTTTCTAGGATTTTTAAGGTTTTCTATGCATTCTAGGGTTTCTCAGATTTTTTAGGATTTAGGGTTTTCTAGGGTTTTTAGAATTTTTTTTATTGTTTTTTAGGCTTTCTAGTGATTTTTATGGTTTTCTAGGGTTTCTTAGTGTTTTGTAGGGGTTTGTAGGGTTTTCTAGTGTTTTTAGGTTTTTATAGGGTTTTTAGGCTTTTTTTCGTCTTTTTAGGATTTTTTAGGGTTTCTAGGGTTTTTAGGGGTTTTTATGGTTTTCTAAGGTTTTTTAGGATTTCTAGGGTTTATAGGATTTTGTAGGGTTTTTAGGGTTTTTTTAGAGTTTTCTAGGATTTTCTTGGGATTTTAGGATTTTGTAGGGTTTTCTAGGGTTTTTAGGGTTTTCTTGGGGTTTATGGTCTTTTTATGGTTTTCTAAGGTTTTTCAGGATTTTCTAGGTGTTTCAGGATTTTTTAGAGTTTTCTAGAATTTTTAAAGGTTTCTAGGATTTTTATGATTTTCTTAGATTTTTTAGCTTTTTTAGGGTTTTCTAGGATTTTTAGGGGTTTTTATGGTTTTCTAGGGTTTTTTAGGGTTTTAATGGAATTTTATGTTTTTTAGCGTTTTCTAGGGTTTTTAGGGTTTTTGAGAGTTTTATTGGATTTTTCAGGATTTTTTTTTTGTTTTAATGGTTTTCTATTTTCTAGGACTTTTAGGGTTTTTTAGAGTTTTCTAGGATTTTTATGGTTTTAGAGTTTTATAGGGTCTCTCAGGATTTTTTAGAGTTTTTAGAGTTTGCCAGGGTTTTTAGGGTTTTTTAGAGTTTTCTAGGGTTTGAGGGTCTTTTAGAGTTTTCTGGGATTTTTCAGGATTTTTTTGGGTCTTTATTGTTTTCTACGGTTTTCTAAGATTTTTAAGGTCTTTTAGAGTTTTTCTAGGGTTTCTTAAGATTTTTAGGGTTTTTAGAGTTTTCTAGAGTCTTTTAGGATTTTTAGGGTTTTCTACGGTTTTTAGAATTTTTTAGGGTTTTTTAGAAATTTTTATAGTTTTCTAGGGTTTTTTAGGGTTTTCTAGGATTTTTAGGGTTTTCTAGAGCTTTCTATAGTTTTTTTTTAAGTTTTCTCAGATTTTTATGGTTTTCTAGGGTTTCTAGGATTTTCTACGATTTTTAGGGTATTCTAGGGTTTTCTGGAGTTTTTTTAAGTTTTTTTAAGGATTTTTTTTTTGTTTTTTAGGGTTTTCTAGGATTTCTAGTTCTTTTTAGGGTTTTTAGGATTTTCTAGTGTTTTCCAGAGTTTTTTAAAGTTTTCTAGGGTTTTTAGGATTTTTTTAGGGTTTTCTAGGGTTTTAGGGTTTTCAGGATTTTTTAGAGTTTTCTAGGGTTTTCTACGATTTTTACGAGTTTTTAGGGTTTTCTAGGATTTTTTGGGATTTTTATGGTTTTCTAGGGCCTTTTTAGGATTTCTTTGGTTTGTAGGATTTTTTAGGATTTTTATGGTTTTTTTTTTATTTTCTAGGGTTTTTAGGATTTTTTAGAGTTTTCTAGGATTTTTCAGGATTTTTTGGGTTGTTAGGTTTTTCTAGGGTTTTTTATCGTTTTCTAGATTTTTTTTATCATTTTCTAAGATTTATGGGTTTTCTAGGATTTTTAGGATTATGTAGGGTTTTCTAGGGGTTTTAGGTTTTTTCAGGGTTTTCTAGATTTTCTAGAATTTTTTTAAAAATCCTCTACGATTTTTATGGTTTTTTAGGGTTTTTATGGTTTTCTAGGGTTTTAAGGTTTGTTAGGGTTTTTAAGATTTTTTATGGTTTTTCAAGGAGTTTTTAGGGTTTTCTAGAATTTTTAGGGTTTTTTATGATTTTCTAGGATTTTTAGGGTTTCTAGGGTTTTCTATAGTTTTTCAAAGTTTTCTAGGATTTTTATGGTTTTCTAGGGTTTTTAGTGTTTTTTAAGGTTTTCTAAGATTTTTAGGGTTTTCTAAAAATTTTATGCTTTTTTAGGGTTTTCTAGAATTTTTAGGGTTTTTTATAGTTTTCCAGGGTTTTCTAGGATTTTTATGATTTTTCTTAGAGTTTTCTAGGGTCTCTCAGGATTTTTTAGGGTTTTCTAAGGTTTTTTAGGGTTTTTAGCGTTTTTAAGATTTTTTAGATTTTTCTAGGCTTTAATGATTTATTAGAGTTTTCTGCGGTTTTTCAGGATTTTTTTGGGTTTTTATTGTTTTCTAGAGCTTTCTAGAGTTTTTAGGGTTTTTTGGAGTTTTCTATGTTTTTCTAGGAATTTTATGGGTTTTTAGAGTTTTCTAGTCTTTCTCAGCATTTTTTAGGGTTTTTAGGGTTTTCTAGTGTTTTTTTGGGTTTTTAGGATTTTCTAGGGTTTTAAGAATTTTTTAGGGTTTTAAGATTTTTTTAGGGATTTTTATGGTTTTCTAGGGTTTTCTAGGATTTTTAGGGTTTTCTGGGATTTGTAGGGTTTACTAGGGTTTTTAAGGGTTTTCTAGGGTTTCTAGGATTTTCTATAGTTGTTCTTTAAGTTTTCTAGGATTTTTATGGTTTTCTAGGCATTCTAGGGTTTCTTAGAATTTTTTAGGATTTTTATGGTTTTCTAGAGTTTTTTAGGCTTTTAGGGTTTTCTAGGATTTTTAGAATTTCTTTGGATTTTTTTGGCTATTTAGGGATTTTTAGGGTTTTCTAAGATTTTTAAGGTTTTCTTGGATTTTTAGGGTTTTCTAGGGGTTTTTTTGGGTTTTTTAGGGTTTGCTAGGGTTTTTCAGGCTTTTAGGGCTTTTTAGGTTTTTCTAGGTGTTTTTGGGTTTTTTAGGATTTTCTAGTGGTTTTTTGGATTCTCTAGTGTTTTCTAGTGCTTTTTCAGGGTTTTTTTGAATTTTTTTAGGGTTTCTAGGATTTTTTGGGATTTTTATCGTTTCTAAAGTTTTTTAGGATTTCTAGGGTTTATAAGATTTACTAGGGGTTTTAGGATTATTTTTTTAGAGTTTTCTAAGAATTTTTAGAGTTTTCTAGGGTTTTTCACAGTTTTTTGGGGTTTTTAGGATTTTTGATGGTGTTTCTAGGGTTTTTTTCTGGTTTTTTAAGATTTTTAGTGGTTTTTAGGATTTTTTAGGTTTTTTAGGATTTTCTAGGGTTTTTAGGAGTTTTTATGGTTTTCTAGGGTTTTTTGGGTATTCTAGGATTTTTAGGGTTTTCAAGGGTTTTTATGGTTTTCAAGGGTTATTAGGGTTTTCTAGGAATTTTATGCTTTAGGGTTTTTTAGAGTTTTCTAGGGTTTTTAGGATTTTTAAGAGTTTTCTAGGGTTTCTAGGGTTTTTTTAGAGTGTTCAAGGATTTTTTAGGGTGTTTAGGGTTTTCTAGGATTTTTTTAGAGTGTTCAAGGATTTTTTAGGGTGTTTAGGGTTTTCTAGGATTTTTTTAGGGTTTTAGGATTTTTTAGAGTTTTCTAGGATTTTTCAGGATTTTTTTGGGTATTGTTTTCTAGAGCTTTCTAGGTTTTTTAAAGTTTTTCTAGGATTTTTATGGTTTTTTAGCGTTTTCTAGGGTTTTTTAAGATTTTTTAGGGTTTTAGTGTTTTCTAGAGTTTTTTAGGGTTTTTAGGATTTTCTATGGTTTTTAGAAATTTTTAGGGTTTTTTAGGTTTTTTAGGGATTTTTATGGTTTTCTATGATTTTTTATGGTTTTCTAGAATTTTTAGGGTTTTCAGTGATTTTTAGGGTTTTTAGGGTTTTTAGGATTTTCTACGGTTTTTTATGGTTTTCTAGGGTTTTTTAGTGTTTTCCAGGATTTTTAGGATTTTCTAGGGTTTTCTACGATTTTTTAGGGTATTCTAGGGTTTTTTGGAGTTTTTTAAAGTTTTCTATGATTTTTATTGTTTTCTAAGGTTTTTAAGGATTTTTTATGGTTTTCTAGGATATTTAGCGTTTTTTTTTTTGTTTTTCTAGAATTTTTAGGGTTTTTTAGGGTTTTCTAAGATTTCTAGTGCTTTTTAGGGTTTTCAAGTGTTTTCCAGAGATTTTTTAAAGTTTTCTAAAATTTTTATGGTTTTGTAGGGTTTTTAGAATTTTTTAGGGTTTTCTACGGTTTTTTGGGATTTTTAGGGTTTTCTATGGTCTTTTAGGGATTTTTATGGTTTTCTCGGATTTTTTAGGGTTTTCTGTGATTTTTAGGGTTTTCTAGGGTTTTTTGGATTTTCTAGGGATTTTTTATGGTTTTCTAGGGTTTTTTAATGTTTTCTAGGAATTTTTGGATTTTCTAGGATTTTCTACGATTTTTTAAGGTATTCTAGGGTCTTTTTTCGAGTTTTTTAAAGTGTTCTATGACTTTTTTTTGTTTTCTAAGATTTTTAAGGATTTTTTATCGTTTTCTAAGATTTGTAGCATTTTTTTGTTTTTCTAGGATTTTTATGGTTTTCTAGGGTTTTCAGGATTTTTTAGGGTTTTCTAGGTTTTTTGAAATTTTATGGTTTTTTAGGACATTTTTAGGATTTCTAGGGTTTATAGGGTTTTTACGGTTTTTGTTAGTTTTCTTGGGTGTTTAGGAATTTCAGGGTTTTTTGGGTTGTTAGGATTTTCTAGGGTTTTTATCGTTTTCTATGGTTTTTAGTATTTTCTAGAATTTTCTCGAGTTTTTAAAATTTTCTAGGAATTTTATTGTTTTCTAGGATTTTTAACATTTTACAGGGTTTTCTAGGGGTTTTAGGTTTTTTAGGGTTTTCTAGGATTTTTAGGATTTTCTAGGATTTTTTTAGGGTTTTTCAGGATTTTCTAGGTGTTTAGGATTTTCTTGGGTTTTCTAGAGTTTTTTAAAATTTTTCTAGGATTTTTATGGTTTTTATAGTTTTTTAGGATTTTCTAGGTGTTTTAGGAGTTTCTAGAATTTTTAGGGTTTTTTGGGATTTTCAGGGTTTTTTAGTGTTTTCTAGTGTTTTCTACGGTTTTTAGGATTCTTTATAGTTTTCTTGGAATTTTAAGGATTTTTAGAGTTTTCTATGGTTTTTAGGGTTTTCATGAATTTTTAAAGTTTTTTAGGGTTTTCTAGGGTTTTCTACGATTCTTAAGGGTTTTTAGGGTTTTCAAGAAATTTTATGGTTTTCTAGGGTTTTTTAGGGTTTTCTAGGATTTTAGGGTTTTCTAGGATTTTTTAGGGTTTTTAGGATTTTCTAGGGTGTTCTGGGTTTTCTATAGTTTTTTTAAGTTTTCTAGGATTTTTATGGTTTTCTAGGCATTCTAGCGTTTCTCAGGATTTTTTAGGATTTAGGGTTTTATTGGGTTTTTAGAATTTTTTACGGGTTTTAGGGTTTTTAGCGGTTTTTCTGGTTTTCTGGAATTTTTTAGTGTTTTCTATGGGTTTTTTCAGGATTTTTAGTGTTTTTAGTGTTCTCTAGCGTTTAGGGTTTCTTAGGGTTTTCTAGGGTTTTTCAGGATTTTCTAGGTGTTTTAGGATTTTTTAGGATTTTCTAGTGGTTTTTAGGATTCTCTAGTATTTTCTAGTGCTTTTACAGAGTTTTTTAAAGTTTTCTAGGATTTTTATAGTTTTCTAAGCTTTTTTGTATTTTTTAGGATTTCTAGGGTTTCAAGAGTTTTCTAGGGTTTTTAGGATTTTTTTAAAGTTTTCTAGGGTTTTTCAGGATTTTTTTGGGTATTCAGGGTTTTTGATGGTTTTTCTAGAGTTTTCTAGCGTTTTTAGGATTTTTTAGGGTTTTTTAGAATTTTTAAGATTTTGTAGGATTTTTTAGGGTATAGGGTTTTCTAGAATTTTTAAAGTTTCTGGAATTTTTATGGTTTTTAGGGTTTTCGTAGGTTTTCTAGAGTTTTTTAAAGTTTTCTATGATTTTTATGGTTTTTAGGGTTTTCTAGAGTTTTTTAAAGTTTTCTATGGTTTTTAGGGTTTTCTAGGATATTTAGGGTTTTTTGTTTTCTAGGATTTTTAGGTTTTTTTTAGGGTTTTCCAGGTTTTTTAATGCTTTTTAGGGTTTTTCAGGGTTTTTTATGGTTTTCTAAGGTTTTTATAGTTTTCTATGGTTTTTAGGGTTATTTAGGATTTGCTAGGGTTTTCTAGTGTTTTCCATAGTTTTGTAAGGTTTTCTAGGATTTTTATGGTTTTCTAGGGTTTTTAGGATTTTTTTAGGATTTTCTAGGGTTTTTTAGGATTTTTATGGTTTTCTAGGGTCTTCTAGAATTTCTAGGATTTTTTTATAGTTTTCTATGGATTTTAACGGGTTTTAGGGTTTTCTAGGGTTTTTAGGGTTTTCTAGGATTTTCTATAGGTTTTTAAAGTTTTCTAGGATTTTTTCGGTTTTCTATAGTTTTTAGGGTTTTCTAGGGTTTTTAGGGTGTTTAGTGGTTTTTTAGTGTTTCTTAGGATTTTTAGGGTTTTCTAGGATTTCTAGGACTTTTTAGGATTTTTTGGGGTTTTCTATGGTTTTTCTATAGAGTTTTATGGTTTTCTAGGGTTTTTAGTGTTTTTAAGGTTTTCTAGGGTTTTTAGGGTTTTCTAGGAATTTTATGCTTTTTTAGTGTTTTCTAGGGTTTTTAGGATTTTTTAGAGTTTTCCAGGATTTTCTAGGATTTTTAAGGTTTTTTTTAGAGCTTTCTAGGGTCTCTCAGGATTTTTTAGGGTTTTTAGGGTTTTCTAAGGTTTTTTTAGGGTTTTTAGCGTTTTTAAGATTTCTTAGATTTTTTAGGGTTTTATGTTTTATTAGAGTTTTCTGCAGTTTTTCAGAATTTTTTTGGGTTTTTATTGTTTTCTAGAGTTTTTTGGAGTTTTCTAGGGTTTTCTAGGAATTTTATGGATTTTTAGAGTTTTCTATTGTTTCTCAGCATTTTTTAGAGTTTTTAGGGTTTTCTTGAGTTTTTTAGGGTTTTTTGGGTTTTCTAGGGTTTTCAGCATTTTTAGGGTTTTTTTAGGTTTTTTAGGAATTTTTATGGTTTTCTAGGGTTTTTTAGGGTTTTCTTGGATTTTTAGGGTTTTCTGGGATTTGTAGGATTTTCTAGGTTTTTTAAGGGTTTCTTGGATTTCTAGGGTTTTCAAAGATTTTCTTGGATTTTCTATAGTTTTTTTAAAGTTTTCTAGGATTTTTATGGTTTTCTAGCGTTTTTTAGGTTTTTTAGGATTTTCTAGTGGTTTTAAGGATTCTCTAATGTTTTCTAGTGCTTTTCCAGAGTTTTTTAAAGTTTTCTAGGATTTTTATAGTTTTCTAAGCTTTTTAGGATTTTTTAGGGTTTCTAGGGTTTTTAGGGATTTTTAATGTTTTCTAAGATTTTTTAGGATTTCTAGCGTTTATAGGATTTTCTAGGGTTTTTAGAGTTTTTTTTAGAGTTTTCTAGGGTTTTCTAGGATTTTAGGATTTTTTTTTAGAGTTTTCTAGGGTTTTTCAGGATTTTTTGTGTATTTAGGGTTTTTATGGTTTTTCTAGGGTTTTTAGGATTTTGTTGGGTTTTCTAGAATTTTCTAGGATTTTTAGGGTCTTTTAGAATTTTTCTAGGGTTTTCTAGAATTTTTATGATTTTTAGCGTTTTCTAGGATTTCTTAAGATTTTTTAGGATTTTTAGGGTTTTCTAGAGTTTTTTAGGATTTTTATAATTTTTTAGTATTTTTTAGGTTTTTTAGGAATTTTTATGGTTTTCTAGGATTTTTCGGGTTTTCTAGGGTTTTTAAGAATTTTTAGGATTTTTTAGGGTTTTTAGGTTTTTCAAGAAATTTTATTGTTTTCTAGGGTTTTTTTAGGGTTTTCTAGGGTTTAAGGATTTTCTATAGTTTTTTTTTAAGTTTTCCAGGATTTTTATAGTTTTTTAGGGTTTTTAGATTTTTTATGGTTTTCTAGGATTTTTTAGAGTTTTCTAAAATTTTTAGGGTGTTTTTGAAATTTCTAGAATTTTTAGGGTTTTTTGGAATTTTCTAGGGTTTTCTAGGATTTTCAAGGTTTTTTAGCGTTTTCTAGTGTTTTCTACGGTTTTTAGGATTCTTATAGTTTTCTAGGATTTTTAAAGTTTTTTAGGATTTTCTAGGGTTTTCTACGATTTTTAAGGGTTTTTACGGTTTTCAAGAAATTTTATGGTTTTCTAGGGTTTTCTAAGATTTTTTAGGATTTTTAGGGTTTTCTAGTGTTTTTACGGTTTTCTATTGTTTTTTTAAGTTTTCTAGGATTTTTAAGGTTTTCTATGCATTCTAGGGTTTCTCAGGATTTTTTAGGATTTAGGGTTTTCTAGGGTTTTTAGAAATTTTTTTAGGGTTTTTTTAGGGTTTCTTAGGATTTTCTAGGGATTTGTAGGATTTTTTAGTGTAGTGGTTTGTAGGGTTTTCTAGTGTTTTTAGAAATTTTTTAGGGTTTTTAGGATTTTTTAGGGTTTCTAGGTTTTTAGGGGTTTTCATGGTTTTCTAAGGTTTTTTAGGATTTCTAAGATTTATAGGATTTTCTAGGGTTTTTAGGGTTTTTTTAGAGTTTTCTAGAATTTTCTTGGGATTTTAGGATTTTGTAGGGTTCTCGAGGGTTTTTAGGATTTTCTAGGGGTTTATGGTTTTTTTAGTGTTTTCTAGGGTTTTTCAGGATTTTCTAGGTGTTTCAGGGTTTTTGAGTTTTCTAGAGTTTTTTAAAGGTTTGTAGGATTTTTATGATTTTCTAGGATTTTTTAGCTTTTTTAGGGTTTTCTAGGATTTTTAGGGGTTTATATCGTTTTCCGTTTTCTAGGATTTTTAGGGTTTTCTAGGGTTTTTAGGGTTTTTATGAGTTTTCTAGGGTTTTTAAGAGTTTTATAGGATTTTTCAGGATTTTTTTTTTGTTTTAATGGTTTTCTATTTTCTAGGACTTTTAGGGTTTTTTAGAGTTATCTAGGTTTTCTAGGATTTTTATGGTTTTAGAGTTTTATAGGGTCTCTCAGAATTTTTTAGGGTTTTTAGGGTTTTCCAGAGTTTTTAGGGTTTTTAGAGTTTTCTAGGGTTTGAAGGTTTTTTAGAGTTTTCTAGGATTTTTTAGGATTTTTTGAGTCTTTATTGTTTTCTACGGTTTTCTAAGATTTTTATGGTCTTTTAGAGTTTTTCTAGAGTTTTTTCAGAATTTTTACGGTTTTTTAGGATTTTTAGGGTTTTCTAGGGTTTTAGAATTTTTTAGGATTTTTTAGGAATTTTTATGATTTTCTAGGGTTTTTTAGGGTTTTCTAGGATTTTTAGGGTTTTCTAGGGTTTTCTATGGTTTTTTTTAAGTTTTCTAAGATTTTTATGGTTTCCTAGGGTTTCTAGGTTTTTTAGGGTTTTCTACGATTTTTAGGGTATTCTAGAATTTTCTGGAGTTTTTTTAAATTTTTTATGATTTTTATTGTTTTCTAAGATTTTTAAGGATTTTTTTTGTTTTTTAGGGTTTTCTAGGATTTCTAGTGCTTTTTAGGATTTTTAGGGTTTTCTAGTGTTTTCCAGAGTTTTTAAAGTTTTCTAGGATTTTTATGGTTTTCTAGGGTTTTTAGGATTTTTTTTTTAGGATTTTCTAGGTTTTTTGAGATTTTTATGGTTTTCTAGGGCCTTTTTAGGATTTCTATGGTTTGTAGAATTTTCTAGGATTTTTATGGTTTTTTTTTTAATTTTCTAGGGTTTTTAGGATTTTTTAGAGTTTTCTAGGGTTTTTCAGGATTTTTTGGGTTGTTAGATTTTTCTAGGGTTTTTTTATCGTTTTCTAGATTTTTTTTCATTTTCTAAGATTTTAATGGTTTTCTAGGATTTCTATGGGTTTTAGGGTTTCTCAGGGTTTTCTAGGATTTTCTAGAATTTTTTTAAAATCTTCTACGATTTTTATGGTTTTTTAAGGTTTTTATGGTTTTCTAGGGTTTTAAGGTTTGTTAGGGTTTTCTGGAATTTTTAGGGTTTTTTAGGATTTTCTAGGATTTTTAGGGTTTTCTAGGATTTTCTAGGATTTTCTAGGATTTTCAGGGTTTTTTTTAAGTGTTTTCTAGTGTTTTCTACGATTTTTTGAATTCTTTATAGTTTTCTAGGATTTTTAAGGGTTTTTAGGGTTTTTTTAGGGTTTTTAGGGTTTTCAAGAATTTTTAAAGTTTTTAAGGATTTTTTAGGGTTTTCTAGAGTTTTCTAGGGTTTTCTACGGTTTCCAGGTTTTTTATAGTTTTCTAGGATTTTTGCGGGGTTTTACGGTTTTCAAAAAATTTTATGGTTTTCTAGGGTTAAAGGGTTTTCTAGGATTTTTATGGTTTTTTAGGAGTTTTATGATTTTCTAGGGTTTTTAGGGTTTTTTATGGTTTTCTAGGATTTTTTAGAGGTTTCTAGAATTTTTAGGGTTTTCTGAAATTTTCTAGGAGTTTTTTAGGATTTTCAGGGTTTTCTAGGATTTTTAGGATTCTTTATAGTTTTCCAGGATTTTAAAGGGTTTTTAGGGATTTTAAGAATTTTTAAAGTTTTTTAGGATTTTTTAGAGTTTTCTAGGGTTTTCTACGATTTTTAAGGGTTCTTAGGGTTTTCAAGATATTTTATGGTTTTCCAGGGTTTTTTAGGATTTTCTAGGATTTTTAGGGTTTTCTATGATTTTTTAGGGTTTTTAGGGTTTTCTAGGGTTTTTAGGGTTTTCTATAGTTTTTTTAAGTTTTCTAAGATTTTTTTGGTTTTCTAGGATATTTTAGGATTTAGGGTTTTCTAGGGTTTTTAGAATTTTTTAGGATTTTTTAGGTTTTTTAGTGGTTTTTATGGTTTTCTAGAATTTTTTAGGGTTTTCTAGGGATTTTTAGGGTTTTCTAGGGGATTTTAGGGTTTTCTAGGGTTTTTAGGGTTTCTTAGTGTTTTCTAGAGTTTTTCAGAATTTTCCAGGTGTTTTAGGATTTTCTAGTGGTTTTTAGGATTCTCTAGTGTTTTCTAGTGCTTTTCCAGAGTTTTTTAAAGTTTTTTAGGATTTTTATAGTTTTCTAAGCTTTTTTAGGGTTTCTAGGATTTTTAGGGGTTTTTATGGTTTTCGAAGGTTTTTTAGAATTTCTAGGGTTTATAGGATTTTCTAGGGTTTTTAGGATTTTTTTACAGTTTTCTAGGGTTTTTAGGATTTTTTAGAGTTTTCTAGGATTTTTCAGGATTTTTTGGGTATTTACGGTTTTTGATGGTTTTTCTAGGGTTTTCTAGGGGTTTTTAGGGTTTTCTTGGATTTTTACGGTTTTTTTTAGGTTTTCTAGGATTTTTCAGGGTTTTTTAGGTGTTTTAGGATTTTTTAGGATTTTCTAGAGTGTTCTAGAGATTTTCAAAGGTTTCTAGGATTTTTATGATTTTCTAGGGTTTTTAGGTTTGTTAGGATTTTTTATGGTATTCTAGGATTTTTAGGGGTTTTTAGAATTTTCTTGAAATTTTAGGGTTTTCTAGGGTTTTTAGGATTTAGGGTTTTCTAGGAATTTTATGCTTTTTTTAGGTTTTTCTAGGATTTTTAGGATTTTTGAGTTTTCTAGGATTTTTCAGAGTTTTCTAGGAATTTTCAGAATTTTTTTTTATTTTTATTGTTTTCTATTTTCTAGGACTTTTAGGATTTTTTAGAGTTTTTTCAGGATTTTTTAGGATTTTTATTTTTTTAGAGTTTTCTAGGGTCTCTCGGGATTTTTTAGGGTTTTTCGGATTTTCTAGGATTTTTTAGGGTTTTTAGGATTTTTTCTAGGATTTTTTATGGTTTTTTAGATTTTTCTAGGATTTCTTAAGATTTTTTAGGGTTTTTAGCGTTTTCTCAAGTTTTTAGGGTTTTCTAGGATTTTTAGAATTTTCTAGGGTTTTTAGGATTTTCTAGGATTTTTAGGGTTTTCTAGGGTTTTCTATAGTTTTTTTAAAGTTTTCTAGGATTTTTATGGTTTTCTAGGATTTTTAGCGTTAGGGTTTTCTAGAGTTTTTTAAAGTATTCTATGATTTTATTGTTTTTTAAGGTTTTTAAGGATTTTCTATAAGGTTTTCTAAAATTTTTAGCGTTATTTAGGGTTTTCTAGGATTTCTAGTGCTTTTAGGATTTTTAGGATTTTCTAGTGTTTTTCAGAGTTTTTTAAAGTTTTCTAGGATTTTTTAAAGTTTCCTAGGATTTTTAGAATTTTCTAAGATTTTTTGGAATTTTTATGATTTTCTAGGCCTTTTTAGGATTTCTAGGGTTTATAGGGTTTTTTAGGGTTTTTACAATTTGTTTTAGTTTTCTAGGATTTTTAGGATTTTTTAGAGTTTTCTAGGGATTTTCAGGATTTTTTGGGTTGTTAGGTTTTTCTAGGGGTTTTTTATCGTTTTCTAGGTTTTTTTATCGTTTTCTAAGATTTTTATAGTTTTCTAGGATTTTTAGGATTTTGTAGGGTTTTTCTATGGGTTTTAGGATTTTTAGGATTTTCTAGGATTTTTAAGATTTTCTAGTGTTTTTTAAGGTTTTTCAAGGTTTTCTAGGTGTTTTAGGGTTTTCTATGCTTTTTTAGGGTTTTTTAAAATTTTCTAGAATTTTTATAGTTCTTTAGGGTTTTTATGATTTTCTAGGGTGTTTAGGATTTTTTAAAATTTTTATGATTTTTTAGGATTTTTATGGTTTTCTAGGGTTTTTAGGTATTTTTAGGATTTTTTTTGGTTTTCTAACAATTTTTAGGGTTTTCTAGAATTTCTAGAATTTTTTTGGATTCTTTATAGTTTTGTAGGATTTTTAAGGATTTTTAGAGTTTTTTAGGATTTTCTAGGATTTTCTATAATTTTTTTTAAGTTTTCTAGGATTTTTATGGTTTTCTAGGCATTCTAGGGTTTCTCAGGATTTTTTAGGGTTTTTAGGGTTTTCTATGATTTTTAGAATTTTTTTAGGGTTTTATAGGTTTTTTAGGATTTTCTAGTGCTTTTCCAGAATTTTTTAAAGTTTTCTAGACTTTTTAGGATTTTTTTAGGGTTTCTAGAATTTTTAGGAATTTTTATGATTTTCTAAGGATTTCTAGTGTTTATAGAATTTTCTAGGTTTTTAGGGTTTTTTTAGAGTTTTCTTGGGTTTTTCAGGATTTTTTTGGGTTTTTAGGGGCTTTTAGGGTTTTTGATGGTTTTTCTAGGATTTTTTAGGATTTTCTAGGGTTTTTAGGATTTTCTAGGATTTTTTAGGTTTTCTAGGATTTTTAGGGTTTTCTAGGTGTTTTAGAGTTTTTTAGGATTTTCTAGAGTTTTTTAAAGGTTTCTATGATTTTTATGATTTTTTGTTGTTTTTATGGTCTTTTAGAGTTTTCTAGGATTTTTAGGATTTTTTTAGAGTTTTCTAGGATTTTCTAGGATTTTTATGATTTTTTAGAGTTTTCTAGGGTTTCTCAGGATTTTTTTAGGTTTTTTAGGGTTTTAGGATTTTTTAGAGTTTTCAAGGATTTTTCAGAATTTTTTTGTGTTTTTATTGTTTTCGTAGTTTTCTACAGTTTTTAGGATTTTTTTTTAGAATTTTTCTAGGGTTTTCTAGGATTTTTATGGATTTTTAGGGTTTTCTAGAGTTTCTTAAAATTTTTTAGGATTTTTAGGGTCTTCTAGAGTTTTTTAGGGTTTTTTGGATTTTTTATGGTTTTCTAGGGTTTCTAGGATTTTTTAGGGTTTTCTAGGATTTTTAGGATTTTTTGGAGTTTTCTACGATTTTTTAAGGTATTCTAGAGTTTTCTGGAGTTTTTTAAAATTTTCTATGATTTTTATTGTATTCTTTGTATTTAAGGATTTTTTATGGTTTTCTAAGAATTTTAGAATTTTTTTAAAGATTTTCTAGGATTTCTAATGCTTTTAGGGTTTTTAGGATTTCTCTAGTATTTTCCAGAGTTTTTTGTTTTTTAGGATTTTTATGATTTTCTAAAGTTTTTAGAATTTTTTTAGGTTTTTTAGGATTTCATGGGTTTAAAAAAATTCATTTGATCAATATTTCCCAAACCATGAAATCAATATATCCCAAACCAAATTTACAATCTAATATCTTCCTAGTGGTTCTTTGAAGTCAAAGTGGCTTCCAGTTTCAAATGAGTGGCAAAATTGAAGAATAAATAGTTTTCTAAAATATAATATTTGAAATCACTCTTCAACTTATCTTTTTAATGTTTTGAAAAATTTGAAGAAAAGATATGGGATATCAAATAATTTTGTAATAGGTGCAAACTATGGAGTATTATGAGATATATTGCATGCAGATTATAAAAGAGGGAATGAATCAATTTGTTAAAAATCTAAAAAAATACTCTTAAATTTTATATTGTTTTAATTTTGTCCCAAAAATTTTTTATTTGTATCAAATATATCTTTGGTGGCTAATTTTTCAAAAAAAATTAGGATGAATTTAGTAATAATTTCACAAAAATAACATAGGTGTCACGCATTATTGCTGAATTGGTCCTAAATTTTTTAAAATTTAACGGTCAATAATATATTTAATGCAAATAGAAAAACTTCAAGAACAAAATTGAAACAAAATAAAAATTAAAAATATTTTTAAAATTTTTGACAAATTTTCCCGTTTAGATTTGTTGACCGTTTAAATTCCCAGACTCAAATTTAAATTCTCGTTTGGAAAATATACACGTTACAAATTATATCCCAGTTGAGAATTTCTCAAATCTTCCTCCTTCTTCTTCGTCACTATCATTCTGTTCCTACTCAATTCGTGGCCATGCCTTCTAACAAGTCCTTGCCATCAGTGGCATCAAATTCAAACTCTAGCCCAGCCCTAGAGGAAGTTCAGAAATCAGCAACCCTATCAGGAAGAGTTTTACCCGAAACCCATTCTCTATGCCCTCCCTAGTCGCAAACCCTACTAGTTCTAGATCCGTTTTCCCCAACACTCCCGCCAACAGTCCTTCAGGTTCCTTTCCTTTTTCCTTTCCTCTTTTATTTTTTTCCCCTCCTATTTACTTTATTACTGGTTGTTTGAAATGTGCTTAGATTTATGTCAAAAGATTTTTAGCTTTCTCAAAAGTCAAAATAGTTTAGGGATTCCGATTCACTACTTCATTTTCAATTTGTGGTTTTGGACTTTTGGTATCCTGTAGATTTTCAGGTAAGGAACAGTGTTGCCGGCAGAGAAAGTGGGGGGTCTTTGCGGTACGTTGATGACAAAGAAAATGGGAAAGATCAGACATTGAAGCCCGGGTTGCTTGAAGGACTCAAAGAATTTCATGTCTCCGACCATCTCTGCTTCCTGCAAGATTATTATTTCTCCGAGGAAAAAAGTGCTGATTGAGAGGAATGGGCCAGTTCCAGATTCTGTTCCATCTGCAGAGGCCAAAAACAACGTTCGCAAGGTAACTTTTGCAGAACCCTTGGAATGTGGTGGTGGCTTGCAATCAGACCACCTTGATCTATATTTGATGGGGTTCCAAATTTTGAGGAATCACATAGTAGCCGCTCTAGTTTGACATCTGAGGAAGAACATGATCTGAATGTTCTTTAGTTCCAAATAATGACACTGATTTGTCATTTGAGGCTGAACATGATCTGAATGTTCCTTTGGTTCTAGAGGATAAAATTGAGACAGAACCTTCATTTGAAACTGTT
This sequence comes from Arachis ipaensis, assembly GCF_000816755.2. NCBI lineage: Eukaryota > Viridiplantae > Streptophyta > Magnoliopsida > Fabales > Fabaceae > Arachis > Arachis ipaensis. The sequence goes on along the minus strand of NC_029789.2, from coordinate 66,691,051 downwards.
TTCCTCGATCATGATTGTGTTAACCTTGACCCAACTTTCAAGCTTAGTCCTACCCCACCTCCAGCTTCATCCACAGCAACCATCTTAGCTCCTCTTGATGCCGATCCCTTGATGCCACCTTACGATCCTAAAACAAAATATCTCTTCCCTAGACCGCAGTTTCTTCATTACAAACCTAGACCAAGGACGGAACTTTGCAGAGTATCATATCTGGTAGCTTCTCTGATATCACAGAGGATTCTCAGTCCGAAGAAGCTTCACAGAAGGAAGCAGAGGAGGTCTCTTCGGATGAGGCGGTTATGGAGGAAGAAAGCCAAGTTCTGATGAACCAAGTCCTGCAGAGGGAACCATTGAAGCCAACCCTAAGCGCCGCTTCTCTATGAAATCATTGGCTTTGGTCTGATTATTCTCCTCTCATTTGCTGTTTTCTCCATCTCAGTCATCAATTCTCCGGTGGTTCATCATACAGTGTTTGAAGACACATGAGGCTTATGAAGCGTCTCAACTTTCAGATTTTTGCAAGGGCCAACTTTGATCAATTCACCCAGTTTGCAAAAGCAAAATTCGATTGTTTAGCTCAGAGTCTCCATATCCGGTTTATTAAGTCCTTAAATATCTGAGCTGATATCCAAAGTTAGAGGACTACAAATTCATAGTTTGGCCCAGTTGCAAGACTACAACTTGACCGTTGTGCCGGATCATGTTGTGGTTAATCAGTACCATGTATTTCGTAGGGGCAAAAATGAAGTTGTTGATGCTGAAATCAACAGTACTTCACATTCAAGAAAGTGAAGTCATCTCATCCGCAACTAAGAGGGAACAGTAGATCGTCGATTGAAGAGCCAGGTCAGTAAACTTCTATTGGGACTTCTATTGATTATTGATTCGACTAGTAGCAACAAACTTGTATGATGGGGCCCCATGGAGACGCAGGAGATGGATGCAGGAGCCGCCAGCCGGATCGACCAATAAATGATAAGAGGGATGGGCTCATTCGACTAATTAGTGATCCCTGGTTGATCGGAAAGAGATGTCCCTAAAATATGAGGGGATTGGTTGATCGGAAAGCCCTCCATCGTACAGCAGGAGTAGGACATTCCATATAATTCAGATCCACTAGCTGTCACTCCTTGCCCTATTCGGTCTGAGTGCTTTAGATCCTCCACAACCAGAGCAGTCTTTGCAACTGACTGAAGCGGGAAATTCAGATGCAAAGCAAGAACAAGAAGGCAACGTTTATTTCAATGTTGAAGGTGTTTCAGAATTGGATGAAGTACTTAAGGGCCAAGCAGGAATTACCAGAGCAGGCAGGCTTTGCAACTGGCTGAAGCAGAAATTTCAGAAGCAATGCATTTACAAGAAGAGGATGCTCACTTCTTCGGTTTTTTCTTTCCTCTCTCACTAGGAGATGGTGCCAGGTTCAATATTGAAAAACCAAGTAACGAAGGTCTAGAGAATTTGCCTAGTTTAGGCTCAGAAGTTGAAAAAATTTATGCAACAGTAGATGCTGCAATCACCAGGAATGAAAGGAGATCTGAAACAACTGACATAACTCCACGTATGATGCTATATTTGCTGCTCTGTGGAGGTGCACTTATAATTGCTCTTGTATCTTTCAAGTTTTCAAGGAAAGGTAAAATCGGAAGCAAAAGGGTCACCAGATCTGTGGACCTTTGATTGGTAAGGAGTTGCATCCCAACAACTTCATTGCAAATTTCTCCAGAGACATCTCTCAGGCATACCCACAGAAATGGACGTGCTTAAACTTGAAGAGCATTGCCCTTCAGAAAATGAGCAGCTTTCAGCAGGGTTTCATCCCAAACCAGCTTTCAGCGTAGAGAAGAAGCGCAAGAAGCACTATATCATCATGGGCCTCTTCAGACTATTCCATGGGTTCGACATCATCCTATGGAAGCTTAACATTGTACGAGAAAATTCCAAGCAAGCAGGTATGTATTTTATTTCCCTTTATTGTCACAAAACCTAACAAAACATGTACTTTCTTCCACTATAAATTTGTTTCTTATAAAACTCTAAAAACTCTATTCATGGATCGGATCCGATCTGCATATCTGCGGTATTTATCCGAATTCGATCTAAAAATTATCGGATTCGCACACTAATCGGATCGGATTGCGAATTTTGTAAATAAATAAGTAAATATTCTTTTTATGATGTTGTATTATTCTAATTTATTATTTAAAAAAAATATGTTTAATATTCTTTTTATTAATATTTTTTAAATAAAAATAAACTTTTAAAAATATTTTTTGTATTTTGTGAATATAT
>NC_029789.2:66664448-66688154 GCF_000816755.2 Arachis ipaensis | reverse complement strand
CTCGAATCGGATCCAATGTAGTTTTTAAGGTTGGATCCAATCTTATCCGCGTCTATGAGAACTCTAGAAAACCATAAAAAGCTCTAGAAATCACTAAAAAGCTAAAAACCCAGAAAAATCCTAGAAAATCCTAAAAATTTCTAGAAAGCATAAAAACACGAGAAAACTTTAACAAAATCCTAAAAACCATATTTTTTTTTTTGGTGACTAAATCCTAAAAACCATATAAAACCCCTAAAAACCCGAGAAAATCCTAAAAATCTCTAGAAAATGCAAAAAAAATCCTAAAAAAACCTTAAAAATCCAAGAAAACCCTAAATCTTTAAAAAGATATTGAAAACCAAAAAAAAAATTCTAATAAATCCTAAAAAACCGTAAAAATCCTAGAAAATACTAAAAAACCTGAAAAACTCCAGAAAACTCCAAAAAACTCTCAAAATCCCTAAAAAACCCTAAAAACCAAAAAATCCTCCTAAAAAATTCGCGAAAACCGTAGAAAACCCTAAAACCCCTAGAAAAACCCTAGAACCCTGAAAACCCCTAAAAAATTCTAGAAAACAATCTCATGGAGAGTTCGATCCTAGCTCAGGATGAACGCTGGCGGCATGCCTAAACATGCAAGTCGGACGGGAAGTGGTGTTTCCAGTGGCAGACGGGTGAGTAACGCGTAAGAACCTGCCCTTGGTGAGGGGAACAGCTGAAAACGGCTGCTAATACCCCGTAGGCTGAGGAGCAAAAGGAGGAATCCGCCCGAGGAGGGAGCGCGTCTGATTAGCTAGTTGGTGAGGCGATGATCAGTAGCTGATCCGAGAGGATGATCAGCCACACTGGGACTGAAACACGGCCCAAACTCCTACGGGAGGTAGCAGTGGGAAATTTTTCACAATAGGCGAAAGCCTGATGGAGCAATGCCGTGTGGAGGTAAAAGGCCTACGGGTCGTGAATTTCTTTTCCCGGAGAAGAAGCAATGACGGTATCCGGGGAATAAGCATCGGCTAACTCTGTGCCAACAGCCGCGGTAAGACACAGGATGCAAGCGTTATCCGGAATGATTGGGCGTAAAGCGTCTGTAGGTGACTTTTTAAGTTCGCCGTCAAATCCCAGGGCTCAACCCTGGACAGGCGGTGAAAACTACCAAGCTGGAGTACGGTAGGGGCAGAGGAAATTTCCGGTGAAGCGGTGAAATGCGTAGAGATCGGAAAGAACACCAATGGAGAAAGCACTCTGCTGGGCCGACACTGACACTAAGAGACGAAAGGTAGGGGAACGAATGGGATTAGATACCCCAGTAGTCCTAGCCGTAAACGATGGATAATAGGCGCTGCGCGTATCTACCTGTGCAATGCTGTGGCTAACGCGTTAAGTATCCCGCCTGGGGAGTACGTTCGCAAGAATGAAACTCAAAGGAATTGACGGGGGCCCGCACAAGCGGTGGAGCATGTGGTTTAATTCGATGCAAAGTGAAAAACCTTACCAGGGCTTGACATGCCGCGAATCCTCTTAAAAGAGAGGGGTGCCTTCGGGAATGCGGACACAGGTGGTAGGTGGTGCATGGCTGTCGTCAGCTCGTGCCGTAAACGTGCCGTAAATGAGCGCAACCCTCGTGCTTAGTTGCCAACATGAAGTTTGGAACCCTGAGCAGACTTCCGGTGATACGCCGGAGGAAAGTGAGGATGACGTCAAGTCATCATGCCCCTTATACCCTGGGCGACACACGTGCTACAATGGCTGGGATGAGGGATCGCAATCCCGCGAAGGTGAGCTAACTCCAAAAATCCGTCCTCGGTTCGGATTGTCGGCTGCAACCCGCCTGCATGAAGCCGGAATCGCTAGTAATCGCTCCCGGGCCTTGTACACACCGCCGGTCACACTATGGGAGCTGGCCATGCCCGAAGTCGTTACCTTAAAGGAGGGGGATGCCGAAGGCAGGGCTAGTGACTGGAGTGAAGTCGTAACAAGGTGCCGTACTGAAAGGTGCGGCTGGATCACCTCCTTTTCAGGGAGAGCTAATGCTTGTTAGATAGTTTGGTTTGACACAGCTTCACACCCCAAAAGAAGCGAGCGAGCTACGTCTGAGTTAAATTTGGATATAGAAGTTTTCTTTCGTTTCTCGGAGGTGAAGCAAGTCTAAGTTCATGAGCTTATCCTAGGTCGGAACAAGTTGATAGGAGCTCTTTCTTTTTTTTCGCCCCATGTCGCCATACGGGGGCGAAAAAAAAGAAAGAAAGAGAGGGATGGGATTTTTCTTGCTTTTGGCATAGCGGGCCTCGGCGAGAGGCCCAAACGACGGGCTATTAGCTTAGTGGTAGAGCGCGCCCCTGATAATTGCGTCGTTGTGCCTGGACTGTGAGGGCTCCCAGCCACATGGATAGTTCAATGTGGATCATCCAAGGCACATTAGCATGGCGTACTTCTCCTCAAGAGCGATCCAATGTAGATCTAACTTTCTATTCACTTTAGAAAACAAAAAAAAAATCCTATTATATCCTAAAAAACCATGAAATACCATAAAAACCCTAGAAAATCCTAAAAAACCGTAAAAATCCTAAAAAATCCTAAAGAATCCTAAAAAATTCTAGAAAATCCAAAAAAATTCTAGAAAATCCTAGAGAACCCTAGTAAACCCATAAAAAACCTTGAAAACAAAAAAAAGAACCCTAAAAAAAAATCCTAAAAAACCTAGAAAACAAAAAAAATCCTAAAAATCCTAAAAAATCCTAAAACTCCTAGAAAACTCCCTAAATACCCTAAAAACCACATAAAATCATAAAAGAACCCTAAAAACCATAAAAAAACCAAAAAAATCCTAGAAAACTTTAAAAAACTCTAGAAAACTCTGAAAAACTCTAAAAACCCAAAAAAAATCCTAAAAATACTAGAAAATCCTAAAAACCCTAGAAAATCAGAAAAATCCTAGAAAATTTTAAAAAACTCTAAAAAATCCTAAAAAATCTTAAAAAACCCTGAAAACAGTATAAAACCATAAATATCCTAAAAATCCTATAAAACCCTAAAAAATCCAAAAATCCTAGAAAATCCTAAAAAATCATAAAAACCCTAAAAAATTCTAAAAGCCCTAAAAAATCCAAAATACCCTAAAAGCCATAGAAAAGCAAAAAAAATCCTAGAAATTTTTAAAAAACTCTAAAAAAATCTAAGAAAATCCTAAAAACCCTAAAAATAAAAAAAACTTTGAAAAATCCTAGAAAACTCTAGAAAACCCTAAAAATTCTAGAAAACACTAGAAAATCATTAAAAACTCTAAAATTCCTAAAAAATCCATCCCTAAAAATTCTAGAAACTCTAAAAACTCTAGAAAACCCTAACAATCCTAGAAAACTTAAAAAGAAAACGCTAGAAAACCCTAAAAAAAACACTAAAAACCAACCCTAGAAAACCCTAACAATCCTGAAAAACTTAAAAAAGAAAACCCTAGAAAATGCTAAAAAACCCTAGAAAACTTTAAAAACCAAAAAACCCTAATAAATCCTAAAAATCCTAGAAAATTATAAAAAAAATCCTAAAAACTGTAAAAATCCTAGAAAATTCTGGAAAAATCCTAAAAAACTATAGAAAACTATAAAAAAACAAACCCAAAAAAACCCTGAAAAACTAGAGAACTCTGGAAAATCCCTAAAAAAACCATAGAAAATTAGAAAACTCTAAAAATCCTTAGAACCCTAGAAAATTTTAAAAAATCTCAAAAAACCCTAAAAATCCTAGAAAGCCCTAAAAAACCCTAAAAAATCTTGAAAACCCAAGAAACCATACAAATCGTAGAAAACCCTAAAAAATCCTAACAACCCTAGAAAACCCTAGAAAACTTTTAAAACCGTAGAAAACCATAAAAATCGTAGAAAACCCTAAAAAATCCTAACAACCCTAGAAAACTTTTAAAACTTAAAAAAACTATAGAAAACTCTAGAAATCCTAAAAAACCATAAAAAATCCTAAACACCCTAGAAAACTAAAAAAAAATCCTAAAAACTGTAGAAAACCCTAGAAAACTCTGGAAAAACCCTAAAAAACCATAGAAAACTTTAAAAAAACGAAAAAATCCTGAAAAACTCTAAAAAATCCTTAAAACCCCTAAAAAACTCTGAAAAAAATCCTTAAAAACCATAGAAAACTTTAAAAAATAAACAAAAAAACCTTGAAAAACTCTAGAAATCTATAAAAAAAATTCTAAAAATCCTAGAAAACTCTAAAAAAAACCCTGTAAACCTTAAAAATCATAGAAAATCCCTAAAAACCTAAAAAATTTTAAAAAAACTCTGAAAAACATTAAAGAATTCTAAAAAACACTTAAAACCCTAGAAAACTCTAAAAAAATCTTAAAAACCCAAAAACTGTAAAAATCGTAGAAAACTTTACAGAAACTCTAAAACCCTACAAAACTCTAGAAAACCATAAAAATTCTAGAAAACCCTATAAAATCCTAAAACCCCTAAAATCCTAGAAACTCTAGAAAACCCAAAAAAAACGCTAAAAACCCTAAAAAAACAAAAAAAACCGTAGAAAATTTTAGAAAACCTTAGAAAACCCTAAAAATCCTAGAAAATCTCAAAAAATTATTAAAAAATCCTTAAAAACTGTAGAAAATTCTAGAAAACTATAAAAAAAATCCTTAAAAACTGTAGAACTTTGATTAATCGTTCTTTGTTGTTCAAAACGAATAATTTTATTTTTGTAATTTTCTAATTGTTCCAAACGGGCCCGGGCTTTTTCTAGCTGTTCAAGAGCTCCTTCCCGCAATTCTTCTCTAAAAAAACTTTAAAACCGTAGAAAATCATAACAATCCTAGAAAACTTAAAAAAAATTATAGAAAACGTTAAAAAATCCTAGAAAACTCTAAAAAACCCTGAAAATCTAAGAAAACCCTAAAAAATCCTAAAAAACCATTAAAAAAAACACTAGAAAACCTTAAAAAAACACAAAACAGAAAACTCTGAAAAAACAGTAAAAAACTATAGAAAACTTTCAAAAACAAACCCAAAAAATCCTAGAAAACTTTAAAAAATCCGTAAAACCTTAGAAAACTCTAAAAAAAGCCAAAAAAAACCTAGAAAATCATAAAAATCCTAGAAAACCCCTATAAACCCTAAAAAATCTTTAAAACCATAGAAAACCATAACAACCTTGGAAAACTTAAAAAAACTAGATAACCCTAGAAAACGCTATAAAACCTTAAAAAAAACCCTAGAAACCCTAGAAAACACTAAAAACTCTAGAAAACCTTAAAAAAAACCCTTTAAAACCCTTAAATACTCTAGAAAATCCTGAAAAATCCTAAAAATCTTTTCACCTTAAAAAAACACAAAAACCCTAAAATACTCTAAAAAAACCCTATAAACCCTGGAAACCCTAGAAAACTCTAAAAAACTCTTAAAACAGCCCTAGAAAACTCTAAAAAATCCTTAAAACCAAACCCTAAAACCCTAGAAAACCCAATATACCCTAGAAATTCTAAAAGACCCTAGAACCATAAAACCCCTAAAAACTCTGAAAACACAAAAACCCTATAAAATGCTAAAATTCCTTAAAACTAAAACCCCTAAAAACCGTAGAAAACTTTAAAAAACTCTGAAAACACAAAAACCCTATAAAATGCTAAAATTCCTTAAAACTCTTGAAAACCATAAAAAAATAAACCCAAATACCCTAGAAAATTCCTAGAAAACTCTAGAAAATCCTAAAAATCCTAGAAAACTTTAAAGATCCAAGAAAACACTAAAAACCCAAAAAATCCTAAAATTTTTCTAGGATTTTCGATAATTTTTTAGTTTTAAGTATGCTATTTTTTCTTTAAAAAAAATACCAAGCATGTACATCGTCCAATAAGAGAACGATCCGTCTTTAAAATAGCACGCCTATATGTTGCTATTGTGAGGCCTCAGGTTCAATCTTGAAAATACGTTGTTGATGGGAGTATTTGGAACTGGTATAAATTTACCAACCACAGCAAGAGGCCAACTGAAAGTGTGGAAAGAGAGAGAATCAGCAAAGGAAAGACCCTGTTAGCACTTGAGCATAAAGCAAGCCTTGCAGTCATATGTCATATATATTACAGGTGCTAATAGGGTTTAGGCACTTTCTAGTTATAAGTAGGGACGGATCCATTAAGGAAGCAAAACTACAAGTTTATACTCGCGGATCTAGTGCAGATGATCAACTGACCTTCTGAACCCAATGATGACAGAGATCAACTGACTGTTGAAGTGAACTTGCCGAGATGATGATGATCTGAAAAACACTAGCAGTTAAAATATTTCATTAAGAGACAAATAACGAGGAGTTAAAATAAGACAAACCTGAAGCACAACAATCCCACTATACCCATGAAGAGGTAGTTTTTCGTGACTCCACTGAATATGTTAAACTCATCTGGCTTTCGTGCATTGAACTCATTAAAGATTTGCAGTTTTGAACACATTTTTTTAGAATTGAAATAAAGATGAGCACACTATAGCAAAGCTCCCAAAATGACAACGAATATAAGGTATGAACTGGGCATGCATTGCCAACCACTAACGCATCACAAGGATTTAGCAGTAGTGTAAATAAGAGTGAGTAGCAAGACATCTCAGGAAAATTGCAATAGGCTTTGGTTTTCTAGATACAATTAGCACCTATTGGAAATTAGCAATCACCATTACAGCAATACTATTATAGAAATGCATAAAAAGATAAGGAAACGAACATCGGTAATTCTTCCAACACAAAACTTTACCATTTAAAATGCAAATGTACAGTCCTAAGCTAGCACTAAGTATAATTTCTCATCAATGACTAAAAACAGAACAAATGCATTGAAGATCGGAGTGTTTTTCACTTTAATTGCATGATCATTTTTGTCATGTGTCAGACCCAGTATGCTCCTACCTCGGAAATTCAGAACAAGCAACACAGATACTTGGTACATTGCCTGAAGAGTTCAAATCATAATCGGCAATTCAGTTTACAGAAGAGTATATAGCATAACAACGGTAATTGAAATGCAGGACATCATAAACCAATAGGTAAATAATCCTTGCAGACTACAATGACAAGCAGTTAACTGAGAAATGAGAAACAAAACTCACCTGTATCAGCAAATTTCTCCACATAATATTTGTTATGAGAGGTTCTCTGAAAAGGATACAAGACAAAACTCCATGTCAAAAAAACCATTGAAGCACATAGGCACTGCATATATCGCTTGGATATGCAAATGAAATAGGACCAATATCGATAATGTAAATACAAAATAAATGCAGCCTTCGATATGCTGTTTAGGACTGTTGGCAACAATTTTGTTTTCGAGGGGTATGACTATTATTCATTGCACTTAAAATTTCTCTCTTCTGTTGAAATAACCAAAATCTTTAGATTTAATAATAATAGAGCTGCACTATTCACACTTTCAATTAAATTTCTTTCTTTATTCTTGGGTGCATCATTCAAAAATGCATTTACAAGGAACAAAATTTTATGACATTCATCCAATTCTTCAGGTGCTGTAACGCTAGAAAAACATAGCAAGAAGAATGTCATGATCCAAAGAAAAAGGCACAATTAGACCGTCCTTCGACCCACTGGAGGCCAACCATAAGGTGATCAGTTGGTGGTTCAGTTGCCAATGCTAGTGCTCCCAAAGTATCCATGATAAGATACTAGAAAAACATAGCAAGAAAAATGTCATGATCCAAAGAAAAAGGCACAATTAGACCGACCTTCGGCCCACTGGAGGCCAACCATAAGGTGATCAGTTCGTGGTTCAGTTGCCAATGCTAGTGCTCCCAAAGTATCCATGATAAGATTTACCCACAAAAGCTGTAGAAAGAGCAATAAGTCAGCTGAAACATAAATTGAGGGGCAAAGCCAGAGAGCAAAACACAGGGAGACAGCAGACCTGCACTGCATTCAGTGGGACATCACCAGAGGAAACAGCAGCAACAACATTTATAACAAGAGCTGCTACATTTACTGTAAGCTGAAACTGGATAAATTTCTGAATATTTGCATACACAGAACGTCCCCATCTCACATCCTACAAGCGCATAGATTTTGAAAGATATAAGAGGTATGCTAAAAATATCAAATTCATGTTCAGCTTGCAAAACACTATACAAAAGCAATCCAAAACGGTGCAGTTCAATTATATACAAACCTTTCATTGGTTGGCATATTGACTAACTACCTAAATACCCATCTAGTAATGCCAGAAATAAATTATTTTTTAAGATGTAAATACTATGCATCATTTATTAAGATAATTTAAGAACGAACTAGATCTCTCAAATCGAAAAGAAATAGGTCCAACCTTTACAATTGAAGCAAAATTGTCATCCAAAATAATAATATCAGAGCTTTCTTTTGTAACTTCAGTTCCTTGAATACCCATTGCAAGACCTATATCAGCATATTCAGAAAGTATAGAAATAAATTAAAAAGGGAAAAAAGAAAGAAATAGTTCAATTCATTAGAACAGAAAATTCTATGATCAAGAGATAGTAGATTCATACATCGAATATAGAAAAGCATGACATAATGAAATCAGAATCATTATAAACCTAGGGACTTATCACGTGATTACAAAAACAGGAAAACAAGACAGGTATTCCAGGGGTAAACAAACTCTCATGGTGTTCAATATACAATTACAAGTATTGATATAAAGATTGTTGTGGTACTTAAAATTTGAGAAAACAACACAAATCACTAGCACAAAAAAGAAGATAGTAGTAGTGTAGTAGTAGCCAGACCTCATGTAGTGCAGGAGCATCATTTGTTCCATCCCCAGTTACAGCCACATGTCCCTTCCTCCTCAATGCTTACACAAGCAATAATTTGTCATTAGGAGATGACCGTCCCATAACCTAGTAATCATATTGCCAATAAATATCATTCACCACAAAAAATACCTCTCTCTCTTAAGAGCCTGAAAATATTGTTGTCTTCTTACTGATATTGCTTCAGCTATTTCATCTCTGCATCTGTCATGGCACGAAAAGTTTTTCCTCCACAGCAATTGCTTTTGCAGTTTTGACATTAGAGTGACCATTTTTACCTAGAATTAATTGAAACAAAAAAAGAAAGGGGCAGAAAAGGATTATTTATAGAATGTAGAAACTGGATATGGAAAGCACCATTGTATTTCATATCATCAAACGAAGTTATTAATGTTGGTCTTGCTAATCTTTAAGCCGTCAAATTTGAAAGCAATAAACACGTTTGAAAATAAAGAAAAATTTAAGTCCATAGACCAGGGCGTAATTCAGCACTCCGTATGTTGGTCTCTAGACGCACCGAGTCAGTGCTTCTTTGGCATCAGTTATAATCACATGAAGTCATTGACAATGAAAGTAGCTGGATTGAATTTTTCTTATTTTTATTATTATAGTCTTGTAGCATATTTTACAACTGCTAACATGGCCACCATGCATATTCTGCTTTCTGTAATGTGCTTCCATCGCATCACCTCCAAGAATACAATGGACACGGTAATTTAACAATTCACTTGAAATACACGAATGAAGTGAGACAATGATTATGTTTTGGATGAATTCCTTGAGAGAATCATCTCTCAACGTCAATATATATAAGTTATTCTGTTTTGATATAGTTTCTGTTTTTAGATATCTGATTTTGTTGTATCTCCTAGTATTAAACGATTTTATTTCTGTATATATATATTATGTATAATACTAGGAGATACAACAGAATCAGATATCTAAAAACACAAACTATATCAAAACAGAATAACTTATATAAAGCCTATATCTAATCTGATATTCAACACTCCCCCTCAAGCTGGAGCATATAAATCATATGCACCAAGCTTGTTACATATGTATTGTATCCGAGGACCCTGGAGAGCTTTGGTGAAAATATCTGCCAGTTGATCGTTGGAATTGACAAAGGCTGTTACTATTTCCCCACTTTGCAACTTCTCCCTTATGAAATGGCAATCAATCTCTATGTGCTTGGTCCATTCATGAACACAGGGTTGGAAGCAATATGTAAGGCAGCTTGATTATCGCACACCAGTTCCATCTTACTCGGCTCACAAAACTTAGGTTCCTTAACTAATTGCTTCAGCCATATAAGTTCACATGTGGCAAGTGTCATAGCTCTATATTCAGCTTCCGCACTAGATCTTGCTACAACATTTTACTTCTTACTCTTCCAAGATATCAAGTTTTCACCAATAAAAACACAACCAGATGTAGAACGTCTATCAGATGGAGATCCTGCCCAATCTACATCAGTATACCCAACAATCTGGTTGTCCTTATCTTCATACAACAAACCTTTTCCTAGAGCACCTTTGATATATCTAAGGACTCTAACAGCTGCATCCCAATGACTATCGCATGGGGAGTCAAGAAACTGACTTAGGATACTTGTGGCAAATGAAATATCTGGCCGAGTGACTGTCAAACAATTCAATCGGCCAATTAATCTGCGATATCTACCAAGATCTGCAAGAGGTTCTCCTTGATCTGGACGAAGTTGTGTTGGGATCCATTGGTGTATCTACAGGTCTAGAATCCAACATTCCAGTTTCTTTAAGAATATCCAAAGCATATTTTCTCTGAGATACAGATCCCAGCATTAGATTGTGCCACTTCAATTCCTAGGAAATATTTTAACTTCCCCATATCCTTAGTCTGAAAGTGATCAAACAAGTGCTGTTTTAACTGAGTGATTCCCTCATGATCATCTCTAGTAATGACAATATCATCCACATAAACAACCAGATATATGGAGGTCGTGGAGGAAGAATGACAGGAGAAAACTGAGTGATCTGCTTCACTTTGAATCATGCCAAATTTAGAAATAACATCACTAAAGCGACTAAACCAAGCTTGAGGGGATTGTTTCAAGCGATATAAAGATCGGCATAAATGACATACTAAGCCGGAAGACTCCCCCTGAGCAACAAACCTGCGAGGTTGCTCCATGTATACTTCCTCCTCGAGATCACCATGTAAGAAAGCATTTTTAATATCAAGTTGATGAAGAGGCCAATGGCGAATGGCAGCCATAGAAAAAAAAGACGAATAGAGGCCATCTTCGCAACAGGAGAGAAGGTATCACCATAGTCCAAACTAAAGATTTGAGTGTAGCCCTTAGCCACAAGGCGGGCTTTTAATCGATCAATGGTTCCGTCTGAGCCGACCTTAATAGTATAGATCCAACGACAACCCACAGTAGATTTGCCCGGTGGCAATGGAACAAGATCCCAAGTACCAGTAGAATGTAAGGCAGACATCTCAATCATAGCCTGGCGCCACCCTAGATGTGAAAGAGCTTCTGCTGCTGTTTTGGGTATAGAAACAGAAGACAAAGAGGAGGTAAAAGCATAGTGCGAAGATGATAAACGATAGTAACTAAGAAAATTATAAATAGGATTAGGATTACGGGTGGAACGAGTACCTTGTCTGAGAGCAATAGGAGGACTACTGCTAACTCCCGAAGAAGGATCTAAGGACGGTTCAACCACGGGTTCAAGAGATGAGTTATCTTGGACTGCAGGCCGTAGGCGGCGATGATAAACCTGGAGAGGCTTTGTGGGAATAGGAGGCCCATCTAAGTAAGGATCAGGAAGCACCTCCGTAATGGAAGGTGAAGTGATGTCGGGTGCAGAGAAAAAAGGGGTATTCTCAAGAAAAGTGACATCTGCAGACACAAAGAAACGATTAAGAGCTGGAGAATAACAACGATAACCCTTTTGAAATCGAGTGTACCCTAAGAAAACACATTTGATAGAGCGAACATTTAACTTGTCTTTGCCTGGGTTATCATGGATGAAACAAGTACAACCAAAGACTCGTAGTGGAAGAGAAAAAAGGTGCTCATGAGGAAATAAAATGGAATGAGGAACTTGATTTTGCAAAACAGAAGAAGGCATACGATTAATTAAATAACATGCAGTCAGAACAGCCTCACCCCAAAACTTAAGGGGAACATGAGTATGGAGAAGAAGAGTGCGAGCAGTTTCAATCAAGTGACGATGTTTATGCTCAGCCACACCATTCTGTTGAGAGGTATGAGGACAAGACGACTGATGTAAAATGCCTTGGGAGGACAAGTAAGACGAAAAGGGTGCTGAAAAATACTCACGAGCATTATCACTTCGTAAAATTTTAATTGAAGTTTTGAATTGGTTTTGAATTTCAGAACAGAAAGACTTGAAATGTGCAAATAATTCAGATCTGTCCATTAAATATAACCAAGTGCAACGAGAAAAGTCATCAATAAAGGTGACAAAATAACAAAAACAAGAATGAGAAGTAACACGACTAGGTCCCATTACATCAGAATGAATAACAGAAAAGGGAGACGCAGCTCGTGTATTGACACGACTTGAAAAAGAACTACGAACACGTTTACCTAAATGACAAGTTTGACACTCTAAGGTAGCAAGACGAGATAAACTCGGGACCATAGCTTGTAACTTCGAGAGGCTGGGATGTCCCAGGCGACAATGGACCACGTCCGGAGACCCAACAGCAGCAACAGAAGACACAGTAGTAGTGGGTAAGGTAAGCCGATACAGTCCTTCGAGACTCACATCCTATACCAATCGTCTGTCCCATCCCTCGATCCTGCACAATGACGGAGTCAGCAAAAAAGGTAACAGAACAATTAAGAGAACAAGTAAGTTGGCTAATAGAAATCAAATTGAAAGGACAATTGGGCATGTAAAGAACAGATTTCAAAGGTAATGTAGGAAGATGAGTAGCTTGACCTATTCCCTTAGCACCAATTTTAGAACCATCAGCCAAAGTGATAGAAGGAAGAAATGCAGGGTGTTCAAGTTTAGAGAGGACAGAAGAAGTACCCGAAATGTGATCAGAAGCACCTGAGTCAAGGACCCATGGTCCAAGAGAAGAGGAATGAGAGACACAAGCAACAGAATTACCAGAGTGGGCCACCGAAGCAACAGGAGTGGATGCCTACTTTGAAGCTTGGTACTTGAGACAAATATCCCTTGTGGTTGTGCGGCAGAGTGAACGTCAGATGGCTCATTAATTTGGACAACATTAGCTACCTTGATAGGACGACCATGGAGAGCATAACATTTATCCTGAGTATGACCAATCCTATGGCAATAGGTACAACTAAGGCGAGTGCGATTACCACGACCATTACCACGACCCCCACGGCCGCCGCGAGTGGGCACTTGAAAGGACACTTGAGAAGAAGATTGGGATGCCAATGCAGTTTGGTCGGAAGTATGGGTCTCAAGAGAGGGGCCGGATTGCAAGAGTCGTGCAAATACGTCCTCAAGGGAAAGAACGAATGAGGTGCCCAATATTTGTTGCCGAAGAGATTCAAGTTCAGCTGGCAACCCAAATAACGTAAGTACCAAAAACAGCTTTTCCTGTTGAGCATGATGGTCATTAGCATTAGACACATAGGGAAGGAGAGTCGAAAACTCTTCCTTGACAGCTTCCACAGCCCCAACATAAGATTCCATATCAGTTCCTTGAAGTTGTAAACTATACAGCTTCTTAGCAACATGGTAAAGTCTTGCAATGTCATTAGTGTATAAAGCTTTAGCACGGTCCCACACCTTTTTACAAGTTTTGTAAGCTCGAAACATAGTCAGCTTTGGTGGATCAATGGTCTGCCACATAAAGCTTTAGCTGGGCATCAATCTTCTTCCAAGTGGTTTTGTCAGCGGCGCGAACATCATCAACAGATTTAGTAAGGTGGTCTTCATAGCCTTGGCCCATGAACCAAAGTTCCACAGAATCAGCCCAAGAAAAGTAATTTTTGGCACCCATCAATTTTTCAGAGGTCATTGTAGCGGTTCCAGAAACAACAGATGTTAGAACAGCCGGTTTGCCACCATTAGAGTTGGTGTCGAGGGTTACCTCAGAAGACATGATGGCAGACACTCAGAAACGGCCGGAAAAAACCTGGGCAGCGGAGCGTGACGTTCACGCGCGTCTGGAGCGGAGGCGCGAGGACCACGCGCAGGTAAAGGGGCGGCGCGTCGGCGCGTGCGGCGGTTGACGGCGGTGAAATTTTGGGGACAGGCCGAACTTGGCTTTCCGGTTCTGATTCTGGGGTTGCTTCGGAATGGATCTGATGTTTGACAAGGTTTTGGCCGGAAAAACAGTTTCTGACGAAGAGACACAGCTGATAGTGTCAGCTGGTGGGAAAAGGGAACACGGCTAAAAGATTGCAGCCGGAAAAGAAGAAAAACAAATAGAAACCAGAGCCGGGTCGGAACCCGCTCTGATAACCAACTTGAAATACGCGAATGAAGTGAGACAGATTGTGTTTTGGATGAATTCCTTGAGAGAATCATCTCTCAGCGTCAATATATATATATACATAGGTACAGAAATAAAATCCCTTAATACTAGGTGATACAACAGAATCAGATATCTAAAAGCAGAAACTATATCAAAACAGAATAACTTATATAAAGTCTATATCTCTCAGAATAACTTATATACAGCCTATATCTCTAATCTGATATTAAACAAATTCTATTGAGGATATTTAATCTGATATTCAATAAGTACCTTAACCCCAGATTTTTGGCAAAGCTCCACTGAATCTTTGACTCCAGGTCGACAAGGATCCTGCATGTCAAATATGAGATTAAGAATCAGATATTTAACCAGCAGAAGCGTATCCTAGAGTCAAATGCTATCATAAGTTAGAGTTTATCAATGATTCCCGTGTTAAATCCAAATGCACAGAATCCACTTACAAGATATTGTCATGGACGGTAAATAAAATTAACAAAACTATAATCCCTGCAGAGTCCCAAGTCCCAACCACTTGCAATTAAGCAAACAGATGAGATTGGCAGCTAGGAATGAGTGTGCAAAACACAATAAATTTTAAATTAGAGAAAAACAAAAGCAAAAGAAAATATTAATACATTATAAACATCAATGACAATGATAGACATGTATTCAGAGGAAAATACTTGCTTTCAGACCAACAATAGCTAACAAAACAAGATTATCTTCTGGTAAAGACCAGTGAGCCCGTTCTTCTTCAGTGGCTGGAACATTCTCCTTTTCAAATGTTCTATATGCAATGGCAACACAACGTAAACTCTCGGCAGCCATGTCTTCAATAGCTTTTCTGAAAGATACCATCTGCAAGCCAGGAAAATTTCACTATGTAGGACTTTCTCCAGATCAAGCGAGTGAACTACTAAAGGTTGAATCATCCAAACTACATTTGTTTGCTTTGTAAAATAGGTTGACACAGTCCAGTGAAAAACAGAGAGAGAGAGAGAGAGAGAGAGAATGGATAATACGCCTTGGCTGAGATTATTTCCAAACAGGAAAAGAAAGTGAAAACAAACAAACAAAAAACAGAAGAATGCCTTTATGAAAGCACAGATCAGAATATAAAACTGCTTTATCAAACCTTTTCCTCATCCATGTCTATCAACTGGTCATTTGCATCAATGTACCGTGTACAGCAGGCTAGGACAATCTCAGCAGCACCTTTCCAGTGTATGTGAACTTCAGAGTCAGCCTGCATACAGAGATAAAATTTGCTTATTTAAGGTGCACGATATGATAAAACAGATGATTACATCATTATGCAGTACAAGCATATTGTGATGATATTCCAGTCAACTTGCATACTTTACTGGTATGTAGATAATCTCACAACTTGAAAGTGAAACGGACATATCAGTGTTTAATTCAGATTTAAGAGTGAATTGACAGTTATTAATATTTAATATGACATTGGAGTTACTTGTTAGTGCTCATAGATGTGAATGAAACACAGGGACAACACGGGCACAAAATAGTGATCCAACTGAAGCAATTAAAAATAGAAATCCACATTACAAAGAAGATACAGCAGCAATAGCTTAAACTGTCTATGAGAGAATATCGTTTGTACTGCAACTCCGCCTCATTTTTTCTCAGAATTGAAAGGGAAAACGTGAATAATTGATGATTCCTATCTAGTAGAGTCGAAGTTCATCCCAATCTGATATTTGATTAACATTTACAAGCAACTGTAAGAATATAAGCTTCACAGACAAAAATAGGGAATAAACTGTATTACTGAAAACAGACCTCTAATCCCCAATGTAAAATTGCCTTTTCTGTTGGTGATCTGGCAACCTCAACATCGTTACCACCCTGTCAAGGACAGACTTTAGCAGAATGCAGCAGCACCAAAATTATTGTCCATACAGAGAAGAGTAAAACAAAGTGTAACAAGATCAGTTCAAGCAAACCGCAGGGACAAAAACACTGCCATTAGTGTTCTGTGCAACACCTTCAATGAGCAAAGAGTGGAGCTTGGGAGAGAGCTCTGACTTGTTACCAGGAGGATCATTCTTCTTCCCACCAGCATAAGCCTCCACCTCAGTCATCTGTCATAAAGTATTTAATAAAATTCAAGCTATAAACAGAAAATCTGCCTTAAAGTTAACTATCAATGTCAACTATGACCCATAGAAATTAACTTCCTTTAAAATGTTCCCAAATTTCAAATCGACGAGAGTTCAATCGATATCTTCCAAATTCCATAGAATCAATGAAATTTTGTGCTCCTAATTTACCTTAAATGCGGAAGGCTTATTATATACAACCTAAACTGGTGAGCATCGACATGGGATGCCAGGAGCAACAATACTATGGTTGAATTTTCACCTGAAGTTTCTCCTGGCCTCTACTTTCAACAATTGGAAAATTCTCCATCTGATCAACTCTTATGAAAAAATCTATTTCAGTCAATAGGCACTATCCTTTCTTTCTCCATCACCCACCCACCACGCACGGGCGTGCGGGGCCTTCTAAGTTCTAATACATTCATTCCTGATATCTTCTAAATCCACTACAATATCCATATATTTATAACTCTTAGCTTAGGCTCTTCTTGACATTCTACTACAAGACATTTTTACAGTAAAAGGCATTGTGCTTCTCCCGCTGTAAAACAAACTTTTCATTTTAAGGATTCACAATCTCTTCTATTCATCTACCAAACCTGAATTCTATGGTTTACATCTCCATCTATTCTCCCGTTTTGTGTGATCTCCGAATTTCACAGCTAAAATAGCACTAGTGAGAATATTGATAAGTCCGGTATGTCAAAATCCATGTGAAGTGTGCAGACGAAGGTTTTAACCCCACCAAGCATGTATTTGATTGCTGAACCACTAAAACAGAAACAGCTTCTTGAAGTGTGATCTCCAGAAAATTTATGAAAATTGCCTAAAACCAGAATCCAATGAAAATTCAAATGATACATCCCAACATACCTGATTCATGGTCAACGTGCAAGTTTTATCACTGCAAATGGTTGTTGCATAGCCCATTGTCTCACAAGCGGAAAGCCTCCTCACCTGCAATTCGATGCTTCAGATTTAACAGAGATTCACATGTATGTCAAAATCCAATCAAAGAACAAACACCGACTTACCAAAGCTTTATCCGCCATCATTTTCCTCATTGAGTACGCCAGTCTATAACATGGTCAAGAAATGATGCGTAAGAGATAGGGAAAAATAATATATAATATATTCCAAAGAGCAAATTAACAAATACTAGGTACGGATAAATCATTATCTTTTATCAAAAATACAGCCAGTACTTCAAAAAAAAATTTAAAGGTATCAAAATTATAAAATATAATGAGATACAAGCATAATAACAGCAAAATTTTACCACCACATTTTCTGGCACCAACAGTAACACATCATTCAGACTATACAATAAACTGTTCCTTCTGTTTTTAACTAAAAAGGGTCAGCTAAAACCAAGACTAAGCAACAGAATGAAGTAAAAGTACTAGGTCAGAGGGAATTAGCAAACTTACGTTAAGGTAACTGCTAACGGGAGCCCTTCTGGTACTGCAACCACTACAATAGTGACCTAAATATTCAATGGTTACAATCATACTATATAAAATATAGACAAAAGTATGTTGGATTGCATCATCATGACTTCTCCCACAATTTAGACTTCATCAAGGCACATACCGCAACAGTTACTATCTTAATTGCCCCGTCAATAGCATCACCAACTTTAGTCTTCCCTGCTTTAAATTGAACATTGCCACTTGCATCTCTGGTATGGCCGGAGAAAAATCTGCTAAAAATTAATCTTGTCAGAGGCATGCATAATAAAAGCTATTATCACAAGAAAACAAATGGAAAACCATAAACCAATATCTAATGACCTGGCCAGTAGCACAATCAGAACAACAACAGCAACAGAGAGACCAACAATACCGATGAAGGTGGCTACACCATTTAAGCGAACCTATATTGAGAATATGTTAAGGACTAGTAATATTTAAGAACACAAGATCTGGCAAGGAAATTATAGGTAAAAACACCTGCAAAGGTGTTTCTTCACCAGTGTCTTCTGAAATGCTGGCCATTAGAAGCCCCCATTCAGTATTAACACCAACACCAGTTACCTAGAAAAATAAACAAACCAATAAAATCTGAAACCAACAAATTACACGATCAACCAATATAGAATATTTGGGAAAACTACAAAATATATATAAGCAATTTAATGCAGAGGTTTCAAAAAAATAAATATAAACAAGTTCGGAACAGGTCAGTATACATTTTCCAGCATCCGATTTCTTTGTCTCAATCCCAAGAAAAATACTTCAAAATGAGAATGTAAAACAAAAGCTTAATTTCAATACTGACCAGAAGGAATAAAAAGAAAAGAAGAGGTTTAGTGTTTAGGGAGAAAGGAGGAGAATACACACACTCTCTTACCAAAATGGTTTAAATGAATAAATCCAATTAGGAAGCATTCCACCACCTATTAACAAGATAAAAACTACAAAAAACGAAAAAGTAAATGAAAAGCAAGTCTATATTACCAGCATAGTACCACTGCCATCTGCAACTTTACACCCAGACATCAAAAAAGGGTCCTTAGAATCTTTATGGACCTGGAGGCAAAATGATTATATGAGGAGAAAATGTTAATTTGGTTATTATTTGATTTCCCCATTAGACAGAAATAAATAAACACTTACAATTTTGCTCTCCCCAGTCATACTTGATTCATCAATTGCAAGAGAGTGACCAGTGATCAAAATTCCATCAGCAGGGACCTAAAAAGAGCATATCATAACTCAATCACAAAAGGTAAAGGCAATCATCAGGAAAGAAAAGTAAAAACCACAAATTTAAAATTAAGGAACAAAAAAGGCTTGTACCTGGTTACCAATATTGAGGGGTATAACATCACCAACAACAATCTCTATAGAGATTTCAATCCTTCTACCACCTCTGATAACCTACTCAAATCCGAACACTAGTTTAGGAATTAATGAAATGAGCAAGATGAAGGGAAAATTACTATATGTTTAATTATTCTAATAACCTCCACAATAAAAGATGAAGTGGACCATAAACGTCTGTAAATTGTGGATAAGAGTCCAAACATTTAATTAAAGCTATACGCGTTGCTCTCCGTACAAAGACAAAATTATATACCTGTGACAACAATGACAAGAATAACTGCAAAAGCAATGCTTCCCCCATCATACCATCCTTCCTCAATACCCTGAAACAGAAAAGTAGCTCTGCTGAAGGCTAAATCAAGATAGACCATGATATGCTCCAGTATACTCTTAGAGAGAGGGATTGAAAGCAGCTCTGAACAGGCTACTAACAGTTGTATTATTTACATAATATAAAACTACCAAGAAGCAAGAAGAACAAGGAAACGAGAGAAGAAAAACTCAAATTTCCAGTCAAAGTCAGCAAGACTGAGCTGGTAATAAAAGGAAGTATGTGAAGACCAGAATAAATATTTAAGTATAATATTTGCATGCAGATAGAGGAAAAAAACAGGCCAAGTTACAGTGTCAATCCCCACACTAAACAAATTATTGCATCATAATTTTGCCACCAAAGCTCACCTCAGATTTTATCCCAATGCCAATGAAGCCGCTGCAGCTACCATTAAAATAATCAAAGTCAGATCCTTGCAAGCATCCTACATAAACATCTGTAGAAGGAAACCGAAACAAATAGGTCACTACAATATCACTCGGCCAATAACATCGGATACTACAGAAGCATTAAGGATCCAATGGTTCATAATGCGCTAAAATTTACCCAGAAACTTCTTCCTTTCTTTTGAGGATAATCATTGGAACCAAATGCATTCCTTCGTTTTAGTAAGTCAGCATCATCACCATGAATCCCCTTCTCTAAATTGGTTTTCAACAAATTTGATATCCCAGCAACCTGATAGTGATTCAGAACAAAAAAGAGTGATCAACATCATTACAAAGTTGAGAGAGAAGGAAGGTGCACAGCAAACTTACCCCTCCATATTGCTGAAGAGCAACGGTATCATGCTCCCTTGAAACTGAAGCAAGTTGCTCTTGTCCAATTGGAAATTCACCAGCAGAGGCCACAGGAGGCTTTGTGGTTTCTACCAGTAATTAAAATGCATTCATCATCGATAAATGTCCAACCACATCATATCAGATGAAAATAAAATACAGCTTGGAACTACCCAGAAATAGTTATATAAATCCTTCAAACATTGAATTGCACTAGTGGATTACTCGGCACTAATCTATCCTTTATTCAATGTGTAAAATAGTAACAAATGTGAGATTAGTTGAGGTAGTATGTTGGCATTAATACAAATGATTTTGGGTTCAAGTCTTTGAGAACGGGAAAAAAAATTTTATATTCCATTAAATCATTGGACACCAAAAAGGGGATTTCCCTTAATATATTGTATAGGTTTTTCAAGAATAAGGGAGGTAGTTCACAGAACAAAAATTGGACACCAAAAAAAAAAAATCCCCTTTAACCCATTTATTTATTAAACATGCATAATTAGTCAAGATGGTGACTATTTTACACTCTAAGATCTCAAGTTTTAAGTTTTGAGATACCCAAAAAATATATTTTTTCATGGAGATATATACTACAAAGGGTATCGCGCGCGTGCCCACAGGGTTGGGGGGCATCAAACCCCTCCCGATATAACTTGATTAAAAGGTTTTGGGTTCAAATCTTTGATATAACAAAAAAAAATGTTTAATAGGTTATATATAATGAAGGGTATTTTAGGGTAAAAATTGGACATCAACCCTTCTCATATTAACATTAACATTAATAAATTGAAAACAAACATTTAGCCAAAAAAAAATTCAAGTCCAAGATGATGATCATGACATGAACTTTCATCCAGATGATTATTTATTTGTAAGTATTGGGAAACACCATACTTAAGTATCCAAAAATAACAATGAGCATGATCTGATTACTCACCAATCACTTGACCATCCCCGGCTGCTTTGAAAAGATATGCTGCCTAGAAGGCCAAAATGCATATTCAGTACACTTAAATTTTTGTAACACCAAAATGATAGACATTCCAGTTGAAGGAAGCATACCCTAATGGCTTGTGCATGAGCTCTAATCTTTCTCAATATTTGTGTCTTCTCTTCTTGTTTTTTCAAGTCCAAGGTGTAACGAAATCGACAAGAAGCATTAAGCACCAGTGCTGCTTGCTAAAGATAAATAAAATAAAAAAAAAAAAGGATTTCTCCTCTCATTATTTAAGAAAAAGTTACCTCCCAAGTAACACACACACACACACACACAGCTCAAGAATGACAAAGAAAATTAGTCAAATAATATACTTTTGCTCAATATAATACTAAGAAAAACAACACTCCATCAGATAGAATAAACAAAAATGAGAAGAAATTCGTTATAATTCCTCAAGCAAATTTTGAGAGCAGAAGTTTGCATTACTTGTGCTCCTTTGAATCTCATACAAGTCAAACTCATCATGAACAGCAACAACAATGAAGTCTTGTCCTAATCAGGCGAAAGTGCTCGATCATGAATCATATTCAGTTATTCGCATTTAAGCATTAAGTCAAGTTTCCCTTTCTTTTTAGTAACTTCACCTATGATTCTTCTTCTAAGTCTTCCTCTACCTATGGTTACTAAACTACCCTTCGTTTCATTTACTCTCTCCTTACTTGGGCATCTACAGTCTTCTCCGTTCGAGCCTTTAAAAGTCTAGGTTTCTTTTAATAACTTCACCTGGAAAAGGGTAAAATAGCCCATCTCAAGCCTGGATAAAGGTAGACCTTTGTATTAGACAGTCAACGGCCAATATAAAATGTTGTCAAACCTTATAAAATAGATCCAAAATGGGACGAACGAAACTGATATGTTTAATTTTATCTTGACTCTTCAAATTAATGGCAGAAGTCAAAATATCTACCGGGAGCAAACTCTCGCAATTGAAGCATTACTCAAAAATAGAAGAATCCGAATATACTACATTCTCAAAAAGGTATGTGGCAGAGCCAATATTACAACCATCTTACTACAGAGTAATTGACACATCAGTCTTTCACAACAGACTCTGTGTTTTTTTTTTTTTTCATTTAAAACACATGGAGCAGAAAACAAAACTAATTCTTGAAACCAAATAAGACGTAGGAGTGGGATTGAACAGGGAATTTTTTTTTTTAAGTTTATAAGAACATGAGATGTATACAAGTATAATTATAGAAAGGAACATTAATATATATTTAATTTATGATCAAAATAATTTAATTCTCCCACACACTAAAAGAAACACAATAAATAAATTTAATAGTAAGATATATAAAAAATATATTTGAACATATGTTAGACTAAATATACTTATACAACAAAATTAAATATTTGAACATAAAGCTGAAAAGGTAAAGATGGCTGGATGATATGGTGTAGTCTATTTTGAAGTGCCTTGAGTATAAAAGGAATACTTAGCTTTAAATTTTTTTTTCAATTTTTCATGAGAAAGAATATAAATAGAATAGTTGGAATATGACAACCGCGGGCATCCAGAGGCTACAAGTCGCATGCACGCTTGTCATCTTCAAGCCCCACTTTCAAATTACAACAGCTACTTCAACCAGAAATCAAATTCAGTTTCACATAGTTAAATAGTTACTCCCTTCCAATAATGTCAGAATATCTCCAAGCATTTAAAGAACTCTTATCCTCACAAACATCCCTTTCAATAATGGGTTATTTCCTTCATACAGATTGAGAGAACAATTC
The DNA here is from genome assembly GCF_000816755.2 of Arachis ipaensis. NCBI lineage: Eukaryota > Viridiplantae > Streptophyta > Magnoliopsida > Fabales > Fabaceae > Arachis > Arachis ipaensis. The sequence continues at coordinate 66,665,089 of NC_029789.2, read as the reverse complement.
TTTCTTTCTCCTCACTTCTCTTCTAGGGTTCACATTGCTGTACTGAAACAAACAACAACAGAAACAAAGCCTCATCCTAGCAGGTGAGGTCGGCTACATGGATCAAACGACGCAATTGCGCCCCATCATGAAACAACATCCTAATTTCAAGTTCCATTCTTGCCTTTTCCAGCCCCAAATTACATCAAAGCACTTATCGTTATCATTCAAATTTTGAAGATAAATCTTGCTGTACTCTTTTTTCCATTTACATCCTGCAGGAAGCACCCATGAAATCCAGCAACTACTTCGTAATTAGAATACAAATCTATTAAAGCCATAACCGAATCCTTAACCCTGAAGTTGTCTTCTTTAACCTCCAATAATCAACTCGAGAAAAGAAAATGGCTGTTCCATGGAACGTGAAAACTTTCGAATGACAGCGTAGAAATCAAATCCTAGAAGGGCTGGATCCTCTCTTGTCTGTTTCTGATATGTAAAGCACATCATTCAAAAAGTTACTTTACACAAAAAATAAGGCTTAGATCTCACTGAAGATTCCAACTGATGCATTATCCTCACTTCCCATTGAACAATAGTTCCATTCAGTCAATCACTTCATTTCCAATCACAACTCAGTCAACATAGAGACAGGAACCCAT
>NC_029789.2:66652883-66664316 GCF_000816755.2 Arachis ipaensis | reverse complement strand
GTCTGTTTCTGATATGTAAAGCACATCATTCAAAAAGTTACTTTACACAAAAAATAAGGCTTAGATCTCACTGAAGATTCCAACTGATGCATTATCCTCACTTCCCATTGAACAATAGTTCCATTCAGTCAATCGCTTCATTTCCAATCACAACTCGGTCAACATAGAGACAGGAACCCTAACCCTACACCTCATATTATGATAAAACTAGGAATGAATGCAACCCAATCTACCACTCAACTTTTCTCCTCCACCAGGACACAACTCAAAGGCTCCCAAAAGTGGCCTCATAAGCCTGAGATTAAACCTAACAAGCTCTTCTCCAGAAGGATCAGAAGCTGAGAATTATTGTGCCACTGTTGGGGAGAATCTCTGTAGTATGTTCTGATGCATTTCATTTAGCTTTTTACACACAGAGAATGAATTGTTGATTCTGTTAGGTTATTTTGCATCTAACCCACACTGGAAACTAAAATGTTTCCTTTCCCACAAATAAGTGCAAACTCTACAGAAACCACACGCTGACTGAAATTTTCCCTCTAAATCTATCTCACACTATATCACTACAAACTTTCCTCATTGAGAGAGTCCAATAATATTATGTTATTGACTCGTACTTCATTTTGTGAGTGTACAAGGCTCCAGCTTAGAGGATCCGAATTCTGCAGATATACGTGTTTAATATACAATATCCCCGAGACATAACTTGAAACTAATCACCACTAAATTTAGTGTAATCCACCAGTGTTGATACTCAGTTTCTCCATCACACGAAAATCATATCAGACCAATTATTCCTCTAGCCCTACACTTATAATTAGGAATAATCAGTACTCCCATTAACCCTAAATTCAACTAAAATATAGCAAATGACAACACTAACCAGTAAGAAGAGAAACATATATATAGATATACCGAAGGAAACATTAATAAACCGAAAACTTAAATATAAAAAAAGGATAACACTGTGCAAGATTGTGTGTGTAGAATTTTCTAACACGCAAAACCTATCTTTGGAAAATACGCAGTGTTTTTTCTTCTTTTGTTCTCGAAATGAGACTCACTAATTGATTCGAATTTCAAAATTCAAAGTCCAACTCAAAACATTGACTCTCAGTCTACCCAGCTATCTCAGTTTTGTACTGTAGTATCAGATAAATAAATAAATAAAAAATAATTAATTATAGGAAACTTCACTCGCTATTTCGTTTTCGTGTTTCCTGGATTTAGTTGTAGTGTTGTACGGCACTACAACGTATAAAATGAAATTTAAAATAAAAAATAAATTATCAATTTAGTCCCGGAAAATAAATGATGACATGACTTTCACAATTTAGCCACGAAAACATTTTCAGTGAAATATTCCAACAATTTTGAACAGTAAAAAGAGACATTCTGCGACAAAATATCTTTTATGATTAAATTAATAGTTTACTCTAAAAAGATTATCCTTCTTTTGTTCGTATATTATAAATATCCAATTGGTTAATATCCCTGGGTTGAGGGGAAGAAGAAAGAGAGAGAGAAAGAAATAAGAATAGAGGCATACCGGATAAAGAAGACAAAGTAGCTTGTGTTGCCTTTTATTGTTTATGGGGTTTGTAACTGTGGCACTCTTGTTTCTTCTTTCTTGCTCGTCTTCCTTCTTCAGTATAACACATTAACACCTGAAAGAACTTCATAGAAAAGAGGCATGCATAACTCATGAGATGAGGACTCAGCACCCTGTCTTAGATAACCGCCACCGCGTAAATTTAATTACGTTTATTAGATGATGATATAGATATGGTGAAGACTCAGTTGCAGTCGACTTCACGTGAATTTGATTGTTGAGAGTCGTTTAATGAAAATTTAGTCAAATCAGTCAAATCATCTAACAGGCTCTCAGCTATCAACTTTACATGAAGTTGACTGCACTTGAGTTTCTACCTATAGATATACCATACATTAACATTAAACAATGTAACGTGTATCTGATCACAATTCTTTTTCTTTAATTATTAATTTTTATTATTCTTAGGATATTTTTTAAGGATTTATAAATAAACATCTACTTAATATATTAAAATTGAATTTTTTTTTCAATTTATAATTTATAACTATAGTTATTTTTGTACTACTAATTACCATAAATATGATACTAACGTTAATAGTGGTAAGTTGATATTGATATCAATAATTAATTTCTATAATTATTTTTGTACTACTAACTTAAGTTATATATAGTGTTTCTTTTGCGATTTGTGAGTCTAAATCTAACAGGCAAAGCATTCTTTTTTTTTTCTAATTTGTTATTCTTTTTTGATTGAGCAATTGTTTCCAAGGAGTTTTGTAAGTCAAGTTCAAGTCTCATTCCCTCCACGCTTTCTACGTTTGTCCGAAAATATTCGAAGTGGAGCATCTAATAAGATTGAATTTTCTCAATTTAGATTCAATTTTGAAAAATTCGTTCAAATTTGAAGATACAATTCAAAGATTGGTACTATATTTAAATTTTTTTCTCTTAAACTTTTGTATTAAAATAATTTTATAACATACTGTGATTTTTTCAGAAACTACCGGCCTTCTGGTGCATCAATGCAATGTCATTGAGGAAAATAAAGGTCAATTTAGTTTGACAATTTTAACAAAAAAATGGTCTGAATTTGTACGGATTCTAATGTTCGATCTTATGATGTTTTTTCAATTGGTTGTCATTACTAAAATGACTCTAATCTATACGTATCTAAGGACTAGAATAGCTTAAATATTATTTAAATAATTTAGTTCTAATATTAGTATTTGATTAAATTAGTTTTAGAGAAATTTAAATTGTTGCCTCAATTTATATATTATGACTATTTTTTTTATATGTTATTTTTTTATTTTTTTGATATGAAATTTCTTTCTTTTTTTATTTTTAAGTTTATTTTTTTCTTGGATATATGCATCACTTTTTTTTATTTTTTGTATTTCAGATTAGGAATGCAATTATTAAGAGAAATGTAATTCATCAATATACTCAAGTGATTAAAAATTTAATTATATTGTGTGTATACAAGATTGATTAATTAAGATTAAAGCATGAAAAAAGAAAAAGAGTCATAATACGTGATTTTGCTTTTTTTTCTCATGTATAAAAATATGCGAAAGAAAAGAAAAATTAAAACATCACAATTTAAAATAAAAATAGTTAATCATCATGCGTATGAAAGGGGATTGAGAAATATGCATGGGTAGAAAAAAATAAAAAATTATTGCACGGTTGTAGAATAAAAAATAAACATATCTATAAGGAAATAATCATAACAAAAAAAATTAATATATGTGATTTAAATATTTTTATGTACAATTAATATATATGTATACATCATAGTCTTTATTCTATTTTTTTTTCTTTTTCATATCGAATGGTTATTGTCTACTATCCTATCAATAGTATCACTTATAGTAAATTATACGAAGAAAAAGTATGAAAAATAAAGACCAGAATTATAAGGCTATAGAAAGTCCGATCCAAGTTTGACATGAACAAGATAGCTTATATAGAAATAGTTCTTTTACTAAATTAGTTTATTCTTTTACTAAATTTTTTCAAGTAATGCTAAGTTCAATTTATAAATAGAGTTTAATTTTGATATACTGACAGTGTAAAATATTTTACACAGTCGTGCAATCACATCCGTTCTTTTGGATGACCATTCACGCATTCAATGTAAAAAGTAGTTATTTTTACTGATGTGTCATTATATAATTAGATGCATGTGTAAAACTACTTTACATTGTCAGTGCATCAAAATTAAATTCTTAAAAATATTTGTAATTCGTATTTTAAGTTAATTTTATAAGTACGTCATTCCACAAGTCAAAGACAATTCTTTTTAATAGCTTTGTAGAAACTAATAGCTTTTATATTGAATTTATTTTGTAGTACGATAAAATTTATTGTTCATTCAAGAACTATTTGACAAAAATATTTGAGAATGAATTGGTATAAAGGAAGGTCTATGTCTTCTCAAATTTTGAGATTGAAGAATCAAGCGGAATTTAATTTCTTATATTATTCACTCATTTGTTCTTAATTTGGTACTTTTAATTTAATTTTTTTTGTTCAATTAGATGTTATTAGACTCTTGAGTGGATAAGAAAAACTTATATCATGGTAAAAAAAAAAGGAGAAGTGACCCGTACATTGTAATTGATATTCATCATTTATAGTACGTATATAAAATTTTAATATTTTAATGTGAATATTTTTTGGTAATAATTATGTGTTGTAGTGCAAAATCTTTTTTTTTCTTTATATATTTCTACTTATTTCTCTTAATTCTCGCTTTCATTTAGAAAGGAGAAAAAAAAATAAGATGCATACTGTGATATCAATTTGCAATCTAATTAATTGATCATCTATGTGATCACTAAACAACCGAATACATAATTATTCTCTAATTTATAAAATTTAACAAAGACATTGATAAGCATATTGGTTTAGCATTTATTTATATATTTTATTTATTTATATTATATTTGTAATCATATTATATCTATTTTTATCAATATATGTTTTTTTAAAAAATATCGTTAGTGTTAGCACATGGTGTATTAAATAAATAAATGATAGAAACACGCACGTAACTATTTTCTTTTCCGTCAAGATTCAAAAAAATATTGTAATGTAGACTTGCAATATCAGTATATTAATAGTTGCGTGGAGAAAAAAATGTAATATCATATCAATTTTTTTTAAATCATAATTATAATTTATGATTGAAATCATAATTTAAATATTCTAAATGGGATAATTTTGTTTAAAGAATTCATAATTCAAACATAATTCTTATACACTTAATAGTTTTTTTTTAGTTAATACACTTAATATCATATTTAAAAAAAATGAACAATACACATTATATTACTTATTTATTAATTAAATTATTATAATTTAAATTAATTTTAATAGAATAATTTAAAATTATAATTTCAATTTTGTCACGTGCATGACACGAGTTATTACACTTGTAAAAGATTAAAAGTCAGTCATATAAAGAGATATTTAAATTTCCAGTGGAGGTCAATGTCTTTATTAAAATCTTTCCCGTTTTGGAGTTTGAATGTTCATGAGGCAATTATTAGTTATTTATTAAAAAAAGGTATTGTTATTAGTAGTTTTATTAAAGTATTATCTTTTGCTTTACTAGCCACTTGGAAAAGCAGACTATATGAACATATTCCGTTGATTTAATAAATCTAAGAGGTTTGAACATTTTTCTCATCAAATCAAGTAAAGACTATATATAATAAAAAAAATTAACAATAGTAATTTAAATCTCAGACTTTTATCATATGTTATAGTATATACTATATAGTAATAAATGGACCTAGCTAGTTTACCAGGAGAATAATAATTTAGGAAGAGTGAATCTAGGTAGCTAGATTACGTGACTCTGTCGGCAAATGAGAAATTTATCATCAGCATTCAGCGGAGTGGTTTAAGGTGTAATATGTTGTGCTTAATGAATCTAGGTAGCTAGATTACGTGACTCTGTCGGCAATTCTGGTCCAGGAGCAACGTGGTTTCATGTTCTTATTATTGAGCTGGCTTCTATGCTTTTATTTTTTGCATTATATTATTTAATTTTTCATATTATATTCGACCTTGGCTTCGTGTTTGAGTTATGGAGGGACAATTGTACCACATGCAGATTGTGTGAGCATAGAACTAAAGACCAACCCATTCCTTTTTAATTTCTGTGTGTGAAAGTGTACCAATTATATTGCAGCTTTTTTCGGTTTTTGAGTCCGCAAAAGAATGTGTATAGGAATAGGAATAGACAACTTAGCGGCAACAAGTCAAGAATTGAACTCATTCAGTAGTAATGTTCTTGAAACTCTTAATTAATTCTTCTTAATTAATAATTATCTAGCTTTTTGAAAAGGAAAAAAAAAAACATGATTATATTGATGACTTGAGACTTGAGAGAGAAGCTCAAAGAGGTTGCTTTTGTTATGAGACGTAGATCGGTTTAAAAAGTGTTACTTAGATTATTTTTTTATTAATAATAAATTTATTATTGTAATTATTTTTTAATGAGAATACATAAAAGTATATAGTATATAAGGTGTAATAACTCAATAAATATTTTTAAAAAGGATTTTTCATTCTCTCCAACAATGAGAAGAACTTATTTCTCTCTCTCTTAATCTATTCTGGTTCATCAAACCATCAACATCACAGCTTCAACAGTTTAGGGCATGAGATTTTCTTCATGGTGCTGTGAGCGTGGAGAGCAACCAAGCTGTGAATCAAATTATTAAAAAAAAATTGTGAATTGAGATCAATCCAATTTTACCATTTTCTTTCTATCCCTAATTTTTTTTCGACATTTTCTTTTCTCCATTCTTATCTCTTCCTTCAAACTCATCCAATAGAATTTGATGAGAAGCTATTTCACAAGATTCTTTCTTGGTGAACATAGATGTTCCGATCAACGAGTTGGAAGGAAGAAGATCTGAATCCCTATTACTCTGTGATTCATTGATTTCTCAAAATGGCAAACATGGCAAACAGATCCTCCCATTGCAAAGGTCGTGGAGCTACATTGACTTGATCTCATTACAACAAGTAAGGCTACACAGAAGATGTATGCTATAAGAAGCAAGGGTACTCCTCCCATTTCTATCAATGGCAGCAACATAACACCACCATTAATCACGTGATCTCTGAGGGGCATGATGATATACTTAGTGACAAACAATTACAGCTCAATTGTCTCCAAGAGAACACTGGAATATCAAGATCTGGATTTACTCCAGAGCAAAGATTTGCCTTGTTAGAGTTGATCAAAGACAAAAGTGTGCAGCAACAACCTCATAATGCAAATCAAATTTTGACTAATTCCATTCAAACTTCCACTCCAGGTAAAACCATTGCATTACATTTTAATGCGAGAATTATGAGCATTATCACTCCAAAATCTGCACTATGGGTCATTGATTCCGGTGCAACAGATCATGTGACTTTTGACTTAAAAGATTTTGCAAGTTTTCAAAATATTGATCCAATCAATGTGATATTGCCAAATGGGACCAAAACTGTTAGCACCATCATTGGCACAATCACATTCTCTAAAAAATTTTTTCTCAAAAATATTTTATACATTCCGTCTTTTGATTTCAAATTGATATCTGTGTCAAAGTTAACCTCAAACTTACATTGTCAACTGTTAATCAATGATAAGTGTTGTGAGATACAAGATAGATCCACATAAAAAATGATTGGCATTGCTGAGTGTATAGAAGGGTTATATACAATGAGTAGAGAACCATAATTCTCTCACTTTCCCCCTCTTCCAACAAAGCAAGCTTCATCGGCGGCAACTACGACTACTACTCATCCCACCACACCTTCACACAGTGAACACAACAACATTTGGCATCTTAGATTAGGACACATACCCATGCATAAATTGATTTTTCTGAAGAAGTATTAGCCTTTTATAGATTGTATTGCTTCAAAATTTCCTTGTGATTCATGTCATTTTGCAAAACAAAAGAAATTATCTTTTAATCTTAGTATAACTAAAATAAAAGATTGTTTTGACTTAGTTCATATGGATATCTGGGGTCCTATTTCTCTCCCTTCCAATGAAGGACATAGGTATTTTTTGACTGTGGTGGATGACAAGAGCAAATTCACTTGGATTTTTTTTATGAAAACCAAATTTGAAGCATCACAATTGGTTATTAATTTTGTGAATTTTGTCAGAGTACAATTTGAAAAACAAGTTAAGTGTATAAGGACCGACAATGGGCCAGAGTTCACTCTAAAATCCTTTTTTGCATCAACTGAAATTTTACACCAAACTTCTTGTGTAGAAACACCAGAGCAAAACGGATTGTAGAGAGAAAATACCAGAATATTTTAGGTGTTGCTAGAGCATTGCTATTTCAATCAGGAATTCCACATTGTTTTTGGCAATACGCAGTTGCTCACGCCATTCACCTAATTAATAGGCTGCCAAGCACTAACCTGGATAATGCTAGTCCTTATAAGCTTTTGTATGGTAACTTACCTGACCTTTCATATTTAAGAGTATTTGGTTCTCTTGCATATGCCTCCACAAAGGGGTGGCAAACGGGCCTAAACTCGCCGAGCCGGCCCGCGTAACCCGCCAAAAAAGGTGGGCCGGGCTAGAAAATTGGGACCGCCAAATAGCAAAAGCCCGCTTAACCCGCACCGCTTAAACCGCGGGTTTTGGCGGGGCGGGGCGGGCTTCCCCACCGGGCTTAGTATTTTTTTAGTAAGGGGTATTTTTACAATTTTTTTATCAAAACCCAATTTCCCCAACCCAATTTACAAGAGAATGAAGATGAAAATTGAGTGTTTTAGATTATGTTTATTTTGTTTTAGAGACAATATTGTTAATTATGTTTTGGATTATGTTTATTTTGCTTTGGAAATAATATTTATAATTATGTTTTGGATGAAAACTTGGTTTATAATCATGTTTTTAGATATTTATAATTACAAAGACTTTAATGTTTGTGAATACAAAAATTATAATTTGTTTATACTTTTAGAAATTATAATAGTTAAAAGTAAAAAAAAAAAAGGTTGCTCACGCCATTCATCTAATTAATATGCTGCCCAGCACTAACCTGGATAATGCTAGTCCTTATAAGCTTTTGTATGGTAACTTCCCTGACCTTTCATATTTAAGAGTATTTGGTTCTCTTGCATATGCCTCCACATTAACAAATTCAAGAACAAAATTAGACCCAAGAGCCAGAAAAACAGCTTTTCTTGGTTTTTGGTTTTAAACAAAGGGTTTTCGACTTATTGATTTAAAATCAAAAGAAATTTTCACATCCAGAAATGTAATTTTTTATGAAACTCATTTTCCATTTTTACATTCCACTAGCACTGACATTTCTGTGGTACCCATTCGTACTCCACAATGCATTGATCTTTTTCAATATGATATACCATCCACACATCATTTGCAATCACCCACACATACCACACTCATAGATTCAAATGAACATTTCTCAAGCTCAATGCACTCACCAATTTCCTCACACACCATTGCACCCATTACCACACCACACACTAACAATACACCTGCATCACAATACTCTGACATCACACATGACTGCATTACTAGAAAGTCTGAAAGAGTCAAGAAATCGCCTGCTTATTTGAAGGACTATCATTGTATGACAACCCACACAGCTCACTCTAGTAACCTTACCAACTTTAACTCTTAATATCCTATCTCACAACACTTGTCATATGATAAACTAACCCCAAAATATAAGTCACTTTCTCTAGCCATCACCTCAAATCAAGAACCTAGCACTTATGAGAAAGTGGCTGCACATGAATGTTGGAGAAATACAATGCAAGAAGAATTGACAGCTCTAGATCAGAACAGAACTTGGTGTCTGACTGAACTCCCAAAAGACAAGAAGGTTGTGGGTTGCAAATGGGTTTTTCGGGTTAAATTCAATTCTGATGGCACCATAGAGAGGCACAAAGCGAGGCTAGTTGCAAAAGGATTCACTCAAGTGCAAGGAGTAGATTATGGTGATACTTTTAGTCCAGTTGTCAAAATGACTACCTTACGAGTAATGTTAGCATTAGCAGCAGCAAAGAAATGGCATTTGAAACAGCTGGACGTCAACACTGCCTTCCTTCATGGAGATTTGGACAAGGAAGTTTATATGAAGATACCACCCGGTTTGGCTGTGTCACAACCAGGTTTGGTTTGTAAATTGCAAAAATCTCTATATGGGCTTAAGCAAGCAAGCAGGCAATGGAACATTAAGCTCACTCAGACTATTGTGGATGCTGGTTATAAGCAGTTTTTTGATGATCATTCACTCTTCATCAAGAAACAATCTGAAAGCTTCACTGTCATTCTAGTATATGTTAATGACTTGGTTTTAACCGGGAATGACATTGGTGAAATCAATTCCATCAAGCGAGATTTGGATGACAAATTCAAAATAAAGGATCTTGGTGATCTCAAATACTTCTTGGGAATGGAAGTAGCATGCTCTAACTCTGGAATTCACATTTATCAGCGGAAGTACACCATGGACCTCCTCAGAGATTTTGGTTATCTAGATTGCAAGCCTCTCTCTACTCCATTTGATTATAGTAAGAAACTCTCAAAGGAATCAGGTACCACTTTAACAGACAACACTATTTACAAACAGCTCATCGGCCGACTCCTTTACCTCACAAACACTAGACCTGATATCTCTTATGCTGTGGGACATTTGAGTCAATTTTTGGACTGTGCAACCACTTCTCACCTACAGGCTGCTTTTCGTGTACTCCGATATTTAAAAGGCCGACCTGCAACTGGTCTCTTCTTCTCCTCTACTTCTAATCTACATCTCACTGGTATGCCGATACTCGTCGCTCCGTTTCCGGTTATTGCTTCATGCTTGGGAACTCGCTCATTAGCTGGAAGAATAAGAAGCAAACCACAGTTGCCAAGTCCTCTACAGAAGCTGAAGCTAGTTGGTTATCTTTCTTAATGGATTTCATTGGCTTGCCGCTTCAAAAGTCTATCACTCTATTCTGTGACAACCAGTCAGTCATTCACATTGCCAATAATCCTATCTTTCATGAAAGAACTAAACACATTGAAGTGGACTGCCACATTGTTCATGAAAAGTATTTGTCTGGTCTCATTCATCTTATGTCAGTTCGTTCCAAGGATCAACTTATTAATTTTCTTACCAAAGTTCTGCCACCGGATCCTTTTCTTGCTAATGTTTCTAAGCTAGGATTGTTAGATTTACACAATTCTAGCTTGCGGGAGGGTGTTACCTATATTATTTCTTTATCAATAATAGGTTTACCATTGTAATTATTTTTTAGTGAGAGTACATAAAAAGTACATAGTATATAAGGTGTAATAACTCAACAAATATTTTCTAAGGAGATTTTTCATTCTCTCCAACAATGAGAAGAACTTATTTCTCTCCCTCTCTTAATTCCTTCTGATTCATTAAACTATCAACATCACAGATTAAACAGCTTAGGACATGAGATTTTCTTCAAAAAGAGAACAAAAAAAAAAGGGTATGTGGTGATGTTTAATTCCATTATTTGAATTGAATAAGTCAGGTGTATGAGATAATAATGAATTAAGAAGAAAATGGGACTCCTAGTCTTTATGAAGTGAATGCAAAAGAATGTGTGAACATTGAATTATTTTGTAATAAAAACAGTGATCAGGTTCAACTTCTAATAAGTACCCAACAAAATTCACCTAATGTTTATTCAATGATTCAACTTCTAATAAAAAAAAGCATTAATTGGTTCTCTTGGAATCGGACATATTATTTACCAATTAAATATAAAAAGAATAAAGATTGACATGTATTATATTAAATAATTTAGTTAAATATATTAAATTATTTAATAATTTTTAATTA
>NC_029789.2:66651247-66651853 GCF_000816755.2 Arachis ipaensis | reverse complement strand
GGTTTGATTACTCTTTTGGTTTTTATAGTTTTGCGAAATTTTTAATTAAATCTCTATATTTTTCTTCCTTTTTAATTTGGTTCCTGCACCAATTTTTTTTTCAAGGTCCCTCTTGACGGTAATTGGTTTAATTGTATAGGGACCCAAATAAAAAAAAATTAGTGTAGGAACTCAAATAAAAAAAAATTTAGGGATCCAATTAAAAAAATTTGGTACAAAGACTCAATTAAAAAAAAATATAGAGACCTAATTAAAAATTTGACAAAATTATAAAGACTAACAGAAGAATTAAACCTAAATTATAACCTATGTGTAAGAAAAATAAAAAATTATATATCTTATTATAAATTCAGTTTATTAAATTATTAACAAATTTAGTTTAATCTTACTCACAAGTCACAAGTGAGTTCGATTCACTTTCAATTTTATTTAAAATAATCAAAGAATCACATTTCGGACAACCTAGAAATGATAAATATATAGGTGTATATGTAATTATTATATATTAGAAAAAGTTATAGTAAGTGATTTTAGGTTATAAATAATATTTTTTTAAAATAAAATAATAATAATAAACATATTGGAAAACGATGTTGCTTACTAGAC
>NC_029789.2:66645494-66650511 GCF_000816755.2 Arachis ipaensis | reverse complement strand
TTGTGAGGCGAGGCGCCTTCTAACGAGGTGGTACGGGCAGAAAATAATATTTATATATACTTTTTCGAATTAAAATATAACTCTATATTTACATGGAGATTAAAAATACCAAAACATACCCGTTTTATTGATTACTTTTATGCATAGCAATGCTATATTAATACGAATCAGACAAAATCATCTATAAACTAATAAGACCATGTTCATTGAGAACTTAAAAGGGCCGGGAAGTTAAAAAAACTGTTAAACTCAAAGCACTTCTTTCTTTTTTTAATATCATTTCACAGAAATGGGACAAATTAAAAAGGTAAAAGAATGATAAAAATATTAATTGGGTAAGTAAATTAAAGAGAAAAAAAAATATAGGTGGAAGTTATACGTGAATGTAGTAACCGCAATAAAACTAAATGAAATTTGTAACGATGGATGTGATGAAAATTAAAATCGATGGTATTGAAGGTAAAAAAATAATGGCAGCAAGAGAAATATAACAAAGTGTATTGAGAAGTAAAAGAAAAAGCAGTAGAATGGATGAAATTATAAAAAAAAATATATTTTTTATGATTACAAAAAAAAATTCTAATAGAATAATTAGAATGAAGGCTGGTCAGACCATCAAAGTATAGTACTTACAGACATACTCAAAACAACACTATACAAACAAAGACTAACATAAAATTAAACAAAACATAATTTAAATGAATACCTCAATATAATAAGATCTATACAAAAAACTATTTATCACCACCACTGGTTAAACACTTGTTGGCTTCTAATTATTCTTTTTCTCATTTCATATATGACCACGAAAATAAACTTTTTGATATCGTCTTTACCTAGTTTAAGATGTTACAAAAACTTATTTAAATAATTATTCCGTACAGAGAAGAGTTTATAAGATAAAGGAGTATCAGAAAAAAATAAAAAAAATAAAAAAAAGAGAGATTGTGGGAGTAAAGAATTGAATATAAATTATGCGTGAGTTTTTGTAACTGTTAGTGAAATTTGTCAGTGAAATAAGTAACCGTAAAATATTTTTGAATTATGTTAGTAGGGTTAAAATAGGAAATAGAAAATTAGACACCAAACCCCCATGTTTTGGCATTATATATTGTTATAGATATTTGGTGATTCAATATGGATGATCTGGGTAGTATGTTTCTACGTACTTCTCAAAAAACACGCGCAAAAAAAAATCTTTCTTATGTCTATTTCTTTATTTAAATACAAATAATAAACAACTAAAAATAAGTACTTAATTTTGGAAAAATAAAAGGTACTTCTTTGATTATAGAAGCGTAAACAACTGATGAGACCAATAAAAATGGAAAAAACATTCGGGTGTAATTTTTCTTTTTCAATATCGACTTATTATATATTCATAAGAATATATCTATGGGTAACACCACCCAACAACTAACTATTTTTGGGTTTTTTAGGGATTTTAGAGTTTTCTAAGATTTTTTAGGGTTTTTCAGATTTTTTAGGGATTTTAGAGTTTTCTTGGATTTTTAGGTTTTTTTAGGATTTTCTAGAGTTTTCTAGAACTTTCTAGAGTTTTTTAAAGTTTTCTAGAGTTTCTAGGGTTTTTAGTGTTTTCTTAGATTTTCTAGGATTTTCTAGGGTTTTTAGAGTTTTTTAGGGTTTTCTAGGTTTTTTAGGATTTTTTAGGGTTTTCTAGGGATTTTAGGGTTTTTTAGAGTTTTCTAGAGTTTTTAGGGTTTTCTAGGGTTTTTAGGGTTTTTTTGTCCTTTTAGGGTTTTTTTAGGGTTTTTTAGATTTTCAGGATTTTTTAGAGTTTCCTAGGGTTTTTAGGGTTTTCTAAAGTTTTTAGGGTTTTATATGGTTTTTTAAAGTTTTTTAGGATTTTTTAGGATTTTTAGGGGTTTTAAAGGTTTTTTAGGGTTTTTAGGATTTTCTTGGTTTTTAGGGTTTTTTAGGGTTTTCTAGGGGATTTTAGGGCTTTTTAAGGTTTTCTAGGATTTTTAGGATTTTTTTTGGATTTTTAGGATTTTTTAGGGTTTTCTAGGGTTTTAGGGTTTTCTAGAGATTTTAGGGGTTTTTAGGATTTTCTAGGGTTTTTAGAGTTTTCTAGGGTTTTTAGGGTTTTTAGGATTTTCTTGTCTTTTTAGAGTTTTTTAGGGTTTTTAGGGTTTTTCAGGGTTTCCTAGAATTTTTTAGGGTTTTCTAGGGTTTTTAGGATTTTATAGGGTTTTTTAAGGTTTCTTAAGGTTTTTTAGGGCTTTTAGGGTTTTTTAGGGTCTATCAGGGTTTTTAGGGTTTTTTTTATAGTTTTCTAGGGTTTTTTAGCGGTTTTCGGGGTTTTTTTAGGATTTTTAGAGTTTTCTTGGGTTTTTAGGGTTTTCTAGGATTTTCTTGGATTTTAAGGGTTTTCTAGGGATTTTAAGGCTTTTTAGGGTTTTCAAGGGTTCTTTAGGATTTCTTAGGGTTTTTAGGGTTTTCTAGGATTTTCTAGGGTTTTTAGGACTTTTAGGATTTTCAAGGTTTTTAGGGTTTCTTAGGGTTTTTAGGGTTTTCAGGGGTTTCTAGGTTTTTTAGGGTTTTCTAAGTCTTTTACGCTTTTTTCGGGTTTTTTAGGATTTTCTATGATTTTTTAGAGTTTTCTAGGGTTTTTTTAGGGATTTTAGGATTTTTTACGGTTTTCTAGGGTTTTTAGGCTTTTCTAGGGTTTTTAGGGTTTTCTAGGAATTTTAGAGTTTTTTTAGGGTTTTTAGGGTTTTTTTAGGGTTTTTAGGGTATTTTAGGATTTTTTTAGAGTTTTCTAGGTTTTTTTAGAGTTCTTCGAGTTTCTTAGGGTTTTTTGGAATTTCTAGGGTTTTTAGGGTTTTCTTGGGTTTTTAGGGTTTTCTAGAACTTTCTAGGATTTTTAGGGTTTTTTGGGTTTTCTAGAGTTTTCTAAGATTTTTAAAATTTTCTAAGGTTTTTAGGCTTTTTTTCGGATTTTTTAGGGTTTTCTAGGGTTTCTTAGAATTTTCTAGGGATTTTAGGATTTTTTAGGGTTTTCTAGGGTTTTTAGAGTTTTCTAGGTTTTTATGATTTTTCAAGGTTTTTAGGGTTTTCTAGTCTTTTTTGGATTTTTAGTGTTTTCTAGGGTTTTTTAGGATTTTCTAGGGTTTTAGGGTTTTCTAAGATTTTTTAGGGTTTTATGGTTTTTCAGAGTTTTCTAAGGTTTTTTAGGGGTTTTCGGGTTTCTTAGAGTTTTTTTTAGGGTTTTTAGGATTTTCTTGGTTTTTTAGGATTTTTAGGGTTTTCTTGGGTTTTTAGGGTTTTTGAGGGTTTTTAAGGTTTTTATGGTTTTTTAGGGGTTTTTACGATTTTTTTTAGATTTTTCTTGGTTTTTTTAGGGTTTTATTGGGTTTTTAGCGTTTTCTAGGGTTTTAAGGATTTTTTAGGGTTTTTCGGGTTTTTTAGGATTTTTTTTATAGCTTTCTTTGGTTTTTAGGGTTTTTTAGGACTTTTTAGGATTTTCTAGAATTTTTGTGTTTTTCTAAGGTTTTTAGGCTTTTTTCGAGTTTTTAGGGTTTTCTAGGATTTTTTTAGAGTTTTCTAAGGACTTGGTTTTTTAGGGTTTTCTAGGATTTTTATGATTTTTTAGGGTTTTTAGGGTTTTTTAGGATTTTTTTATCTTTTTAGGGGTTTGCTTTTAGGTTTTTTAGGGTTTTTTAGTGTTTTCTAGATTTTTTATAGTTTTCTAGGGTTTTTAGGGTTTTTTAGGATTTTTAGGATTTTCTAAGGTTTTTTAGGGTTTTTATGGTTTTTTAAGAGTTTTCTAGGAATTTTTAGGGTTTTTCGAGTTTCTTAGGGTTCTTTAGGGTTTTTATGGTTTCTAGGGTTTTCTTGGTTTTTTAGGATTTTTGAGGGTTTTTTTAGGGTTTTTATGGTTTTCTAGCGTTTTTTTAGATTTTTAGTGTTTTTAGGATTTTTAGGGTTTTTTTAGGGTTTTTATGATTTTCTAGGGTTTTTTAAGGGTTTTTAGGGTTTTCTATGTCTTTTTTAATGTTTTAGGATTTTTTAGTGTTTTTAGGGTTTTTTTTAGGAATTTTAAGAATTTTTAGGATTTTCTAAGATTTTTTAGGATTTTTTATGATTTTCTAGGATTTTTTAAGGGTTTTTAGGGTTTTCTAGATCTTTTTTAGTGTTTTAGAATTTTTTAGGATTTACTATGATTTTCTATGATTTCATAGAATTTTTTAGGATTTTCTAGAATTTCTAGGGTTTTTAAGATTTTTAAGGTTTTCAAGGGTTTTTTTAGGGTTTCTTAAGGTTGTTTTCTATGGTTTGTAGGGTTTTCTGGATTTTTAGGATTTTCTAAGATTTTTACGCTTTTTTCGAATTTTTTAAGCTTCTTTAGAATTTTTTAGAGTTTTCTATGATTTTTTTAAGGATTTTAGAGTTTTTTAGGGTTTTCTAAAATTTTTAGGGTTTTCTAATGTTTTTAGAGTTTTCTGTTAACTTTAGTTATAAAATATACTTATATTTTGTGACAAAAAAAATTTGTTACAAACAATGTTGAATTTTGTGACAATTAATTTTTTGTTACAAAATAATTGGAGTTTTTGAAACAAAAAGATATTTTGTTGCAGAACAGTTGGAGTTTTTGAAACAAAAAAAATATTTTGTTACAAAATATTTCAAATTTTTGCAACTACTTTAATTTTTGTTACAAAATATTATAATATTTGTAACAACAACACACCAGCTCGCTACAAAAGCTAACATAATTTGTCACAAAAAAATAGATTGTTACAAAATATTATTCTTTTGTAACAATCACCAATTATTATTACAAAAAATTTTTTTTGTAACGATTTTAAATTTGATACAAAATTTTTGTTACAAATGTTCTATTTTCTTTAGTGATACATATTGTTAATTTACAAGCATTTCATATCAAATCTTATCCCTCTTACAGAACTTGCAAAGTTAAAGGCAAGGGAAACATAAATACTAAAACAATACAAAAATATCGTCTAAATAGAAAAGAAATAAGCTCTTT
>NC_029789.2:66595095-66645441 GCF_000816755.2 Arachis ipaensis | reverse complement strand
GTCCATAACCTAAAAAGAAAAAGACCTGTAGGGGAGTGAGAATATCGTCCTCACTAGTTCTCACTATAGGGTTAGAGAATTACTATAATAGGCTACATGAAAATAAAATCGTTACAGTGATTAATAACCACCTTATGCATCTTTTCAAAACCAAATTTTTAATATCGAAAATCCAAAATCCTTTCTAAAAGAGAAAACTATTAATTCTTCAAAAATCAAAAAGCCTTTTTAAAATTTTTTCCTAAACAGTATGAATGACCAAACTGTTCCAAGCATAGGTTCATTAAGTCTATACTGAACTAGTTTAGTTTTTCATACTATTCGAAACCAAAAACTCAAACCAAACACGGCCTTCGGCCCATCTCATAATCAACCACGGCCCAAACAACTCAATCCACAGCCAATCCATCACAATCCACCCAATTTTCAATCACAAACACAAGTAAGGTTCAAGCACAATCAAGCAGTTACTTCAAGTAGAGCAGTTAGCAATTAAACATAATTATTCATATAGACAAACCAATTACAATATACACACCCAAACAATGTCACATAGATGCATGTGATGCATGCTTGTCCTATTGGCTGTGAGCTCACGCGTCGATTCTGTTGCTAGACCCGACTCGGATAAGCGAGATTAAACCATCATCCTTACCTCCACAGTAAGCGGGATTAAACCATCCACCATCCTTACTGGGCACACAATACAATATGCAAGCGGGATCACGCCACCGCCCTTGCTAAACAATTTATCAATACGTGAGCGGGATAAAACTACCATCCTCACTGCAGGTGGGATAAAACCACTTTTTCTCAAATCAATTTCCTTTCTCAACAAAGTCACTTTTTGCAACATCTTTCCAACTCCCAAACGACATCAAACCCATGCCAAATTAAAAATCTCTTCTAAACTACTCAAAATCATTCATTTTCAAACCATTCGCTCAATCACTTTAAAATCAAAAGTTATTAATTAAAATTCACGACAAGGTCTCAAGACTTTAAGGAAAAAACGACCGACCTCATTTCCATAAATTCAGTAAAGATTCTTAAAAATCATTGTTTCCTTAATTCGAGTTATTCAAAGGAAGTTTCTAAATCAAATCATGTAATTTCAAACCAAGTTAAATCCAAAACCAATCTCATTTTCATTCTTAGAAACCAATTCTTTCAACCTTTTCCAAAAACATCACAAAACGACATCATTCAATCAAAGTCCATTTTCTTGTAAATTCATTAAAGCTCCTCTGAACGAATTCCTTAAGTCCAATTCAAAACATAAACTCTTTTTATAGATAAAATCGAGCTTAGGATAATACTTTTCTTAAGTTATTTAACATTGTAAAGTAATTCTTTTTTCTGAATAAATTAAAGCTCAAGACATATGTTTTTCTCAATTAAATTAAATTCGAAACATACAATTTCCTTAATAAATCAAATAATACGATTTCTCAAATTCAAACTTTTTAAATAACATTTTAAACAAAGTTTCAGATTTTATAGAAAATTCGGCAATACCTCCCCTAAAACTTGGACTTTGTCACCCTTTCCGAGTCCCAACCAAACCATTCTGCAACCCCCTTTAACGGGTTCAAAACCAAATCAATTCAAAATCAAGCTAAATCCAAAAGTGCATACCATTTTCATATTTCTAGAAAACCAATTCAAACTCAAATCGATTTCCAACAGATTAAAATCGATTTCAAAACTTTAAAGAAACACTTCAAAAACAGTTTGTTTCACAAACCCAATAATAATCCAGTCAAACAAGCATTCACATCCATCCAAGACAATCAAACAATACACAAGACTTATACAATTACCAAAGGTACATTTCTCATATCAGTATCCATATAAAACAATTCTAGATGAATAAGTTTAGTTTTCTAAAAAATGTCCCTACCTCGATAAGTCAAAACCATAACCCAAACGCCTCATAGAATTTCTTTCGTCTCGATCCGAATCAACGGCAACTGAAACCTTAGCTCCGCTTGCTTTCTCAATAGCAACATGCAAACTCAGTTTCTAATTCCTAAAAACATTAACATTGTGGAAATCTTAAAACACATAACAGAGAATTAATGGCGAGGATTCCGAGATAGAAACACTTACTGGAATAAAGGACGACGCAGCAGCCACAGCAACACTTACACGACATGCAACATCAGAACTACGAAACCTAAAAGTTTTTAACCAAACATACCCGAACACTAACGCAGGGGTTTTCAAAATGTACTGTAATAAGAAAACGAAGTAGTGGCGGTCTCTGAACCAGTTTGGCGGCAGTTCCGGCAGCCACCTCAAGCGGCAGCGGCGACCAGACTCCGGTGACGGCAAATGAAACAACATGCAGCAACAATAAAGCTCCCAAAATCTCAAAAGAAACGAAACCCAATACTTAAAACCTTACCGGCAGTGTTTTCTGGTGGCAGCAGCGGGGTTTCGGGCAGCAAAAGCGGTTGTGGCTGGGCACAGATCTCCCCTCACTCTCCTCTGCTCCCTGTGCACTCTCCTCTCTTCTCTGTGTGACACGACGGCTTCCCTCTCGACGGCACAACGGCGGCAGTGACAAGTGGGGCGACGGACAGCAACGGCGGGTGAGACACGACGGCGCGGGACATCGGCGACAGCTCCTCAGCTCGCACTCCTCCTCCCCTCGGTGGTGTCAACGACGACGGCTCAGCGGCTGGACGCACGGCAGCAGTTCTCTCTTCTCTTCGCGGCCCTGCTCGGCGGCACTGTGACGGTAGTTACGTGACGGCGGCGGCGAGCTCCCTGTGCTGGCGCGGCCTTCTCCCTTCTCTCTTTCTTCTCTCCGTCTCCCTTACTCCCCGATCTCCATTTCCCTTTTCTTTCTTCCTTTCTTCTCATAACCGTGTCTGTGTGTCTGTTGGTGAGGAAGAGGGTGAGTGAGGTGTGTGAGGGTGTGTGCGGCTGAGAGTGAGAGGTGAGTGCGTAGTGTAAGTGTGTTAGGGTTTGGGGTGGTGTGGGTTAGTTTAGGTATTTTTATAAAAATAAAGGTAGTACCGTAGTAGTGTAATTTTATAAAATAATTAAAAAAATAAAATAATAATTAAAAATCAAATTTTGACAATTATTTATTTATTTAGTATTATATCTTTTTTTCTCTTCTTTAACTATTTAGATAATATATATACTGAGCAAGTATCTCCATTAAATTAATCATAAAGGTTAATAAAATTTAATGGCATAACTTTTACCTAATTGTAGCAAGTATCTCCGTTGAAAATATTGTCTAATTATTGCCATATACAATTAGTGTGTATCTCCATTAAATTAATCATAAAGGTTAATAAAATTTAATGGCATAACTTTTACCTAATCGTAGCAAGTATCTCCAATGAAAATATTGCCTAATTATTGCCATGTACAATTAGTGTGTAGATAGATAGATACTTGTATATCTCCACTATATATGTATATATTGCTTTATCCATTCTAGAGGTTGATTTGGAGAAACAGGTTTTGTAAACTGTATTTTGGGCTCTTTTAGGATTCTTATATGTATGTACATATATATGCTCTGACCGGTCTTAACTTCGCGAGCCGAGTCAGAGGCTTTGTTATTTATATCTTGGAACACTTCTTTTATGTATTTATATTACTCGTATCCTATCCAGTTTACGTTTATCGCTTATGTGAGTGATGCGCTTTTCTATTTAATGCTTTTGATTAACTTTCCTTCAAAAGGCTCCTAGATATAAACCCTTTTCAACTATATATATATATATATATATATTAAAGGTCATAGCGTCTTGAGGTCATAGCACCTCACTATCTCTGTTTTATATCCTAGGTGTAAAGCTCTGTGTGGTAGGGTGTTACATTATGGTATCAGAGCAATTCATTCCTGTAGAGCCTAAAGGATGAACTGAATATGCTTTTGAGCATACTCTGGCTCTGTGTACATGCTACTTAGGATGTCTGCTTGACATATATTGCATGAATGTTCATGAGCATACTTTTGGAAATTCGAAGCACTAGACTTGAGATATTAAGACTAATCACCTTAATATGAATTGTTCAGTGTGGACATGACCCAAAGGGCGTCTCATGAACGCGAGTTAGGTGATACGAATGAATTTGTGGTTGCTGTTGTGCGAGGTACTGCTAAAGGGATGGAGCGGATAACCTAGAGATTATGATGGAGGCGGTAATAGATTAGGTGGTGGAGAAAGCCAAGGATTAGAACTCGTGCAGCTGGAATAAAGATCGACGACGTTTAGTTAGAGAGATGAAGAGATTGAAGGAGTGTTCTAGTAGAGTCAGAGCGTGATTAAGATCTTAGTGACTTATAATCAGAGTGATGGTGCAGAAGTGCGGTGATTTTGGTGGCCCTAGAATTGTAGAAACGTGTGGAAGAAGCCTTAGAATATGAGAATGATTTGATGATTGGCATAGAATTGAGGAATAGAAAGTGCGAATGTGTGGTTTAGGTTATAATGGGTTGACTCAGATGAAGAGATTGAAAAATTATTTAGTGTTCGAGATGGTGGGAAGGATTTGAGATTTAATTTGATTTAGATGGCACTCCTAAAGAATAAGGAAATTTGTAGTCATTGAGAAAGAGTTAGACGAAACTAAGAATCAAACAGATGGGTTTAGCTTATACTTGAATTGGGAATAGGGTATTACGTTGATGTCGGAGAATGGCAATGGTAAGAGGTCGGTTGAATATGAGGAAGCGTATATGAAGATTTGAGACCGAATTTTCGAGGACGAAAATTTCTGTAGGGGAGTAGGATGTAAAACCCGTAAAGTTAGTAAATAATTAGCTAATAATTAATTATTAATAAAAGAAATTAGGAAAATTTAATTTTATAGTTTAATGAGATAGAGCTAATTAAAATAAAAGTTTTGACACTAATGTTAAATAATTTTGCCCAAGATTGGGCCGAACGGGCCAAACTGGTCGAACCGGGTCCAAAATGTGTCCAAGGTCCAACCCAAGTCCACAATTAATAAGAGCTTCAGCTCTTCATCCATTGTTTGATAATGAAACACGCTGGGAAAGTGTTGAAGGGGAGCAAGGGACATGCAAAACCCTTGGCTAGATTTCAATCTCACATAACTTTTGATCCGGAGCTTCGATTGACGAGCTGTCATCGGCCACGCGTTCATCTCAGAATCCTCTTTAAGACCCACTAAACAATTCGGTAAGAAATTTGAGTTTTCTCACCTAGATCTTCTCATCTCAGTTTCAAAATTTCGAGAATTTATTTTGAGGAATTATGTAATTTTGGTACCTTAGAATCAAATTAACCTTGTGAGCTTGCCGGGTCTTGTCCCAAACTTCCATCGATAAGGTGAGGAATGTTTAATCTTTATCAAGTTATCTAATTAGTGAACCCTATGGTAATGTTAGTGTTGTTTTGTGAAATTAGATTGAATTGTGTATTTTGTGAAATAAATTGGTGGTATTAGAGACTTGAAGTTAGCTTTGGAGGCTGAAAAATCTGTTTGGTGAGGTCTTGGAGCCTTGGACTATTGAGGAACGGTGATAATTGTGACATTCTGGGCTTTAAGAGGAATCGACCAAGGTATGATTTCAGTTTCTCGTAACTAAAATATAATGTATTGTGAAAACTTAGGTTAGTTGACCGTAAGATTGGAATTGAATTATTGACATTGTTGATGGTTGTGATTGATTAAGATGTATGTTGGTTAGTGATTTTGAGGTTGTGATTGATGATATTATGAATAATATGTTTATCTTGGTATATGAAATTGATAAATGACAATGATGAAGTTTATTGAGATGTGATGTTGTTGATGATTTAGGATTGGTTAGTATTTATGAGGTTTGGCAAATTAAGGTTGTTGTTGGTGAAATAATGTAAATTTTATGGAGATTGATGAAGTGTATATGCATGAAGTTAATGATTATGTATAATGCTGTTTGGATATGAATTATTATGTGAAATGATTATAAATGTGAATTGGTGTGTTATGGAGTAAATGAGGAGTGTTGAGGAATGATTAACTTGGTTGATGCAGATTTGGTAAGTTTTTAAGGGGTTTGAGGTTTAAATATTTTGAAAGTTGAGGTTTGGAATTTTAAAGATATCTTAGATTTTTTACCAACTTCGACGAGCCATAACTCGCCTCCAGACCTTCGAATTTTATCAAACTTGTCTAGAATGAAAACTTGGTCTGAGAGGTTTACACAGTTCGAAGAACAAATAAAAAAATATTTTGAAACAAAAAAGTTATGCACGTCCGAAGCTTAGTGTACAAAACAGAAATTCTGGACACGACACTTCTACTATGCACGCGTACGCGAGGGGCAGACGCGACGCAGACATAGCTCTCGGGTTGAGGGGCTCACGTACGCGAATCAGTAACGTACGCGAGAGTGTCCAAAATTGATTCCTGCGTATGCGAGCAGGGTGCCGCGTACGCAGATCCTGTTTTTCTGAAAATGTGTTTTTTTAACGTTTTAAATCATTCCTCTAGCCTTCTAAACCTCTATAAAACCTGTGAAAAGTACGATAGCTAGTGTTTAGACTTTGGGGTAAGCACGAGAGGTAGTGGGTGAATTAAAAAGGGGTGTTTACCATCATGTATTTAGAGCCAATGGAGTAGATGATAGAGTTTTGGGATGAGTTATAACGACGAATGATTTTATTGGAAAATAATGAATATAGTATGACGAAGATGATATTGATGTTAAGATTTGTGATGAATGAGATATGATTATGAATGGATATGAATGAATGATTTATAATGAATTTGAAAATGAAATTGTTTTTAGCTTGACCTGGCAAGGTTCGTGGTGGTTTACCGCTTGCCCAGTGTCGAGACGTATGTGGGGTTCGTGGTGGTGTACCACCCACATGTTTTTAAAAGAGAATGTTATGTGGGGTTCGTGGTGGTTTACTGCCCATGTGTGTGTGTGTGTGTGTTATTTTCCAATTGAAGATCTTGTGAGGTTCGTGGTGGTGTACCGCTTGCAATGGTGGAGTTCGTCGTGGTGTACCGCCCATTGGTTTTCAAGAGAACGATATCCGGGTTAGCTACCGGATGTGTCGGATTATAGCAAAGTAACCGACACGTGAGCTCACGGCCAGTAGGAAAGGCATGCAGCATATGCATTTGAGTGACTTGTTTGGTTTTGCATTCTTGGGTTTGCGTAACTAATATTCATGCTTAACTGAAATATGTTTTGATTATTGTAATTGTAAACTACTTATGTTTTCCTTGTATGCATTATTTGTCTGTTCACCGGTGTTTCAGAGGATTAGAGGAAAGGCGATGAACTCAGGAGTTAAGTTAGAAATTGAGATAGAATCAAGAATCCTTAGATACCTCACCCTGTTTATGGTTTTCAATGTTAGTTTTAAGTTTGAATCTATTGTCGGAAGTTCTAGGATCGCCTTTGACTTTTCCGGGACCTTATATGTTAGTTATGTGGACACAGTTATCATGTTAAGAACCTCCGGTTCTCATCCCATATATATTTGTTATTTTCAGATGCAAGACGTGAGGCACCTCGCTGAGGCATACTATGAGCTTCTGAAAGCGAAGATCTTTGTGTTTTGGGATTTTATTTTGGTTTTGGTATATATATATATATATATATATATATATATATATATATATATATGTTTTACTCCTTGAATTTTATTTTTATTATTTTTATTTTCTGTTAATGGTTTCCTCTCCTCTCCAATGATATTATGTATAAGATTCACGTGCACCTTCTCAAGCATGGTTAGCACCTTCTCTTGAATATTTGTCAACAGGTATGGGATTTTCTGTTAAAAGATCTCTGGAATATCACTGCTACCTTGAACTACATCAGCTTTCTCCATCTTCTATTTCCCACAAAAAGCAAGTATATGCTGCAAGAACATTGCTTTTACTTTTAGAGGTCGTAGCACCTCGCCACCTCTGTTTTACATCCTAGGTGTAAAGCTCTGTGTGGTAGGGTGTTATATTATAGTATCCAGAAGCCGAGTTATGACTCGCTGAAATTCAGTCAAAATCATCTTTTCACAAAATTTCACAAGAATTCTAAACTTCAATTTTCACAACATTTCAATTCCAACCCTTTTTGAAACTTACCAAACCATATCAAACTAAGTCCAAACATTCCTCAACATACCAATTTTACTCCATATGACCCCAATTTCATAAATATAATCACTCCCACACAATAATTCATTTTCAACAACAACATAATCCATATCAACACCATCAACTTCCTCATACCAAACGACAACCAACTCATCCATTCCACATTTAATTCAACACAATATACAATAATATACATCATCATTATCATAATCAACCATTGAAATTCAATATACATCATCATCATTATCATTATTATATACATCATCAATTATCTCTATCAAACACAATACCAACACCACAATCAATATAGCACCAACAACAACCTCAAACTCTCTAATCCTTATGCATATCAATCCATCACAATCATCAATAACAACAACATTTCAATCCTATCTTACGGTTAACTAGCCTAAGTTTTCACGACACATTTTATTTTAGTTACGAGAAACCGAAACCATACCTTGACCGATTCCTCCCCTAAGCTCGGAACACTACAATTAGCACCGTTTCGCAAGGACCCAAGCTTTCAAAGTCACACCAAACGGATTTCCAGCTCCCTGAAGTCCAACATCAAGTCTCCAACACCACCAATGACCACCAACATGCCCCAAAACAACCCACAACTCAATCTAATACAAATAGTCATCACTAAATCAATATAGATTTTACTTAATCACAGGTTTCACATGGGTTTGAGTTGTCTCACCTTACCAACGTAGAATTGATGCAAGATTCATCAAATTCTCAATGTCACTATGCCCCTAAACATCAAAATTTAACAAAATCTCAACAGCACACTCAAAATTTCAAAAATCAAGGGCTGAGAAGCAGGGTGAAAAATTGTGACTTACCTCTTAAATTGTTCGGTGATTTTTGTAGAGCCCGACGCTGCGGTCGTGTCGCTGTAAACAATGTGGCGATCGGAGCTCCGGATTGAAAGATAATTGGATCTGAAGTTGGAACAATGGTTTGAGCTTTTAGCTTTTGCTCTCCCTTCTTGTTTCAGCGAGCTTCATGGAAAATGAAGTGGAAGGATGGCTGAATTGAGGTTTTATGAGCAGGGCCATGGGCTCGGTTCCGGACTGGTTCAACCAGTTTGGCCCAATCTTGGGCCAAATTCTTTAACATTAGTGTCAAAATTCTTATTTTAATTAGCTCTATCTCATTAAACTATAAAATTTTATTTTCTAATTTTCCTGATTAATAATTAATTTATTAGCTAATTATTTACTAATTTTACAAAAATAATTAGAATACGAATTAAAGGCTAATCTTAAAGGTTTTGGCCCAAAATTGGGTCAATGGGCCAAATCAAGTGAACTGGGCCCAAGTGAACCCAAGCCCATATATATACCCTCATTGAACCCACAATTCAGGATCTTCTTTGCCATTTCCCTTGAGTTCCACGGTAAGAGAGAAGAGAGAAATGGGGAAACAAAAACCCTAACTTCCCACCAACTTCAATCCACCATAACTTTCTCTTTGGAGCTCCGATTGACGAGTCGTTTGCGGCCACGCGAAGCTCTTGTCGAGCTCTTCAATTTTATCCAAAAAAGTGGTAAGTAATTTGAAATTTCTTTCCCAGTTCTACCTTCTCTTTGAATTTGCATTTTTGGCTTTAGGAAATTAAGTTTTTCATGGTTTTGATGGTTTATGTGTAACCCAAGGTTCTAAAAACTGAACCGGTCATCAAACCACTCTAGCTACTGGTTCACTGGTTCATAAGTTCAACCGGTTCGACCGTGGTTGAATCAAAAAAACTGTTTTATAATAAAATAATAAATAAAATATAAATAAACACATGAAAATATAATTATAATCTAATGTAAACTTTAAAATATCATTCAAATTAAAAGTACTACATAAACCAGAATGTTATAATCTCATTCAAATACAAATTCAAAAGTCAAAAAACAAAACAACCAATCAAACATAACATAGCAACATCAAAATAATCCAAGTTTGTCATCAATCATCAAAATCCTCCATAACTTGCTGCAGATTTGCGTCATTGATATCATCACCTTCATTTTGCACTACTTGGACCAGAAAAAGCAAGTGGTGCAGCATAAAATGTACTACTACTACCACCACCACCACCTTGATTTAAATCAGCATCAATCTCATCTAACAAAATTATTCAAAATTATTCAACAATAATCTCATCTAATCATCAATCTCATCAATCTCATCTAACAAAATATACTACTACTACCACCACCACCACCTTGATCCAATCCAATAATCTCAACTCTCAAGTTCACAACAAACAACATCCAAAATTATTCAAAATTATTCACAATTATTCAACAAACAACAAAATCCAGTTCAGTAAAGAAAGAAAAATCAAAGAGCTACTCAATCAAAGAGTTCACAGTTTAGCAGTTCATCATGTCAGTTCATCATGTCACAAAATCCAGTTCAGTTAAGCAGGATCAATCAGAGTTCACAGTTTCAGAGTTCAATAGTTCATCATGTCACAAAATCAAAGAGCTACTCAATGAACAGAGTTCACAGTATCAGAGTTCATCATAGTATCAGAGACTTAGAGTTTATCATGCAACAGTTATTCAGTGATTCAATCAAACAATCATAAGTTCATAACTAAAATAAAAATTACCTGGAACTCGAAGTCGATGGCTTTCTCTCAGAGCTCGAAGGCACCTTCAACGCTTCAACCGAACATGAAGTAGGCCAGTAGGGAGAGTGGGAGACAGACAGCGACGCCGAGTGGTGACTGGTCGAAGGAAGTGATTGCTCGCCGGAGGTGACTGGTCGAAGGAGCTGACTGCGCGACGGAGGTGACAGGTCGAACGAGGTTACTGCGCGACGGAGGTGACTGCGCGATGGTGAACCCATGTGGTCGTGTGAGCCGGTGAGATCGTGATGGCGTTCTCTACTTCTCTCTGAAGCTCGATGAGAATGTTGAAGGTGAACTATGAAAGTGAAAGTGTGAACTGTGAAGGGAATTGCCAATTAGGGATTGATTCATTGATTTAGGGTATCAGAGCTCCAAATGGCAGTGTTTTGCTGCACAGCTCAAAAACTGGCCGGGTCACGGTTCGGTTCGACCGACCAGTTAATGGCCAGTTCAACTCCGATTTCCAGATTTTGCGGTTTTCCTTATTGTTCGAATCGTCTTTGTGACCGGTTCACGGTTTGACCGGTTCGACTGGCCGGTTCGAACTGGTTTTCAGAACATTGGTGTAACCTAGTGATGAGCGGATATTTTATACGCTTTTTGGCATCATTTTCATATTATTTTAGTTATGTTATGTTTAAGTTTTATTATATTTCATAGGTTTTAGTGCTAAATTCACATTTTTGAATTCTACTTTGAGTTGTTGTGTTTTTTGATGATCTTAAGTGATTTCTGGTTGAAATTGAGGAGCTTTGGCAAAGTCTGATTCAGAGGCAGAAAGCATAGCAGATGCTATCAGATTCTGACCTCCATGCATTCAAACGAGCATTTCTAGAGCTACAGAGGTCCAAATGAAGCGTTCGCAATAGCGTTGGAAAGCAAACTTCCATAGCTTTCCAGCAATATGTAATGGTCTCCACTTTTCTTCGAAGGAGCCTGCCCATATTGGGCGTTGAACTCCAAGATTCTACCCCATTGCTGGCGTTCAACGCCCCAAGGAGACAAGCCAGCGTTGAACGCCCAAGAACCACCCCCTTTGAGGCGTTTGAGGTAAAGATTATTGTCGGTTAGAAATTTCACAAAATAATCTCGTCGATAGTATAGTTCCTAACCAACAAACAATCGTCTATCAGAGTTTAATTTTGGTTGTCACAAGTCCAACCCAATAAAAATAATTGAGAGTATTTGTCCCGGGTCGTTCTTCCTAGGAATCATAATCGAGTGCTCAATTATTGGTTATGAGTTTCACGGGTTGGGTTGATAAAGGGCAAGAAAATAAATGACAAGAAGATAAAACAAATAATTAAAGATAACAAATACTAAAAAGAGACATTCATGGCAAGGATTGAGAATCTAGGTTTTCTATCCTAGTCATTAATCATCATACAATATTCAACAAGAGCTAATCCTATTTCGTCATCTCCAACATCGGAAGAAGGTACAATGTTATCTTCAACATAGGGAGAAAGTCAAATAAGACTAGTTAATCCCAATCTATAAGTAATGTTAATGGATACAAGACTAACTAATCACTCTAGATCACCAATATAAATTCGGTATTAATGACTCAAGATTGCTCAATTTCTCTTTCCAAGCCAAAAATGCTAAAAAAAACTATTCTAACATCCAACCAAGCATTTTGTCAAACACTTGGAAGGCATAAAAGGAAAGCATCATAAAAGTGCAAGAATAATAAATCTACAACTACCAATTACAAGAAAACAATAATAACAACTCAATTAAACAATAAAGCAACATAAAACATAAATTGTATTAAATGAAAATCAAAGTAACAAGAGTTCATCAACATAAGAAGAGGCATAAAAAAGAAATTAACAAGGTAAACTAAGAGAATGAAGATGTAGGAACAAGAAATTGTAAAGAAAATAAGATGAAAATAAAAAATTAAGCCTAGATCTAAGAGAGATTAAACTAATTATAACCTAATTCTAGAGAGAAGAGGGAGCTTCTCTCTCTAGAAAACTACCTAAAACATGATCCTAGCTAATCTAATTGCTCCCCCTTTGTCCAATCTTGAATTCTCCATCAAATAGCCTCAGAAATGAGTTGGATTTGGGCCTGAAAACCTCAAAAATTGCCCCCAGCATATTCACTTTAATGAGGTCATGTGACCATCGTCACGCGTGCGCGTGGACGACGCATGCGCGTCACTTGCCAAAATTCCTTTTCACGCGTACGCGTGGATCATGGGTGCGCATGACCTTGAGTTCGCCAAATGCTCATGATGTGTGGCAGAAATCGACCGATTAAGAAATCAATATAGAAATACGTTGCGAGTATAGTTAACCAGCAAAAATCCGCTCATCAATTTAGAAAGGTTGTCATAAAATTAGAATAAAAATATTGGGAGTATGAGTCCCAGGTCGTCTCCCAACGAGTTGACAAAAGAGTGCTATTTTATTAATCAGGAATTTTCCGAAAAATTTTAAGAGTTGAATGACAGAAAATAAATAATTGTAATTTAGTGCAATGAAAATTAAAAGAGGTTTATATTATTCAAAATAAAAAGCCTTGACTGGGAGAATGATTAATTGGAAGTTCTATCCTTGTTGGAATTCTCTCAAGTGTAGCATAAAGAGGTTGTTGTTTTCACTTAGTTAACCCTTACTAAATAAAGAAAAATCAAGTAATTGAGCTAACTCTTATTCGCAAATCCTAGTCCTCTCCCTTGGGAAGGACTAGCGTTAGTAAATAGAGAATTAGCCAACAATTTCCAATTTAACTAATCACTTGAGCATTCCAACTCAAGTGTCTCCTTTTAATCAACCTCATGTAAAGTTGGGAATCTACTCCATTGACATAAATATAACGCTCATAGAAATATAAGAAAAAGACATGATAAATTAAATAAAATAGGGATCGAAAATTAATTAAAGGAAAAATTAGTTCTCTGTATTAATAAATCCAAAATGCAACATACCTATCTGAACAGGGTTAATAAGTAATCAAAAGAGTAAAGGAATAAGAAAACAAACTAGAATAGTAACTTCAACAGAGGTGGTGACTCTCTCAATACCCAAAGCAAAAGCATAAAACTAGAAATCTATGAATGTAAAGAAAACCTAGAGGAAGAGTAATTTTTCTCTCTAGATTCAGATCTAAAAACTAAAACTATGCTAATGAGAATCTGTCTTGAGTCTCTGCCTGTTCTCTGACTCTAGTTCGTGTTTTTGGGCCAGAAACTGGGTCCAAACTCGGCTCAAAATCGCCCCCAGCATTTTCTGAATTTTCTGCAGATCGCGCATGTCACGCGTACGCGTTAGTCACGCGTACGCGTCGCTGGTCATCTTCGCGTGTCACGCGTACGCGTCATGCACACGCACGCGTCGTCTTGCAGAACTCCAATCCACGCGTATGCGTCGGGTACGCGCACGCGTCGCTGTGAGAATCTCCAGATCACGCGCACGCGTGAGTTATGCGTGCGCGTCGCTCTTCGTTGATTGTCTCCTTTATTTCTTGTGCTCCTTCCATTTTTGCAAGCTTCCTCTCCATCCTCTAAGCCATTCCTGTCCTACAAAGCCTGAAACACTGAACACATGGATCACGACATCGAATGGTATAAAGGGGATTTAAAATACACAAATTAAAGGCTTTAGGAAGCAAGTTTTCAACCATAGAACAAAACTAGGAAGGGATTGTAAAATAATGCAAATCATATGAATAAGTGAGCAAAGAATTGATAAAAACCACTCAAATGAGCACAATATAAACCATGAAATAGTGGTCTATCAAACTCCCCACACTTAAACATTAGCATGTCCTCATGCTTAGCTCAAGGATATCAAAAGACTAAATAAGGGAAAGTAAGACTCATGAGATGCAACCTATGAATGCAACTATATGCTAAGATGTTTCTGTGTACTTGGTTAAAAGTAAATAAGTTCTCAAAACAAACATAAATCAAATTCTACTAATTCAAATCATAAAGTAAGGACAAGTAAACTTGTAAGAAGACAGCTCATGAAAGCAGGGAACATAGAATCAAGCATTGAACCCTCACTGATAGTGTATATGCACTCTAGTCACTCAAGTGTATAGGGTAATCACTCTACTCTTCTCTAGTCATGCTTTCTAAACTTTGTTCTTCACCTAACCAATCAACAAATATTTAATGTACCAATGTAAACATCATGAGGTCTTTTCAAGGTTGTAATGGGGCTAAGGCAAAGGTGAGGATATATGTATGGCTAAGTGAGCTATAAATTGAATCCTTGACTAACCTAAGCTCTCACCTATACACACACTCTATATAACTTCTAAAATTATGTCTAGCTACCCAAAGTTCTCACTTTTTCATCTCATACTCATGCATCAACTTTCTTTTAATTTGTATCACATATGCATTGATCTTTTATTAATTTAATATTGGGGTAATTTTGTCTCCTTATTTATTTATTTATTTAATTGAATATTTTTTGGGTTTTTTTTAGAATATAAAAGTAAATATAACATATCAATGCACATGGACTTTTAATTTTTCTGGTCTCACATGAGTAGGTACCCAAATTCTTAATATTTTGTCATTTAAACACTGTACACTTTCATTAACCCATGTTTCCACAATTCTCCACACTTAGTTGATACACAATCTCTATCTTAAGCTAACCAAAGATTCAATTTGGGGTATTTAATTATTTTTCCGCTTAAGGCTAGTGATGTGGTAAAATATAGAACAAATGGGGATTAAAAGGCTCAAGGTGGCTAACAAAGGTAATTGAAAGGGTAGGCTATTTAGGATAAGT
Organism: Arachis ipaensis; assembly: GCF_000816755.2. Lineage (NCBI taxonomy): Eukaryota > Viridiplantae > Streptophyta > Magnoliopsida > Fabales > Fabaceae > Arachis > Arachis ipaensis. The sequence continues at coordinate 66,629,937 of NC_029789.2, read as the reverse complement.
GAGCTAACAATAAATGATGGCCTCAATCATATGCATGCATATAAATACACTAAACATTGGACATATAGAGTGGAACAAAATATAGATTACAATCATAGAGAAGGAAACACACACAAGAATAAAATATTATGGTTAAATAATGTAACCATGTAATTAAGCTCAAATCTCACAGGTTGTGTGTTCTTAGCTACAATTTATGTTCCAAATTACAATTTTCAAACAAGTTTTAACTCAAAAGTTTTAATTTAAATTAGTTTAATTTTTAAAATAGAGTCTTGAAAAAAAATTTATCATTTTTCAACCAAATAGAACATGCATGCAAACAGGTACTGACCTATTGGTGTTAAGAAAGAGCAATTACCTCCAGAAGTCAGGTACTGACCGACCTCCCCACACTTAAAGCGACGGTGCCATCAGTCAGGAACAAAGGGGGGCTGGTAGCAGCATCTCCACAGTCGGGATTGTCATGGCTCCCTGTGCTGGTAGATGAAGTGGAGTCCGGGGTATCTGGGTCTTCTTCAGGTGGTTGGTTGCTAACAATCAGCTTCTTGAGGTATGTAAATCGGCGCTTGTTACGGCACTCCATTCGCTTTGCCTGCCGGTCAAGCTGGTCCAACTTCTCAAGTATCTGAAGGAGCAGTTGATTTGTTGAAGGTGCTTGTGATGTAGAAGGAGAAGGAATATCTCCGGCCGATTCTGCAGGCCAGTTGGTAGTGGCTGCTGGGGGTTTGATGTACTTCCCGTTAGGGACGTACTGATCATCCCGTGGAATCATGGCCTTGGTGTCCCCAGCTCTGTAGGAGACTCCGGCTGCTGAGACTAGATCTGAAACCAAGGTGGGTAAGGGTAGATTGCCCGCGATCTGTACGTGTCCTATGGCATACTGGAGGTGTCTTGGTAAGTTGAGAGGCTAGTTTGTAAGGATACACCAGAGGAGAACAGCCATATCTACAGTGAAGGAGGACTCGTGAGTGCTCGGGAAGACGTAATGGAACATAATCTATGCGCATACTCGAGCCTCCAAGGTGAGTGCTGAAGCCAATATACCCTTAGGTCGGGATCGATGGTATCCATAGATCCATTTGCTGCCAGGTTGTGCTATAACTCTGAGGACGGTGTCCCAGCCAAATTGGTATGTCTGGCACTTGAAGGAGGCTTCTTGGAATGCGTCCAATCCTTCTGGAGCAGGGGGAAGATCTAAAGCTCGCTGCATGGCCCCTTCGGATATAGGGACTTGTTTTCCACGGACGTAGACAGACTGCAGGGCTGGCATGTAAAAATTGGAGTAGAATTCAACTACCCATGAGAGATTAACCTGCCATGGCTGTCTCCGTAAGAATCCCCATTGTATGCGCTCAATTCGGGGCTCTACAAAATCAACAATATGGGTCGGGAGAATGAGTAGGTGTTCATTGTTATAGTTCTGCTCAGCCAGGATGGGGAACATCTGCTCACAGTAGCGGTTAGTGAACCGCGCAGTGTCCCTTGCTGGAAAGGCTTTTTCTGTTTCATTGACCTTAATGATCCTCTTGACTCTCTTTGTTGTCGGTTTGACTGCTGTCGAGGATGGTTCCATAGCTAGTGCTCTTTTTGTTCCTCTCTTTGTCGGTGTTATGGGAGTAGCTTTCTCTTTACCCTTCTTGGTGGCCATCCTAAAAAGAGAAAAGGAAAGTAACATGTAAAGCCAAGGGTTAAACCAAGGAAAAGGGCAGTACAAGTGATAATTAATGCCAAGGTAAAGAAGGATATCGTTAACATATGATCGCGACTACATGTGATCAGTTCATCAATAGAAATATAGCAAGTGCATATTATGGCAAGTAGATGCGAGATGTTTATTAGCATGCCGGCAAAGGCATGAGTAGCATGGATCAAGCATCAATAACTTAAATGTATTATCACTCGTAACAAACTAACAAGCACGTTTGTATTGACAGTTATATTCAATTAATAAAATATTTAAGGGGTTTTGTGAAAAACAGGCATTAGAGTAGAAAGATAGAATAATGAAAAATGCACAATGTCATACGGGCTTTTCACAAACACTTAGCGTGCATGGTAAAGATGTTATTGAAAGTATTAAATTTGGACATGCTAGCAACCCAAAAAAATTAATATTAATTGTCAATCAATCCCTCAATATATCCACAAGCAAAATATAGAAGAAAACAATCACCTAATTAAATTTCTAACACCAATTAAAAGGATGTAAAAAGAAAAAAGAAAGACAAAGAAAACATAGATAATGAAATTAAAAAGAAAAAGAAGAAGGGAATATAAATTAAAGTAATAATAGAAGAGTAAAAGGGGGAAGAAGAAAAGAAGCTTGATGAAGAAGATGAAGAAGGAGAGAGAAAGTAGTAGAAGGCAGGAAGGAATAAAGAAGAAAGAAGGGAGAAGATAGAAGAAAGATTGATAATAGAAAGATAAGTAGAATTAGGGGTTGGGAGATTTGAAATCAGGCGCTGAGGTGGGTTAGCTGTGCGTCGCTTGCGACGCGTACGCGTGCATCACGCGTACGCGTGGATCGCGCTACTTTCAAGCGACGCGTACGCGTCAGGGACGTGTACGCGTGACAGGGTTTGTGCAATTGGCGTGGAGGCAGCCTCGCGCACGCACAACTCTCTGTTCAATTCGTACATTTGCCAAAATTTGAGGCGACGTGTGCGCATCAGGGACGCGCACGCGTGAATGGCCTGAATTGGAAAAACGACATGTACGCGTGATAGGGCTTGTGCTTCCAGCACAATTCAAGCCCCACACCATCATAACTCTCTGGCATACACCCATTTACGCCGATTTGCAGGGTCACACGTACGCGTGGAGGGCTGATTTTGCAAGTGACGCGGACGCGTCACGGACGCGTACGCGTGGGCGTGTTTGTGCCTAAAGCACGCCTCCAGCCATGCTCCCACGCAACTCTCTGTTCATTTCTTCTTTGTTTCGCATGCACATACGACGCGTACGCGTCGTGTGCAAATTTGTTTTATGCAGAATGCAGCATGCAAATGAATATGCAGACATTATGGATGAATACTAATAGAAAGAAAGTAAAATAAAATAAGACTGAATATAAAAAGGGACGATCATACCGTGGTGGGTTGTCTCCCACCTAACACTTTGCTTTTATGTCCTTAAGTTGGACGGTCTTCAAGCTCATTCTGCTTCTGTTGGTGGGTCCTCCAAGAGGAAGACCTCTAACTCTTTGTGTTCCTTCATCTTCTCACCATGATAAAGCTTTAGGCGATGTCCATTGACCTTGATGAAATTGGGACTTGAAGGATGACTCAGGTGGAAGACTCCATATGGCTTCGCCTTCTCTACTCTATAGGGGCCTTCCCATTTGGATCTCAACTTTTCTGGCATGAGTCTCAGCCTGGAGTTGTAAAGGAGAACCAGATCTCCAGGTCTGAACTCTCTCCTTTTAATATGCTTGTCATGCACAGCCTTCACCTTATCTTTGTATAATCTGGCGTTGTCATAAGCTTCGAGTCGAAGGGTCTCCAGTTCTGCTAGTTGCAGCTTCCTTTCAGCGCCAGCTTTCTGAAATCCCATGTTGCACTCCCTCACAGCCCATAAAGTCTTGTGTTCCACCTCTACTGGAAGGTGGCAAGCCTTTTCGTACACTAAGCGGAAGGGGCTCATCCCAATGGGTGTCTTGTATGCTGTCCGATACGCCCGGAGCGCATCAACAAGTCTAGTGCTCCAGTCCTTCCTATGAGGCTTGACTATCTTCTCCAGAATGCATTTTATTTTTCTTTAGATACCTCTGCTTGCCCATTGGTCTGGGGATGGTATGCTGTTGCCACTTTGTGAACTATCCCATGCTTCTTCAGTAGTCTTGCTAACCTCCTGTTACAAAAGTGAGTGCCTTGATCACTCACGATTGCTCGTGGTGATCCAAAGCGACAGATAATATGATTTCTAACAAAGGAAACAACAGTGTTAGCATTATCAGTACGGGTAGGAATTGCTTCCACCCATTTAGAAACATAATCTACAACTAACAGTATATAAAGGTAACCACTAGAGTTTGGAAATGGACCCATGAAGTCAATGCCCCAAACATAAAAAATTTCACAGAATAGCATAATCTGTTGGGGCATCTCATCCCTCTTGGATATATTACCAAACCTTTGGCATGGGGAAAAAATTTACAAAAGGCAGTAGCATCTTTAAAAAGAGTAGGCCACCAGAATTCACAGTCTAAAATTTTTCTAGCTGTTCTTTGAGGGCCAAAATGTCCTCCACTCTCAAAAGAGTGGCAGGCCTCTAAATAGACTGGAATTCTGATTGAGGCACACACCTTCTAATTACCTGGTCAGCACCACACCTCCATAAATATGGATCATCCCATATAAAATATTTGGACTCACTTTTCAGCTTATCTCTTTGATGCTTAGTAAAATTAGGAGGGAAAGTATGGCTAATTAGATAATTAGCTACAGGTGCATACCAAGGAACTACTTCAGATACTGCGTGCAAGCTATCAAATAGAAAAGCATCATTGATAGAAGTGGAGTCAGTCTTAATGTGCTCAAGGCGACTCAAGTGGTCTGCCACTAAATTCTGGGAACCACTCCTATCCTTAATTTCTAAGTCAAATTCTTGCAGCAGCAATACCCAACGTATTAGCCTTGATTTAGACTCTTTTTTAGCTATAAATACTTTAGAGTTGCATGGTCTGAGTACACTACCACTTTAGTACCAAGTAAATAGGCTCGATATTTATCCAGAGCAAAAATAATAGCTGATGCCAAGGCATCTTAGCCTAGTTTTACTAGTCTTTTTCCTTTGTTTTAATAGATTTTATACACTTTCTTGAGTTACAAGTAAGCCATTTGGGTGGAAATTCATGTATATTTGGATTCAATCAACCATGAGTAAATTGATGCATTTTCATGAGGTTTTGTGCTATAATTGCTTATATGTCAAGGATGATAATAAGTCTCATGATTTTAGCATAGCTTTGATGCATTTGTTGATTGATGACATGTGACCAAAAGGCTTGGAGGAAGGTTGAAGAAAGGGGATGGCAGAAGGCAGCAAAACCACCCTGGGAAAGCTCAAGTTTGTGCCAACGTTTGCCTTAAACTTGAGGTCAAACGTTGGCTTAAGAAAGAACCCAGGAGATGCCAAAGTTTGCGCCAACGTTTGCCTCAAACTTGAGGTTAAACGTTGGCTCAAAAACTAACCCTAGAGGAGCCAACGTTCACGCCAACGTTTGCCTCAAACTTGAGGTCAAACGTTGGCACAATTACTACCCAGGGGAGGAGCCAACGTTCACGCCAACGTTTGCCTCAAACTTGAGGTCAAACGTTGGCACAACTACTACCCAGGGGAGGAGCCAACGTTCACGCCAACGTTTGCCTCAAACTTGAGGTCAAACGTTGGCTTCACAATGTTCTTGGAGGGAGCACGTTTGAGCTCATGTTTGACCTCAAACGTGAACTCAAACGTAAGTGACAGAAAAGTACCGTTCTGCATAATTTCCAACACGTAAACGTTTGAGTTAAAGTTTGCCTCAGACTTTGACTCAAACTTAAAGGCTCCAAAGTCCAAATTGCAAACGGATTTCTTCTCAAGTCCAAGAGCAACCAACTGAGGCTATCTTCAATCCAATTTCATCAAGGCCAAGGCCCAAATTCAAGGCTTCAAGACCATTAGAAGAAAGTGTATAAATAGAACTTAGTTTGATTTAGAAACGACGGGAACTTTTTACTTTTGAACGTTGGTACCTCTTTGAGAATTTTTCTTACTGTAACTTTGATTTTGGATCTTGGAGGAGAATTGAATTCTCTTCCTCTCTGGGTTTTCTGTTTTTCTTTTTGAAAAGCTTTACTTGAGTCTTGGGTGTTGAGAATTGAGGAAATTCTGTCTCAATCTCACCTTGAGATCTCTCTTTGTTTCTTTCACTGCACCATTGGAGAATTTGAGATTTAAATTTGCTTCTTCCACTGTTTGATTTTAAAATTCACTTGCAATTGATCTTTGAATTGGATCAAGGAAGGTAGTGTGATCTAGACTTAGTTTTCTAGTCTCTTGACCCCTGAGATCTGAAATTTCCTTTTAATTCATTTGTTGAATGCTTCTTCAAGCTAATTTACTTTTCTGTTTGAGATCTACTTCAATTCAATTCATCTTTTACTTTCCTGCTTGTTGCAATTTACTTTTCCCTGTTTAATTTCTGCAATCCCAATTCCCAATTTCTTTTATAATCCAAGAAATTTACATTTCTTGCACTTTAAGCCTCAGTCATTTATATTTCTTGCAATCTATGTTTCTGTAATTTATATTACTTGCACTTTAAGATTAAGCTTCTTTACTTTCTTTGCCCTTTAATTTACAGTTAATTACCCATCCTCCTTTAAATTTCATGCAATTTAGCTTCTGTCAATTACAAATCACTCAAATCAACTCTTATTCGCTTGACTAAATCAACCACTAAACTAAAATTGCTCAATCCTTCAATCCCTGTGGGATCGACCTCACTCACGTGAGTTATTATTACTTGATGCGATCCGGTACACTTGCCGGTGAGTTTTGTGTTGGATCGTTTTTCACATATCAAGTTTTTGTCGCCGTTGCTGGAGATTGATTAGATTGACAATGATAAAGTGAGGTGGTGGTCTAGATCAAGCACTTTTTCTTTTCTGTTTCTTTAATTTTTGACTAACACACTAACTGTTTGAATTTTTGCCTAAGCTAAACAAAACTTCACTCTAGCAATGGATTGAAGTGTTACTGTTTTTCTGGTTTTGGTTGATTTTTTTGTTTTAGTTGTATGTCAGGAACAAGGGGAGCCATACCCACTTTTTGTGAACAAGACGAAAGAACCCTCAGGAGGTTAAGAAGAGCAGAAAGAGGGAAAGGCATTGTTGGAGAAGAGGACTCAGAAGAAGAATTCCAAGACATGGAGGAACACTCAACAAACCCAACGAATCCACCAGGAGGAGCAGCCAACAACAACAACAATCCACCACAGAGAAGAGTTTTGGCTTCCTATACATTTGCAAATCCTAGACATTATGGGAGTAGCATTCTTGCCCCAAATGTTAATGCAAATAACTTTGAACTAAAGCCACAACTCATCACATTGGTTCAAAATAACTACTCCTATGGAGGAGGACCACTTGAAGACCCAAACCAATATTTATCCACCTTTCTGAGGATTTGTGATACTGTCAAAACCAATGGTGTACATCTTGACATTTACAAGTTGCTGTTATTTCTATTCTCCCTCAGAGACAAAGCTACTCAATGGTTGGAATCCTTTCCAAGAGATAGCATCAACAATTGGGAAGATCTAGTGAGCAAATTCCTTGCCAAATTTTACCCGCCTCAGAGAATTATTAGATTGAAGACTGAAGTACAAACATTCACACAGATGGATACTGAACCCATCTATGAGGCATGGGAGAGATACAAGGCTCTAATCAGGAAGTGTCCTCCTGAAATGTTCAATGAATGGGACATATTGCAGAATTTTTATGAAGGCTTGACATTGAAATCTCAGGAGGAGGCTCTTTGCAACTCATGAAAACAGCAGAGGAGGCCCAAAATCTTATTGATATAGTGGCTAACAACCAATATTTCTTTGCTCATCAAAGGCAACGTCAACCATCACAAAGGAAAGGAATGATGGAGTTGGAAGGAGTGGACTCAATCTTAGCTCAAAACAAAATGATGCAGCAGCAGATTCAGCAACAATTTGAGCAAATGGCCAAGAGGATTGATAGCCTTTAAGTTGCAGCAGTAAATACAAGTCAGCCATCAACCACATGGGGACAAGGTGAAGAAGTTTGTGAAGATCAACAGCAAGAACAAGTGAATTATATGCATAATCAAGGCTCTGGACACAATGAGGTTTATGGTGACACCTATAACCCATCCTAGAAGAACCACCCCAACCTCGAATTGGGAAGACAATCACACTCAGACTCAACAACCATGGTAAAGGAATTCAAACCAAAATAGTTGAAAAAATACAAACCACAACAACCAGCAGAATAACAACCAAAATACATACAGAAAATCCCAAACACTTACCCCAACTCTAACCATCATCCATCCAATAATCAAACCACCAACATCTACAGGATCGGTAAGCAGCACATGGGATTAGACGTCTACTAGGAAAAGTAGATGCATCCGGAGAGGACGTTACGGGCGGACACTAGGTGCTGTGTATGGAAAATGCCGCCAGCACAGCTCTCCTTCTAGTTCTAAACCAATAGTGCCATGTTCCGAACATCTCAGAGGATCACCAATTTGGATATCTTAATGGAGAAAATGATGAAGCACCAAGAGATGACACAAAGAACCAGGAAGCTTCCATGAAGAATATGGAGAGGCAGATTAGACAGCTATACAAGCAAATTGCTATTGAGAGACCATCAAGCTCACTACCAAGTGACACTATTCCTAATCCAAAAGAGGAGTACAAAACTATATAGCTAAGGAGTGGAAAGATATTGGTGGACAACAAAGAAGCAACCAAGAAAGCTATGGACATCAACAAAGAACCAACAGAAAAAGAGGAAGCTAGCAACAAAGAATGTGACAACAGGCAAGCAGGCTCAAGAAAAGGAAGACCAACCATAAATCTCAAGAAAGGGAAAGGAAGCAATGGAGGAATCAACCAAGGATCACAGGCAGGGAGTGAACTTCACACCTTCATTGTCATATCCCCAAAGGTTCAACAAAGAGACAAAGGATCAACACTTTCACAAATTCCTTGAGACTTTCAAGAAGTTGGAGATAAACATTCCCTTGGCTGAGGCACTAGAGCAGATGCCTCTATATGCCAAATTTTTGAAAGAACTTATTAACAAGAAGAGGAGTTGGCATGAGAATGAAACTATAATGCTCACTGAAGAATGCAGGGCATTAATTCAAAAAGGACTTCCACCCAAACTTGAAGATCCTGGAAGTTTCTTTCTGCCTTGTACCATTGGAAGATTGATCATCAACAAGGCAATGTGTTATTTAGGGGCAAGCATCAACATAATGTCCTCTTCTTTGGTGAAAAAGCTTTGTATAGAGGAAGTGAAGCCAATACAAATGTCTCTGGAACTGATAGATAAGTCAGTAATATATCCCAGGGTGTGATTGAAAACCTTCTAGTTAAGGTGGACAAATTCATATTCCCTGCAGACTTGTGGTCTTAGACTTAGATGAGGATGAAGGTGACTCCATCATACTTGGAAGACCATTCTTGGCCACATCTAGGGCCATTATAGATGTGGAGCAAGGAGAGCTGACCCTCAGAATGCATAATGAAAGCATCACTCTGAATGTATTTCCAGAAACACAGCTCATTGATGAAAAAAAGAACTGCATGGAAACTGACAAGGAAGACTTGCAATGGAAGGAAGGAAGTAACAAGACAACCAGTAATCACCCTCTAAAGCAAGAAACAGACAACACAGCAAGAAAAAAAGAGAATGAGATGATGCAGAATGATGAAGGAACTCAAGAAAAAATTGAAGTGTTGACCACTAAGAAAGAAACTCCCAAAACAAAGTCCTCTGTCAAAAAAGAAAGATCAACAAAAAGAAGAAAGAAAAGCAAGAAAAAGACTCAGAAGGGGTGGAAAAACAAGAAGATCCCAACTGAGGGGTTCTCCAAGGGTGATGAAGTACAATTGATTTATCAACAGTTAGGAACAAGCCAACAAGCCAATGAGTGCTACACAGTTTGCAAAATACTCTCACTTGAGCATGCTGAAATTGAGCATCAAGGAACAAAAAGGAAGCTCACAGTGAGGGGAGACAAGCTGAGACACTGTAGTCGTCAACCACCCTAATGGGGGCCAATGTCAAGCTAGTGACAATAAACGAGCGCTCCATGGGAGGCAACCCATAATTTAATTTTCTTGTCTTTAATAATTCAATATGAATAATAATTGTTGCACTAACTTGAATTCAACTCTTTCTAGACAAAATTGGCAACTGTTCATGGCATTAGAGGGCATATGATCGAATTCTAAGTTTGGTGTGCCCACAAGCACACCATGACATATGTTCCTTGGGCTGTGTAATCAATCATTCAGCTTGATTTGGTACATATTGCAAGAACAAGCCATGAAAGTCAAGAATCTTTTAAGTTTTGAATCTCATGAAAGTACAACAATATAAAAAAATAAATAAATAAATAAATAAAGGATCTAATCGAAAGTGGCATTGAAACTTTAAAAAAAAGGGCAATAGTTGGAGGAAGTATCATTTTGGACTATACAACCAAACATTAAGTTTGGTCTTCTCCAAAAATGTACAAAAGAAAGCCACGGTTAAATAAGCATAAGGAATTATATTCAATCTATAGTTTTAAATATGAAAGGTTCTCTTGTTGCAATTTGATAATGCTTGTTTTGTTGTGATTATTAGGTAGTCAGAGAACTATTCAATGGAGGGGACAAGACAAAGAAAGGCAAGCTAGCATAAGGACAAAAATGGATCACATGGCTTGAAGGGAGAATCTGTACAACCTTGGGAAAGCACCTTGATGGCCGAAGAGATACACTTCATGAAGAGGCAAAACTTTGTCCTCATTCAACTTTGCATGCACTCCCTTGATTTGTAAATTGTCCAAATGAATCCTAACCATCCATCCCTCATTAAAATGACTATAAAAAGCCTCCCTTAAGCCATGCACATGAACGAAGAAACTGCACACATCTTGGATTCCAACCATTCAAACCTTGTGTTCTTCATTACCAAAACCCTAACACCTTGGTTCATCATCATCTACCATACTACCTTAGCCTCAAAACACTTCTCCTCCAAGAGCACACAAACATATCCAATCTTCTCCACACACCCGTAACCTCAACAATATCAACCAATCAAAGGAGCATGGCTTCTTCTTCAAGGACCAAACGAAGAAGAGGAAAGGAACCCATGATTGAAAAAAGTGAACCCGAATATGATCAATGGAAGTTCAAATCGTGGTACCATCAATTGCAAATAGAATGGATGAATGGTAAACATATATCCGGAAGTCCCACTTTTATTACCGGATGAAGGGTGCCAGAAAATGAAAGCCAAGATTAAAAAGAGGAGATGGGAAGAGCTCACCTCACTAATCACTAGGATCAATGCAAACATTATAAGGGAATTTTATGCTAATATCCCAAGGCTTAACGTGAATGAAGCCCCAACTTACAAGAGTTATGTACGGGGAACGGAAGTGAATTTTAGTTCAAAGAATATCAAAAAAAAAAAAAAGAACTATCATGTTATACTGTATAATAATGGGAGGAGAAGTGAAGGTTCACGAGCTCATTGCAAGTGATATTCAAAGGATTGCAGAGAAGAGTTCATCTAAAGCTTGGCTACACTACCCAACATGGTTGAATCCAGGCCTACCTGTGACATTCGAGAGGATGATGAATGTCACAGAGACACAATAAGGTCAAAGGCCACAAAAAGGGAGAAGAAGAGAAGAACCACAAGAAGAACCACAAGGAGAACAAGAGGAACAACAACAATTCCTACCACAGAACAACATGGACATGGTTCAGATGCAAGAGGCAATTGAGAGGTTGTCACAACAATACATGGGGATTCAAGAGAAGCAGGAAGAATTTCATTCATAGTACACGAGGTCTCAACAAAGACAAGAGGAGCTTCAGTTGAGGATGATGAGTCAACAAAGGGATTATGAGTCAAGATCCTTAGTGATGCAACAGGAACAAGCTTTCCAATTTCATAAATCATTTGACCAGTTGACCCAACTGCAAGCTAAGAACATGAGAGCTTTCAAAGAATTCACAACCCTTCAGGATGCAAGGTATGAAGTTCAAGCTGACTATAACATAAACAACCAAATAAAGTTGAGCTACATTGCGGATCACCTACACAATATAGAACCAGCATTTCCTACTTATGATGAATACTTCAAGGGGAAGAATGAAAGAGAAGTAGAAAAAGCATTATTCCTTGAAGATAGAGTAAAAGAGACAATGAAGAAAGCTGGATTTTGGCAAAAGCTAACAGGCAAGGGCAAGGGAGAAACCAGCAAACAAGCAAGTGAGAAGAAAAAGAAAGACAATTGAAAGGTGGAATTGCTCTTTGCTTATCACATTCAATAAAGAAAGAGCATACTTGTTTAGTTGATAATCATTTTATTTTAATAGTCTTTGCATCCTGTCTGTTTAACTTTGCAATAAATAGGCTAGCCTAAGTGTGTTCTTGTGTTTATTCACGCTCACCTAACTAATTGCATGCTTTGTCCCCTGTGCCTTTTTAATTCAATAAAAGAGAAATGTTTGAATTAGGAAGTAAATGTCCAATGTTGCAAAAGTAAGAATTAAAGTCAGTGGTGGTATTTGTTGATTTAATGCATGGTTCATAAAATAAATGCTGCATAATGATATGTTCTTTGAAGTGTGAACTGGTTTGTTGTTATGAAGGCTTGTACCATTTAGGATCCCTTGAGAATGAAATAAAATAGAAAGAAAAAGAAAGAGAAAAAGCCAAGAATGGCAAGGAAAATAAACAATAAGGCTAGGCACCAATAGCTTGGACCCTAGGACACATGCCTATGGTGTTTTTGTACTAGGATATACTTGGACAAGTAAGTTCTGAGGAGTATTTCAAAACTTGGACACTTAGATCAACTGATTTGGGATTGCCAACTGAAAGTCCACAATAAAGAGCAACCTAGCTACAAAACACTTAGTTATCCAAAGAGATGCTGGGTATCAATGATCCTAGGAAGAAAAGGGTGAGCCATGTGTCTGTGGTGAAGGAATGTTGAGCAAAAATTAAGCCAAAGGCTGCTGCAACATTTGCCACCAAGCCTTCTAAGAATAATAAGCTCTCTGAGCAAAACAAAGAAGGAAAAGTTAGTAAGGGAACAAGCCAAAGTAAAGCCTTATAGCAGCAAACTTAGTAAACCTTTGAGGAAACATCTCTTATGTAACAGCAAGCAATAAATGAACTATCATTGTCTGCATACAAACTCCATGGACTAAATTCAACTATATGCTCAATAAGGATATGCACACTTCTCTATTTCATGTCATTCTCTCTTATGTTTGATGCTTGCTTGGGGACAAGCAAGATTTAAGTTTGGTGTTGTGATGCCAAGGCATCTTAGCCTAGTTTTACTAGTCTTTTTCCTTTATTTTTAATAGGTTTTATACACTTTCTTGAGTTACAAGTAAGCTATTTGGGTGGAAATTCATGTGTATTTGGATTCAATCAACCATGAGTAAATTGATACATTTTCATGAGGTTTTGTGCTATAATTACTTATATGTCAAGGATGATAATAAGTCTTATGATTTTAGCATAGCTTTGATGTATTTGTTGATTGATGACAGGTGACCAAAAGGCTTGGAGGAAGGTTGAAGAAAGGGGATGGCAGAAGGCAGCAAAACCACCCTGGGAAACCTCAAGTTTGTGCCAACGTTTGCCTCAAACTTGAGGTCAAACGTTGGCTTAAGAAAGAACCCAGGAGATGCCAAAGTTTGCGCCAACGTTTGCCTCAAACTTGAGGTCAAACGTTGGCTCAAAAACTAACCCTGGAGGAGCCAACGTTCATGCCAGCATTTGCCTCAAACTTGAGGTCAAACGTTGGCACAATTACTACCCAGGGGAGGAGCCAACGTTCACGCCAACGTTTACCTCAAACTTGAGGTCAAATGTTGGCACAATTAATACCCAGGAGAGGAGCCAACGTTCACGCCAACGTTTGCCTCAAACTTGAGGTCAAACGTTGGCACAACTACTACCCAGGGGAGGAGCCAACATTCACGCCAACGTTTGCCTCAAACTTGAGGTCAAACGTTGGCTTCACAATGTTCTTGGAGGGAGCACGTTTGAGCTCATGTTTGACCTCAAACGTGAACTCAAACGTGAGTGACAGAAAAGCTCCGTGCTGCATAATTTCCAACACGTAAACGTTTGAGTTAAAGTTTGCCTCAAACTTTGACTCAAACTTAAAGGCTCCAAAGTCCAAATTGCAAACGGATTTCTTCTCAAGTCCAAGAGCAACCAATTGAGGCTATCTTCAATCCAATTCCATCAAGGCCAAGGCCCAAATTCAAGACTTGAAGACCATTAGAAGAAAGTTTATAAATAGAAGTTAGTTTGATTTAGAAACGACGGGAACTTTTTACTTTTGAACGTTGGTACCTCTTTGAGAATTTTTCTTACTGTAACTTTGATTTTGGATCTTGGAGGAGAATTGAATTCTCTTCCCCTCTGGGTTTTCTATTTTTCTTTTCTGAAAAGCTTTACTTGAGTCTTGGGTGTTGAGAATTGAGGAAATTCTGTCTCAATCTCACCTTGAGATCTCTCTTTGTTTCTTTCACTGCACCATTGGAGAATTTGAGATTTAAATTTGCTTCTTCCACTGTTTGATTTTAAAATTCACTTGCAATTGATCTTTGAATTGGATCAAGGAAGGTAGTGAGATCTATACTTAGTTTTCTAGTCTCTTGACCCCTGAGATCTGAAATTTCCTTTTAATTCATCTGTTGAATGCTTCTTCAAGCTAATTTACTTTTCTGTTTGAGATCTACTTCAATTCAATTCATCTTTTTCTTTTCTGCTTGTTGCAATTTACTTTTCCCTGTTTAATTTCTGCAATCCCAATTTCCAATTCCTTTTATAATTCAAGCAATTTACATTTCTTGCACTTTAAGCTTCAGTCATTTACATTTCTTGCAATCTAAGTTTTTGCAATTTATATTACTTACACTTTAAGATTCAGCTTCTTTACTTTCTTTACCCTTTAATTTACAGTCAATTACCCATCCCCCTTTAAATTTCATGCAATTTAGCTTCTGTCAATTACAAATCACTCAAATCAACTCTTATTCACTTGACTAAATCAACCACTAAACTAAAATTGCTCAATCCTTCAATCCCTGTGGGATCGACCTCACTCACATGGTTATTATTACTTGATGCGACCCGGTACACTTGCCGGTGAGTTTTGTATTGGATCGTTTTCCACACATCAATAGCCAGAAGCTCTTTTTTAGTGGTGGTGTAATTAGACTGAGCAGTGTCTAAGGTCTTAGAAGCGTAAGCAATTATGAAAGGATCCTTACCTTCGTGCTAAGCTAGTGCCGCTCCTACTGCATGGTTGGAGGCATCATCACACATAATCTCAAAAGGCTGGCTCCAGTCTGGTCCTCTCACAATCGGGGCTTAAGTCAAGGCAATTTTCAGCTTATCAAATGCTTGCATGCAATCCTCACTGAACTCGAACTCAACATCTTTCTGCAGCAGTCTAGATAAAGGCAATGCTACCTTACTGAAATCCTTGATAAATCTCCGGTAGAAACTTGCATGACCAAGGAACGAACAGACTTCCCTCATGGAGGAGGGGTAAGGTAAACTAGAAATGATATCTACCTTTGCTGGATCTACAGAAATACCGGTATTAGAAATAACATGTCTTAGAACAATCCCTTGTTTTATCATAAAAATACATTTTTTAAAATTCAATACAAGGTTTGAACTAATACACCTGTCTAATACTCTAGCTAAACTATCCAAGCAAAGGTTAAAGGAATCACCATATACGCTAAAATCATCCATAAAAACTTTCATATAGCTTTCGATAAGATCTGAAAAGATACTCATCATACATCTTTGGAAAGTAGCCGGTGCATTACATAAGCCAAAAAGCATCCTCTTATATGCATACGTTCCAAAGGAACATGTAAAAGTAGTCTTTTCCTGATCTTCAGGAGCTATATGAATTTGAAAATAGCCTGTATAACCATCTAAAAAACAGTAATGGGATTTACCTGACAGGCGATCAAGCATCTGATCAATAAATGGCAAGGGGTAGTGATCCTTGCGAGTAGCTTGGTTGAGACGCCTGTAATTAATGCAAACTCTCCATGAATTCTGCACTCTAGTTGTCAGGAGCTCTTCATGCTCATTCTTTACTGTTGTGACTCCAGACTTCTTGGGCACCACTTGTACTGGACTGACCCATTCGCTATCTGAGATGGGGTAAATGATATCTGCTTCAAGTAGCCTGGTCACTTCTTTATTGACAACTTCTAAGATGGTGGGATTCAATCTTCTTTGGGGTTGACGGACAAGCCTTGCTCCCTCTTCTAAGAATATTCTATGCTCACAAACTTGAGGGCTAATGCCTACTATATCCGCCAAGCTCTACCCAATTGCTTTCTTGTGTCTTCTCAGCACACTGAGCAGATGCTCCTCCTGTTGGAAAGTGAGTTCCCTTGCAATGATAACTGGGAGCTTCTGATTATCCTCAAGGTAAGCATACTTGAGGTGGGGTGGAAGGGGCTTTAATTTCAATATATGCTCATGGCTAGGCTCTGGATCATCTGGAACTAGTGATAATGGCAAAGTGTCCGCATTGTGTTCAGAGGGTGTCCCCACACTTGGACCTTGCTCCATGTGCCTCTCTTCTACTTCTTCTTGGTGAACTGCAGCTACAGTTTCATCAATGATGTCGCACTGGAAGATAGAATGATCTTTCAGAGGGTGCTTCATAGCTTCATTCAAATTGAAACTCACTGCTCTGCCATCTATCTCAAAGAAGTAAGTTCCTGAGAAGGCATCCAGCTTGAACTTTGAAGTCTTCAGGAACGGCCTTCCAAGCAGGATTGATGATGGTCTTCCTGAGTCATTAGGGGGCATTTTCAAGATATAGAAGTCAATGAGAAATGTGAGCCCCTTAATGCTTACCAGTACGTCTTCAGCAATTTCAACCACTGTGATGATGCTTTTATCTGCTAAAACAAAACGAGCTGCCGACCTTTTTAAGGGAGGGAGCCTCAAAGCATCATATATAGACAATGGCATAATACTCACGCACGCTCCTAAATCACACATGCAGTAAGAAAATATTACACTCCAATGGTACAGTTAACCATGCATGGACCTGGATCACTACATTTTTCAGGTATACCTCCCATTAAAGCAGATATAGAATTACCTAAAAGAATAGTTTCTAATTCATTAATTTTATCTTTATGTATGCATAAATTTTTCAGAAACTTTGCATATTCAGGTACTTGTTGAATAACATAAAAAAGGGGAACAGTTACCTCAATCTTTTTGAAAATTTCTACCATTTTGGGATCAAGTTCTATCTGCTTCCTGGACTTCCTTGCAAGGTGTGGAAATGGGATTGGAATGGCGCCACTTGCAGCTTCTGCGTCCTTTGGTGCTCCATTCCTTGGCTGAGCTACTTCTTCTTCAACCATGTCTTGTACTTCCTCTTCCTCTTCAACATCTTTCACTTCAACTATGTCTTCAACTGGGGTGTGTTCTTTTGGGCTTGGCTCCTCCTGATTCCTCTTTTACAGTGTAGTTTCGGACCTCAAAGTGATGGCATTGATGCCACTCTTGGAGTTGGGTAAGGGTTGAGAAGGAATTTCATTGGAGCTTGAAGGTTGATTATTGGAAGTATTCATTGATCCAATCTGTAAGGCAAGAGCTTGTATAGCAGAGGTCAGACCGTTCAAGGTAGAGCTAAGTGTATTCTCCATGGCCTTTTGTCTTTGTTCAATAGACTAAAGCACTTCGTCATGAGAAGAAGAAGAAGCGTAAGTGATCTGAGGGACCTGCTGTTGGTTGTTCTGAGGTGCTTGGGACTGCCTTAAGTGAGGTGCTTTGTAGGGCTGGTTTTGGTTCTGCTGTCTGTTGTTGTTATTCTACCTCTGATTTTCATTGTTGTCTCTGCCTCCTCTGTTGTAGTTGTCCCTCCAACCTTAGTTGAAATTGTCCCTCCATCCCTGGTTGGAATGGTCTCTCCATCCCTGGTTGGAGTTGTCTTGCCAACCTTGGTTGTAGTTTCCACCTTGGTTGTAATTTCCGCCTTGTTGATTGTACCCTTGATTCAGGTGGTCATAGAAATTGTGAGTAGCTGCCAAGGTGTTGTCCTCTTGTTGGAGCTGCGGACACTCATCAGTGTAATGACTATAATCAGCACATATTCCACATACTCTCTGAGGGACTAACTGTTGACTTTGTTGTGGTGGAGGAGGCTGAGGTTGTTGTTGGCTCAGATGTATCTGCTTCAGTAGGTTGGTCATCTCACATATACTCTGTGTAAGAGCAGAAGTCTCAATGCTAGAGGAAACCTCTGCAACAGCCTTTGAGTGGTTATTTCTGTGCCTGTGATTCCGGGTGGACTCAGCTAGGTCGCTGATCAGTTGCCACGCTTCATCTGCGGTCTTGTACTTTTTCAGAGAACTATTACTAGCACCATCCAATGTAGTCTTATCCCGAGGCTTCATGCCTTGAGTGAAGTAGCTGATCAACACCAACTTGTCAATCATGTAGTGGGGGCATGCGTCCAGAAGATTTTTGAAGTGCTCCCAGTACTCATAAAGAGTCTCCGATTCACCTTGAATGATGCAGGAAATCTCTTTTTTCAGTCTATCTGTTACTTCAGCTAGGAAGTATTTTTCCAAGAATTTTCTCCTGAGCGTATCCCAGTTAGTAACAACTGCCTCAGGTTGGGAGTAGTACCACTCCCTCGCCTTTTCCTCAAGAGAAAATAGGAAGGCGATTAACAGAACAGAAGTTTCATCTACACCATGACGCCTAATAGTAGAACATGCTGTCTGAAAATCCCTAAGGTGCTTGATAGGCTCCTGAGCAGGTAAGCTATGAAACTTAGGTATTAAGTTTATTAGCGCGGTCTTCAGTTCAAAATCTGCAGCCAGATTTGGGTGACGCGCTTGATACGGTTGCAGAGTAAAATCTGGGGCTCCTGTCTCCTAGAGAGTAATTCTCCTGGGTGCTGCCATATTACCTGCACGTAAATCCACAGAATCATTAGTAGAGGAGCTTGTTTTTCCCTCAGATGGCGGTTCAGATTCGCCCTCAGATGAGACTGGTGAATTGATAATAATCACTTCACCACCCTCAGAGGCTAACCGACGCCGAGCTCGCCTAATACATGAAAGAGTCCTTTCAATTTCAGGATCAAATGCGGCTAAGCTCGGATCAGGCAGTGAACGCGTATTTCAACGAAAGAAACATATAGCTCATGGTAAAAATAAAATAAAATATGCAAATAAATAAAATTAAAAATATTTTACACCAATTAATAAATTAGCACGCTATTGCAACTCCCCGACAACGGCGCCAAAAATTGATGTGTGGCGGAAATCGATCGATTAAGAAATCAATATAGAAATACGTTGTGAGTATAGTTCTTAACCAGCAAAAATTCGCTCATCAATTTAGAAACGTTGTCACAAAATTAGAATAAAAATACTGGGAGTATGAGTCCCAGGTCGTCTCCCAACGAGTTGACAAAAGAGTGCTATTTTATTAATCAGAAGTTTTCCGAGAAATTTTGAGAGTTGAATGACAGAAAATAAATAATTGTAATTTAGTGCAATGAAAATTAAGAGGTTTATATTATTCAAAATAAAACACCTTGACTGGGAAAATGATTAATTGGAAGTTCTATCCTTGTTGGAATTCTCTCAAGTGTAGTATAAAGAGATTGTTGTTTTCACTTAGTTAACCCTTACTAAATAAAGGAAAGTCAAGTGATTGAGCTAACTCTTATTCGCAAATCCTAGTCCTCTCCCTTGGGAAGGACTAGCGTTAGTAAATAGAGAATTAGCCAACAATTTCCAATTTAACTAATCACTTGAGCATTCCAACTCAAGTGTCTCCTTTTAATCAATCCCCATGTCAAGTTGGAAATCTACTCCATTGACATGAATATAACGCTCACAGAAATATAAGAAAAAGACATGATAAATTAAATAAAAATAGGGATCGAAAATCAATTAAAGGGAAAATTAGTTCTCTGTATTAATAAATCCAAAATGCAACATACCTATCTGAACAGGGTTAATAAGTAATCAAAAGAGTAAAGGAATAAGAAAACAAACTAGAATAGTAACTTCAACGGAGGTGGTGACTCTCTCAATACCCAAAGCAAAAGCATAAAACTAGAAATCTATGAATGTAAAGAAAACCTAGAGGAAGAGTAATTTTTCTCTCTAGATTCAGATCTAAAAACTAAAACTATGCTAATGAGAATCTGTCTTGAGTCTATGCCTGTTCTCTGGCTCTAGTCCGTGTTTCTGGGCCGAAAACTGGGTCCAAACTCGGCCCAAAATCGCCCCCAGCATTTTCTGAATTTTCTGCAGATCGCGCATGTCACGCATACACGTCAGTCACGTGTACGCGTCGCTGGTCATCTTCGCGTGTCATGTGTACGCGTCATGCACGCGCACGCGTCATCTTGCAGAACTCCAATCCACGCGTATGCGTCGGGTACGCGCACGCGTCGCTGTGAGAATCTCCAGATCACGCACATGCGTGAGTTATGCGTGCGCGTCGCTCCTCGTTGATTGTCTCCTTTATTTCTTGTGATCCTTCCATTTTTGCAAGCTTCCTCTCCATCATCTAAGCCATTCTTGTCCTACAAAACCTGAAACACTGAACACACGGATCACGGTATCGAATGGTATAAAGGAGATTTAAAATACACAAATTAAAGGCTTTAGGAAGCAAGTTTTCAACCATAGAACAAAACTAGGAAGGGATTGTAAAATCATGCAAATCATATGAATAAGTAAGCAAAGGATTGATAAAAACCACTCAAATGAGCACAAGATAAACCATGAAATAGTGGTCAATCAGCTTATTTCTTCATGAATTCTCCACTTTGCATGCTTTTCTCTTCACTTCTTCCATCCAATCATTGCCTTATAAGCCTGAAATCACCCAACAAACATATCAAGGCATCGAATGGGATTAAAGTGAATTAAAATTGGCAAATTAAAGGCCCAAAAAGCATGTTTTCACTCTTAAGCACACATTTAGGGAGAATTACAAAAGCATGTTATTTCATTGAATAAATGTGAGATAAGTTTATAAACCCACCAAATTCAACACAAGATAAACCACAAAATTGGGGTTTATCAAACCTCTCCACACTTAAACTAAGCATGTCTTCATGCTAAACTCAAGAAAGAGACAAAGGGTATCAACATTTATTCAATGCAAACTATCTAAATACAACCTATCTACATGCAATCTATCTATATGCATGTAACTACTTGGTCAAAATAAATCAACTTCCAATAAAGCATATATGAACATGAGGGCTAAAGGTATTAACAACCAAAGTCAAATCCACAATTGAATTGAGTTATTGAAAATAGTTTACAAACTTGCAAGAAAAGAGATTATCATAGGTGAAAACATGTAATTGAGCAATCGAACCCTCACCAGATGTGTATCCGCTCTAGTCGCTCAAGTATATAGGGTTGATTCACTCAATTCTCCCATAATCATGCTTTCTAAGATGATGTTTTTCATCTAACAATCAACAATTATTCAATGCATGCATACAGATATCATGAGAACTTATCCATAGGTTGTAATGGGGCTAGGGTCAAGGTAGGATTGTATTTGGTTAAGTGAGCTTGAGATTTGAATCTTTGATTGACTTAAGCTCCCACCTAACCTACAACCTATACAATTCAAAACAAACCTAACTACCCATTCTTCACTTTTTCACACACTCATGCATTCTCTTCAATTCACATTCTATATGCATTGTTATTATTATTCTACTTTGGGGGCATTTTGTCCCCTTTTATTGGTTCTTTTTTCTTTTTCTTTTCTTTTTATTTTTTTATTTATTATTTTTTTCTACATTTTTTTTCTTTTTTTCTCTTCTTTTATTTGATGAACTATATACAAAGGTACCAATGCATATGGTTTAAACATCTAATCATGAATATGTACTCAATTCCCATGATTTTCAATGAAAACACAAAATACTCTTTTACCTCAACCAATGTTTCCAAATTTTCCATACTTAAATGATACACTCACTCACTAGCCTAAGCTAATCAAAGATCCAAACAAGGGACATTTATTATTTTTTTCACTTAGGGGTAGTGATGTGCTAAAATTAAGAACAAAAGGGGATTAACATAGGCTCAAAATTGACTAACAATGGTAGATAAAAGGTAAGGCCATTTGGGTAAGTGAGCTATTTGAAACGAAGGCCTCAATCATATAAATGCATTCATACACAAAATAATGGACATAAAGAATCAAACAAATCAAAAATTGCAATCATAGAAAGAGAATAATACACACAAGAATGAAAATAGTGGTTATATGATGTAACCACACAATTAGGCTCAAAACTCACAAGGTTGTGTGTTCTTAGCTCAAAAATATATTCCACAATATATAATTCAAGCAAGTTCAATGAAATTTTTTTTTATTTTTTTTTACTCAAATCAATTGGGGTGCCTATAGGTAAATTTCTTGAAAAATTTCATTATTTTGACTAAACTTATTATTATTATTATTATTATTATTATTATTATTATTATTATTATTTTGACTAAACTTATTTTTATTATTATTATTATTATTATTATTATATATATATATATATATATATATGCAAACTAAGGAGATGCAACTAAAAATTATATATGACCTAAAAATAACAGAAAAAATGAAATGTGAAAGTGTTGGGATTAGAAATTTGTCACCCAAAAATGCTAATTGGTCGGACGACCTCCGCACACTAAAAGTTTGTACCGTCCTCGGTGTATTCAAAGATGAGCAAGGGGCACGGCGACTATACGAATTGCCACCTTCAGTTGGTGGGTTAACCGGCTGCTGCGTGTTCTTTCTATCCGCTTCTATTTTTGCTTATGACGAATCGTCCTGAAAGATAGAAAACAGGAGAGTAAGGCAAGTAAATGCAAAAGCAAGGAAGCATATGTCGTTGGAATGAGGTGATGATCACTAAAACGAAGTGAGTGAATAGTATGTGACATGGATGAAAACGAGTGTGTGAATTCTAAAGTGGGCACCGTTTGGAACACACACACTAGCATAGAGAGCTATGTCACAATTACACAAAAGAAGCATGCACTTCACTCATTCTAGTGTGCTTGAGATACTTCAAAGAAAACTTGTAGGTTAAGACAACCAAACAAACAATGAAGAAGCATGAAAGCATTCAAGTAAGAATTAAGCGATTGTGAAATGGATGATGAATAGACATTGATTGATGTGCAAGAAAATTTAATGAACAAAGGAACAATAAAACTTACACATCAATCAATGACACACTTTTAATTTTGCTTGCATTACCTAGTCGACATAAAGTGGGAAACATGGTTGCTATGTAATTTAGGAAAAGAGGAATATAAGATGAGATCAATTACATAGCAAGCATGGTCCACAAAGCTTGAGAGTTTCAAAAGATGTCCTTAGGTGATCTTGCAATCCAATTTCACAAATGACGCATTATGCCAAAATGACTAGTTTCAAATATGTGTAGAGCACATAAGTAAACAATTAATGGTCAACATGTCATTACGGCGTAAGCATAACATATGGATGCATATGATCAAGCAATACAAAGCATTAAGGTAAACGCATAACATCCTACAAGAATTTGTCTAGTCAAAGGAGAGAATTCAAATCACATAGTGGCCAAATCATGCAATTAAAAAAAATTTAAGAAGCTTGAAGGCAATTCTCATGCACTTGGTATTCACAATTGTTCAACATGAAAACTCAAAACCAAGTAACAAAATATAACCTCAACAATGAAATCCAACAATGCGTAATAGCAATAATGATGCTAAAGTAGCATCTTATAAGTAATCAGCAGTAATAAACAGTAAACAAGATTAATAATCCGACACTTGTACACCAAAAATAGAAAACTAAACAAACAAACAAACTAACTAACTAACTAAAAGAAATGGTGATTGGTAGTGTTGGATGATGGTTGAACGAGGGAAAGGGAAGAGGAGAAGGAAAAAGAGGAAAAGAAATAGAGAGAATAGAAGAAAGAAAGTGGGTGAAACAGGGCAGGGGGTCACGCGTACGCGTGCATGGCAGCAATGGGATGCGACGTGTACACATTGTCGATGCGCACGCATGATAGTGCAGAGAGAGACAGATGACGCATACGCGATGGTCAAAATTGTGCTAGATGCACAATTTCAGCACACTACGCGCACAACTCTATGTTTTTTGTATTGCACCTGAAAAAAATTGGGGTTCACGCGTACGCGTGGGTGACGCGTACGCGTGGCTGGGTGCTCTGTTTTTCAAAATTTTCTAAGTTCTAGCACCAAACCAAGCATTCCAAATATTCAAACAGCTACCATAACACCATCAAACCTTATTTAACATACTAGATGATGAGCGGATATTTTGTACGCTTTTTGCCTTAGTTTTCATATAGTTTTTAGTATTTTTATTTAAGTTTTATTAAGTTTTCATAGGTTTTAATGAAAAATTCATATTTTTGGATTCTACTTTGAGTTTGTGTATTTTATGGTGATTTTAGATATTTTTTGGCTGAAATTGAGGACCATGAGCAAAAGTTTGATTCAGAAGCAGAGAAAGGACTGCAGATGCTGTCAGGATCTGACCTCTATGCACTCGAAAGAGCTTTTCTGGAGCTATAAAAGTCCAAATGGTGCACTGATGAACCCCAATGTTAGGGTTTATTTTGTGTAGAATTTGGAGGGTTCTATCAATATTCTATCACACTTATCCATATAAAATGCATAGTTTTGTGTTTCCTTCCCAATTTCGCTTAATGGTTGAAAACATACTTTTTAGGCCCTAAACGAGCTACATTTTGATCTCTCTCTATTACCATTCGATGTCGTGATCTATTTGTTGAGTGATTTCAGAGTTTATAGGGGCTAGAATGGCCTAGAAGAGGGAAGGAAAGCATGCATAAGTGGAAGGAGCATGAAAAATGGAGTTTTGGAGCATTGGCATCGACGCGCATGCATGGGAGCTTGGATCTAGATTGGTGCGCAAAAAGGGAAGCATTCGCGTGGCTGGGAAAAATCTCATTGACGCGTACGCGTGACCCATGTGTACGCCTGACGCTCGGCACATGACTTCTTTAGTGAAAATATGGCTGGTGATTTCAGGGGAACTCCAGGCCCAGTTTTGAGCAGAATTCTGGCGGGAAAAGACATAAAGGACCAAGGATTGAGGAGGATTCAAACCTTTTACACATTTTTAGTTAGTTTTGGGAAGTTATGCTTTTAGAGAGAGAAACTCCAAGTTCTCTCTAGGTTTTGGCTTTCTCAATTTCAATTGCACTTGGATCCTTTGGTTAGATCTGAATTCAATTCAATTTTACATTGCTCTAATTTGTAGATCTCATTCTTCTACTCTCAATTTAGTGTTCTTGTTACTCTAGCATTGCAGATCTTGGATTTGGATCTTGTTACTTTGATTTCTATTAATGCATTGAGGAATCTCATGTTCATTGTTGTTAATTGCATGTCTTAGATAGCTTGAATTCAAATTCTCTTCTCACTTTCACAATGTCTTTCATTATTGCTCACCAAATGATTGAGAAAATGTCAACTATAGCTATGGAGTAGAATTTCACTCTTGGCTTAGGGGTTGGATAATTGGAGACACTTGAATTGTCAAAGTCTTTTGTTGATTGATAATTGGAAATTGCTAATTGATTTGAATGACACTAACTCTAGTCTTTGACTAGGACTTGTGGACTCAAATTGATTATCTCTATTTGACTTTCCTTCATAGTTAGAGGTTAACTAAGTGGAGCAATAACCAATTCTTATCACAATTGTTGGAGGCAATGAGGATAGGAATTCCAAATCCCAACCCTAGCCAAGGCTTTTACATTGATTGATTGTCATTCACCCTTGTTTAGTTCAATCTCTTGTGTCCCTTAGCCTACTTGTTATTTGTTCATCGCTTTTATGCAAGCTTGTTTACATTTCTCGTATTCAACCTCAAACACTAAAGAGAACTCCTAACCAATGATGTGCATCTTAGGGCAACTCCTAGGGAGAACGACTCGGGACTAATACTCTCGGTTATTGATTTTGAATTGTGGACACACATTTTCTATGTTTGATGCGTTATAGCTTGTTGGTTTAGACTATACTCACGACGAAATTTATTGGTAAAATTATATACCGACAAAATATCGTGCATCAAAATGGCGCCGTTGCCGGGGAGTTGCATATGTGTGCCATGTTGTTGGTTAGTGTAAATATGTTGATATGTGAATATGATGCACCACTATTTCGTGGTACATTTTGTGCTTAATTTAGGTGAATTTTATCCACTTTTTCCACATTTATTGAATGAAATGGCATGGTTTCATGATTTCTTCCTAAATTGTGCTTAAGTGTGAAAACATGCTTTTTACGCCTTAAATTAGCTAATTTTAATTCGTCTTTGATTCCACTAGATGCCTTGATGTGTTTGTTAGTGAATTCAGGTTGAAGAGGCTAGGGATGGATCAAAGGAATGAAGAGAAAAGCATGCAAAGTGGAGAAATCTTGGGAAATCAAGGATTTGGGATGCATTCATCGACGCGCATGATAAACCCCGATTTTGTGGTTTATCTTGTGCTTATTTTAAGGGA
This sequence comes from Arachis ipaensis, assembly GCF_000816755.2. Taxonomy (NCBI): domain Eukaryota; kingdom Viridiplantae; phylum Streptophyta; class Magnoliopsida; order Fabales; family Fabaceae; genus Arachis; species Arachis ipaensis. The sequence continues at coordinate 66,603,525 of NC_029789.2, read as the reverse complement.
TTTTACCACCTTTTCCCGCATTTATTCAATGAAATAGCATGGTTTTGTAATTCTCCCTTGAATTGTGCTTAAGTGTAAAAACATGCTTTTTAGGCCCTTAAATTGGTGATTTTGATTCACTTTAATTCCATTCGATGCCTTGATATGTTTGTTGAGTGATTTCAGGTTCATAAGGCAAGTATTGGATGGAAGAAATGAGGAGAAAAGCATACAAAGTGGAGAATGCATGAAGAAACAAGAATTGGGAATGCATCAATGGGCGCGCACGCGTACAAGGCGCACGCGCGCAAAAAGTGGTTTTGCATAGAGACGCGCACGCGCACTTGGCGCGTACGCGCCGGTACTCTTACGTGATCCACTTAAAGGCAAAATACTGGGAGCAATTTCTGAGCTGCCCAGGCCCAAATCCAACTTGTTTCTGAGTGTATTTCATGCAGAATTGAAGTCCAAGCAAAGGGGGAGCAATTATTTGTAACTTAGCGTCATGTAGGTTAGTTTCTAGAGAGAGAAGCTCCCTCTTCTCTCTAGAATTAGGGTTCCTAGGATTAATTGCATCATAGATCCATGTTTAATTCCTTGCTTTCATCTTGTTTCTTCTACATTTTCTGCTTTAGTGATGTAATCTTCTTGTTCCCTCTTGTTAATTTTCCTTTTCATTACTCTTTGTTTAGGATTGATGAACACTTGTTGGATTTGGATTTTCTATTAATGTAATTGATGTTTGATGTCTTTTATTGTGAATTTGAGTTGTTGATCTTGTCTCCTTGCAATTTGTAGTTGGTAGATTTTACTATTTCTTGTCATTTATTATGCTTTCCTTTTATGCCTTCCAAGTGTTTGACAAAATGCTTGGTTGGATGTTAGAGTAGATTTTGAGCATTCTTGGCTTGGAAAGAGTAATTAGGCAATCTTGAGTCATGAAAACCCAACTTATGTTGGTGATCTAGAGTTGTTAGCTAGTATGATTTCCATTGACTCTAATCTCTTGCCAATTCAATTAGTAGGTGATTAGGACTTTTGGATTGAGATTAGCTAGTCTTGTTAGACTTTTTTTGAGTGTGAAGATAATATGATACCTTCTTCCATCTTCAGGGATGACGTAATGAGATAAATTCTTGTTTATTATTTTGACATGATTAACTAGTCTTGTTTGGCATTCTTCCTATGTGAAGATGACATGATACCTTCTTCCATTTGTTGGAGTTGACTAAATAAGATGAATTGATAATTGCATGACTAGGATAGAAAGCATATGTTCTCAACTCTTGCCATGAATGTCTCACCTTATTAATTGCTTTCTTTAATTGCTTGCTTGATTTACCTTTCGTGCACATTTAATTTCTTGCCCTTTATCAATCAAACCCCCTTTGTTCCTTCATTGCAATTCCTTGTGAGACGACCCGGAGTCCAAATACTCCGGTTAATTCTTATTTGGGGTTTGTACATGTGACAACCAAATTTTTGATGTGGAGGATTATTTGTTGGTTTGGAGCTATGCTTAAAACGAAATCCTTATTTCTATGAGAGGAATTCTAGACCATCGAGCAATTCTCGCTTCATCAAAATGGCGTCGTTGCCGGGGATCGCAATGGTGTTATGTTATTGGCTATTGTATATATTGTGAATAGCTTGATTTTTGGTTTGTTTGTTGGTTTTTGCTAGTTGTAGGACTTTGTTTTCTTTGTTTCTTGTTAGTTTTGTTTTTTGTCTTCTCTTATTACCATGAATTCTCATCACTTTGGCTATGAGTGTGGTTCAAACTATGTTGTAGGAAATGGAAGTTTCGGTGAGGATGTGCATCAAGGATTTGGAAATCAAAGGTGGGAGGAGCCCCAAGCTTATGGACAACTTTCTTGGCAACAACCCCCTCCGAACTCTTATGGGTATAATCCTAATCCTAATGCATACCAATCCAATGTGTGTGATGACCCTTATTGTGATTGTCAACCACAACCACCACATGCATATGAACCCCCTCCTCAACATAGCCCTCCACCTTACTCACAAGCTTTCTACCACCATTTACTCCCATGTGACCCCAACCCATACCCACCATACCAACCACCATATGAACCGCATCTAGAACCACCACCTTTTCAACACCAATACTCCCATGAACCATAAAGTCCATACACATCACCTCAAAAATTTTACTAATATGAACCACCTTCCAATTGCAACAACCTTCCCTCAAACAATGAACCTTCTCTTCTACCATCACCTCCCGATGAAGCCCCCATGTTGGAATTAAGAGATCTTGAATCTCATATCTTAAGGCGACAAGAGGAGGATGAAAAGAAATTTGCCGAGTTAAGAGCAAAAATGGCTATCATGGTAGAAGCCATTGGTAACATGGTCTCATCCCGCCTAAGCCTATGCGATCAAGGCGCTCCCATTGTTGAATGTAGAGAAGCAACCAAAGAGCTTAGTGGGGGAGTGAATTTGAAGCTCCATTTCCTCAAAATAATCGCAACACAACTTAGCATTCCAACTTCAACACAACTCAGTATTTCAATCTAACACTTCGGATTCGTCATTCAAAACTAATTATTTCCAACCTTCACTCTAAAACCAAAATTAACATGATCTATTATAGTAATAATTTTCCTTCAAATACAACATCTTGCACTCACTTATCACCCAATTCCAATTACTCACGTACACTTATTTCCACAATCATTTCTGAATCAACCTAATCTTACATCTACAATCAAACTTAATTTCTTTGAAATCAACCCAATAAAGTCTTTGAGTCCTTAAGCCTAAGATATTTTTTTGTCACCTTCTACAGTTCTTATTCACAACTATCCTGTGTTAATGCTCCCGCAATCTTCCGTTGCATCACTCTTCATCTTGTAAGAATTAAATCACTCATTTCTTAAGTACTAAACCATGACTTAACATAACAGATAATCGCTAAATTCCATTTATGACAACTAAAATCAAATACCAATCATGCATCCACATCATATTCACTTATCGGGTCACAAAATCTAGGCTCACTTCTAAGCTTTTTTAGTCTAATCCCAAATAAGACTTAAGTTCATCCTAAGACTTTAGTCGCAATTTAGGACCCCAGTGCATTTGTAGGTTTAAATCACAAGCTCATTCTAATCCTTAATCAAAATAATGACATCACTTAGGATCTCAACACAAATCATCATACCTACTCAGGTTACCATCCTTATCTACATTCGTCATAACCATGTTAAATCCTCATTCTTCAACACCCAATTTCACATATTTAACATCTCGTAAAATTCCCATTCTCAACCTAACACCAACTTGCACCGACCTATATCAATACACAATTCACAATATATGCATATTATAACACAATCCATCATCATCAAAATCAGGGCTTACTTATGTATCCCATAATTCTCATAACCATTCAATCATAAACATACTCGTCATTTTTCAGATACAGTCTCAACAACAATCAACTAGTCATAGAAACAAGCAATTCTATAGATCATAATTAAAGTTAAATGTTAATCAATGTCAAATCCAATCAAAATGTCTAAGTATTATAGGTTGAGAAGTTAGCGTATGCACATGCAAGTCGAAACTAACTCCTTTACTACCCATAATCAACATGCAAACATCATTCCCAACTCACATCCTAATTATCCAAAATCTGTAACATCAATTTTTGAGTAATTAGTCATTTTTCAAATCTCTACACCATCGCTCCACTTCATGAACTTTCATTCCAATTCAATTCCTAACTATATCAATACCATTTAAAAGTGCCCTTTACTCTCAACAAGTCTAAGCCATCAATCAATAGTTTGTTTGAAAATTAAATTTATTGCAATTCAACTTTACGTCACAAACGAATACCACACTCTAATATTATGTCAAGCAGTTAGAATTCAATTATGCTTACCCGTCTCACGATTTCCTCAACCTCGTTGAGATCGGCCATCTCCTTGATTTTTCCTGTATGGACAATCTCGGGAGATATGCCCTGGTCTCCTACAGCGATAGCACAGTCCTAACTCAATTCGGCATGGCTGGTCCGGGTGGTATCTCCCTCATCTTTGACACATCAAATCATCTGAAGTAGCCTCCGCATATTTTTCTTTACCATTTTCCGAGCGGTTGTCATTTCCTCGGTACTTGTCCCGACCTTGGCGATGCCGATGTGGATACCCACTCCTCTTGAAGTCTAAGCCCCTCGGCGCAGAGCCCTTGTCTTGATCCCTTTCATAGGAGACCCGGCGGTCACTCGTTGTTATATCAGTTTTCTTGGAGCATTCTTCCACCACTCGGCTCTTGTTAACTAACTCTACAAAGCTCTTAACCTCGAGAGGTGCCACAGCTTGCATGATATCATCCCTTAGACCATCTTGGTACTTCATACACTTCCACTTCTCATATTCTTTAGGAGCACCCTAACAGACTCTTGAGAAACGACACAACTCCTCAAATTTGTTTGTATAGGCAGCCACTGACATTGATCCTTGCTTTAATTGTAGTAACTCCAATTCTTTAGCCTGTCTTGCAGAGTCTGGGAAGTATTTCTTGTAAAACTCCCATCTGAACATCTCTCAGGTAATCACATCATCTCCATTCCCTTGCTGCAGTAGACAGTTAGCTCCTTGCCACCAGTGTTGTGCTTCTCCACTCAACTGATATGCAACAAATTATACCAACTGTCTCTCAAGTACATGTTGCGCTTGTATTGCCCTTTCTATCGCCTGGAACCAATTATCAGCTTCCGTCGGATCAGTTGAACCCTTGAACATTGGGAGATTGACCTTCAGAAAGGTTGCCAGGGTCATTGAACCTCTATCAGCTGAGTTTCTTCCAAATTCGTTACCATTCCCATTCATCATTTTCATAGCTTGGTTCGTAGCTGCAGTATTTGCATGCATAGCGTTCACAAAAGTGGTCATAGCAGTCAAGAGCGCAGCTTGGGTATGTCCCGGTATGCCTCCCTCATTTTCTCTTCGCGTTTGGGTTCAACCACGTCCAAAGTCATCATTCGGGTCCTGTCCACAACAAACAAGCGATATTAAGATAATCAGTCTCAATTTCTCAAGTTAAGTGCTTCGATTTTTCAAAAGTATGCTCATGAACTTTCATCCTAACTGTATCAGTTAGATATCCTAAATAGCACAGACACAATTTAGATTATGCATTAAAGCATAAGAAGTCCATCTCTCAGGCTCATGAAGACGAACTACTCTGATACAATAATGTAACACCATAATTTATTCAAATCCTTATACTCGAGTCATAAGTCAATGATACTAAGGTGATACGACTCACCAGGTGGATTAAAAGACATATATATCTATATGATTAAAAAGAGTTATTTAACGAGAAGCCTGAAAAGGAGCAAAATAAAGTCGCGATCGAAAACACTCTCGTATCAAAGAAATGAAGATAAAACGTATTCGGATAGCAAATCAAGATAAGGTATAACAATAAGGAAGAAAAGAATAAAGAAAAGGTACATATATGTATATAGACATGAATATAATAGCCACTAGTCACGACCTGCGAAGTTTAGGCCGACTAAGGTACAGTAATAAAATCAGTTGACAACAGTAATTTTCCTATCTCTCCCAGAATATACATCAAAGTCTCTATAGGTAACTTTTCAAAAGGAATTAAATACATAATAAAAGATTTTCAAAATAAGTTTGGAGAGATTCTAAACAAAAGTAAAACAGAGTCCAACGATCTTCGCCATCTTTCAGATAAACAACAGCTCACTGCTAAGCACCTGGACCTGCATCTGAAAAACAGAGAATATATACGGAATGAGAACCCCCGACCTATGGGTTCCCAGTACGGCAAAAGTGCCAAATAAATACAATGCACTATAATAAGAACTCACTAAGCATCCTAATCTCCCTTTCATCAATTATTCACCTAGGTTCTCACTAATCCATAACTTAGGCAACTGTCCTAAGGGATACTAAGTCTAATTCAATTTATCATCTTTCCCAAGTTCCAAAGTTTCCAACTTCCATTTCATTGTGGAACCATGACCATAACCAGCACCAACTAATTCGACTCAGTGATTATATATCAATACTTTTTCAGTCCAATTTTCAAACCTCATAACTTTTTCCACGAAATTCCTTTTTCAACCATTCTTGAACCGTTGGAAAGATCGATAAATGAATTTTCATAAAAATTAAATTTTGAAAGATTTCCAACTCCGAGGACCGAGTTACGATCCGCCGAAGTTGGGCAAAGATCTGTTTTACCAAAAACGCACATTTGCCAATCTTTCTAATTGTTCACAAGCCAAATTTATTTTTCACAAATATTTTTTACCAAAAAGCAACCCATTTCACATTTTTACACTCAACCAAATCCAAACCTTTTCTAATTACACAATTCAACTCAAATTCCACCAATTTCATATCTCAATCCACAATTTCTAATTTCCTAGCAATCATGCCTACTTTTCCATCATTCATTATCAATTTCCATTCAATTACATACATCATCATACAATCCAATCATCACTTACCATCATTACCTTTTTTCCGGCCTTCAGCCCAAAATTCACGGCCTCCATCCCAAATTCACAATTTAATACATATTCCACAAACTAATAATCATTATCCAATTCATCAAAATTTTTAACATCCAAACATGAAAATTCACTCAATTCACAATCTAATCATAAATTTTCACAATATATCATCTATACATATCAATACCAACCAATTATACAATCCAAACATAATCCTAGAGGCATCTAGCCTAGGAATCCTCATTATACCACACGGTATTTAAATAAAACTTAAACCGTACCACTTGTAGTCACAATAATTTGGCCCTACCTTGCAAATTTTTCACCAAGCAATAGCTCCAAACTTCACCAAGAGTTCCACAACCCAATTCAAGTTCTCAAAGTGTGCCAAATTCACCCAACAACACTAACATATCCAATTTCACATATACATTACTCTAGGATTTACAAAATCTCATAAATCACAAGGGTTGCAGGATTTTTATCTTAACCCATGAAAATAGTTGATGAAACTCATCAATAGCTCATACTAGAGCACCCCTAAACAACCAAAATCATAAGATTTCTCAAACCCAAAGCTAAAACACATTTTCAGAGGAAAAAATCAAAACTGGTAAGAGAAGAACGAAATACTCACCATAATACCTAAATAGAATTGAAGAGGATGAAAAGAGTGATGCGTGGATGCAAACGGCTCGTCAATCGGAGCTCCAGAGAGAAAGTTATGGTGATTTGAGTTGGGAAGCTAGGTTTTCTTTCTCTCTACTCACTATCCGCCCCTCTCTCTCTCATTTTTAGGGTTAAATGAGTTTCAATGCTCATATACCTTGGGCTTGGGTCCCACTTTGGCTCGGTTCATGTATATGACTCGGTGGTCTAATTTTTTGTCAAAATATTTAAGATTAGCATTTTAAACTGCATTTTAGATATTTTTATTTTCTAAATCGTAAACTCTAACTTTTTAATCTTTCTCACCCATAAATTATTTTCTCAGCTACAATACCAGACAGATCTCAGTCGGTACTACCGGTCAAATTTTCAGTGTACGTTTTCATGCAGAAAACTATGTTTTCCGACTCAGAAAAATCTACTGAGTCCAAATATCATGTTTATGTTGTCAAATTCTGATTGTTAATTTTTCTAATCATTTTCACCCATACTTAATTAATTACTTAATTAATTACGGTTTAATCAAATTTTACAAGATCAAAACCTAAATCTAAGAGGAAATTAACCTAAATCTACCCTAAATTTTAGAGAGAAGAGTGAGCTTCTCTCTCTAGAAAATAACTTAAAACATGATTCTAAACTAAACCTAATTGCTCTCCCCTTATTTCTCCTTTAATTTTGCCTCAAATACTTCATAAATGAGTTGAATTGGGCTTTGGAATGCGGAAAATTGTGACCCACATATTACAGTTAATAAAGTCACGTACCTCATGTCACGCGTACGCGCAAGGCATGTGTATGCGTGACATGGCCAATTCCCAAAGCACGTGTACGCACAAGACAAGCGTACGCGTGACTATGAATTTCTTCAAATCCTCATTTCTTCATTAATTCTCCACTTGGCATGCTTTTTTTCTTTACTTCTTCAATTCAATATTTGCCTTCTAAACATGAAATTTCTTAAAAAACACATCAAGGCATCGAATGGAATTAAAGTGAATTAAATTTAGCGAATTAATGGCCTAAAAAGCATGTTTTCACTCTTAAGCACAAATTAGAAGAGATTCACAAAACTATGCTATTTCAATGAATAAATGTAGGAAAGGTTGATAAAATCCACCAAATTCGATACAAGATAAACCATAAAATTGTGGTTTATCAATCTCCCCACACTTAAATATTAACATGTCCTCATGCTAAATTCAAGAGAGACAAGAAAGGGGTATCAATATTTATTCAATGCAAATTATCTAGAC
>NC_029789.2:66567685-66595005 GCF_000816755.2 Arachis ipaensis | reverse complement strand
AGTATCTATTTAACTATATGTATATACGTAGTCAAAGTAAATTAAATTCCAAGAAAGCACATATACATAATCAAGGGCTCAAACAATCTTAACTAAATCAAATTCACAATTGAATTGAGTTCTACAAAAGAATTTACAAAACTTGCAACATAAGCAATGATCAAAAATGGAAATATGGAATTGAGCAATCGAACCCCTCACCGGATGTGTATACTCTCTAATCACTCAAGTGTATAGGGTTGATTCAGTCAATTCTCCTCTAATCATACTTTTTAAGATTTGTCTTTCATCTAACAATCAATACTTATTCAATGCATGCATGCAATTATCATGAGGACTTATCCAACGGTTGTAATGGGGCTAGAGTAAGCATGCATATGGTCAAGTGAGCTTGAAATTTGAATCTTTGATTAACTTAAACTCTCTCTCCTAACACATATAACAACCTATATTTCAAATGCAAACCTAACTACCCATATTCACTTTTTCACACACTCATGCATTCTCTTTTTAATCACAACACATATGCATTGTTATAATTACTTTACTTTGGGATATCTTATCCCCTTTTTATTGCTTTTTTTTCTCCTTTTTTTTCTTTTTCTTTTCTCTCTTTTTTTTTTTCAAAAGAAAATATATACAAGGGTGTCAATGCATATGGTTAAACATTGAATGCATAAATATGTACCCAATTTTCAAAATTTTCAACAAAGCTACAAAATACACTTTTATCTCAACCAATATTCCCAAACTTCTCCACACTTGAATGACACACACTATCTCTAGCCTAAGCTAATAAAAGATCCAAATTAAGGATATTTATTGTTTTTCACTTAGGGTTAGTGATGTGCTAACATTAAGAACAAAAGGGGTTAAATAGGCTCAAAATGGGTTAACAAGGATTGATGAAAGGGTAAGGCCATTTGGGTATGTGAGCTTTAATGAAAAAAAGGCCTCAATCATATAAATGCATTTATACACCAAATAATAGATATATAGAATCAAACAAATCAAAAATTACAATCATAGAAAGAGAATAACACACACAAGAATGAAAATAGTGGTTATATGATATAACCACACAATTAAGCTCAAAACTCACATGGTTGTGTGTTCTTAGCTAAAAAACTATATTTCACAATGTATAAATCATGCAAGCTTCAATGAAAAATTTCAACACAAATCAATTTGAATTTCAATGCCCTAAATCAAAAGAAGTTTCTTAGAAGTTTCATTAAACTGACCATATTTATTCTATATATATATATATATATATGATTAGATTAAGAAAAATAAAAAAGTTATTAGCTTATTTCCTACTTTCAACCAAATCAATTCATCATGTATATCAGAAATTAGACTAAGTTCAATTATGTGCATTTTCCAATCACAACTACTCAACGACAATGAACTATATACCTACACACACACATATACTAACCAACACAAACGAGGATAAAAGGTATGCAAAGCTAAAATAAAAGTCTAGAGTATATACAAGCAGAAGGTAAAGAGTATTCAAAACAACCAAATATATACAAAAGTTCACAAAGTATACTAAAAATAAAATGCAAGTACTGGAAATTAAAATAAAAGTGTCTGGAAATAGAGCATTTCACCACAAAATAATCTCGCCGATGTTGGACGGCCTCCCCACACTTAAGATTAGCATTGTCCTCGATGCTCACCAAATCAAGGTAAGTGGAAGGAGTCATCGCCGTCATCACCACCGTCTCATGCTGGAGCCTGTGCTTTGATAAAACTCAATTTTGTGGTTTATCTTGTGTTGAATTGAGGGGATTTTATCAACTTATCTCACATTTATTCAATGAAATAGCATGCTTTTGTAATTCTCCCTAAATTTATGCTTAAGAGTGAAAACATGCTTTTTAGGCCTTAAAATAGCTAAATTTAATTCACTTTAATGCCATTCAATGCCTTGATATGTTTGTTGAGTGATTTCAGATTTATAAGGCAAGTATTGGATGGAAGAAGTGAAGAGAAAAGCATGCAAAATGGAAAATTCATGAAGAAATGAGCATTTGGAAAATTGAAGGCCACACGCACGTGTCACCCACGCGTACACGTGAGAAGAGATTTGCAAGCCACGCGCATGTATCACCCACGCATACGCATGACTGTGTGAGGAGAAATTTTGGCCAGCAACGTGCACGCGTGACGCTGATCACGTGACCTCATTAAAATGAATTCGTTGGGGGCAATTTCTGAGCTTTCCAAGCCCAAATTCAACTCGTTTCTGAGACTATTTCATGCAGAATTGAAGATTGGACAAAGGGAGAGCAATTAGATTAACTTAGAACCATGTAGGGTAGTTTTCTAGAGAGAGAAGCTCCCTCTTCTCTCTAGAATTAGGGTTCTTAGGTTAATTATATCTTAGATCTAGGGTTTAATTCTTGCTTTCATCTAGTTTTCCTTGCAATTTTTTGTTTCTACATCTTTGCTTCCCTAGTTTTACTTGTTATTTCCTTTATTTTGTTGCCTTTATGTTTATGAGCACTCTTGTTGGATTGGGATTTCTTTTAATGCAATTTGTTTTATGTTCTTTTATTGTTTAATTGAGTTGTTATTCTTGCTTTTCTTACAATTGGGTAGAAGTAGATTTTATTATTCTTGCAATTTAACATGGTTTGCTAAAAGCCTTCCAAGTATTTGACAAAATACTTGGTTTGATGTTAGAGTAGCTTTTTGAGCATTCTTGGCTTGGAAAGAGAAATTGGGCAATCTCGAGTCATTAATACCCAATTTAGATTGGTGATCTAGGGTTGTTAGTTAATATTGTTTCCATTGACGCTAATCTTTTGCTAATTTAATTAGTGAGTTGATTAGGACTTTTGGATTGAGATTAACTAGTCTTATTAGACTTTCTCTCATGTGAAGATAACATTATACCTTCTTCCATTGTTGGAGATGACTTAATAGGATAAATTCTTGTTAATCATTGTATGACTAGGATATAAAGTCTATATTCTCAATCCTTGCCATGAATGTCTCTCTTTAGTAATTGCTTTCTTTAGTTGTTTGCTATATTTTCTTGTCATTTAATTTCTTACACTTTTTACCAACCCACCCCTTGGATACCATAACCACTAATACACATACCTCACTGTAATTCCTTTGAGAGACGACCCGAGGTTTAAATAATTCGGTTACTTTTATTGGGTTGGACTTGTGACAACCAAAATCTAAACTTTGATTTGAGTATTATTTGTTGGTTGGGAACTATACTATCAACGGAATTATTTGTGCAAAATTCCTAACCGACGATAAATACTCACATCAAATTTTTTGCGCCGTTGCCGAGGAGTTGCAATGTATGCTTGTTATTGGTTATTGTACATATGTTAATATTGTGAATAGTTTGCTCTTTTGTTAGTTTGCTTGTTTGAGTTAGTAGTTAGATTTTATCTCTTTGTTTTTGTGCTTTTTATTTTTGTTTCTCTACTTTGAATTCTCATCCCTTTGGCTATGAGTTTGGTTCTAACTATGTTGTAGGAAACGGAAACTACAATGACAACACGCATCAAGGATTTGGGAATCAAAGATGGGAGGAGTCTCAAGAAATTGATCACTCTTCTTGGCAACAACCTCCTCCGGTTTCTTATAGGTATAATCCAACCCCAAATGCATATCAATCCAATGGATGTGGTGACCCTCATTGTGGTTGTCGACCACAATCACCATATGCCTATGAACCACCTTCTCAACATAATTTTGAACCACCATACTCACAAGCCCTATACTACCAAACACCTCCATATGACCCTAATCCTTATCCACCATACTAACCACCATATGAACCATACCTAGAACCACCACATTTTCAACACCAATACTCCCAAGAACCACAATTTTCATATACACCACCTCAAGACTTTCACCAAGATAAATCACCCTCCAACTACAATACCTTTCCCCCAAACAATGAACCCTCACCTCCACCACCACCTTTATTGGACCAATCTCTCCAACCCCTAATGCAAGAACAACAAGAACTTCTAATTTGTTGCCAAAAAGTAAGGAGAAGTGGTGGCTAGCTTAACCAAAGTGATGAGCCAATTGGCATCATTGTGATCAACTATCCAAGACACCCTTATTGTTAAATGTGGAGGATTAGTTGAGTAGCACAATGAGAAGGAGAATTTGGAGCTTCAAGGTGAAGAAGTGGAGTTGAAGCAAGAATTGCAACAAGGGGAAGAAGTTGAGACAATTGAGCCGGAAGGATTGGTTGAAGATTTAGGAGATGTTGAAAGTCCATGGGAATGTAGAATTATAGAGCCCTCTTCCAAGAAGCTTGATATTGATGTTGAGGAGGGTGTACAACCTCCAAAACATATCATGGTTGAAGACTTTGAAGAGGTTGATCAAGAGATAGATTCAATCATCGATGAATTTCTATCTACAATTGAATCCTCTCCCATTAGGCATGAAATTAAGGTCATGGAAGAATGTGCACAACCTCCCATACCCTTGCTAAGCAATGAAGAAGATATTAAATTGGAAGAAAGCTACCAAGAGGAAGATGTCAAAATTGAAGAAGCTTGCAAAGAGGTGGAACTTGTCAAGGAGGAAAATAAGGGAGTAGAGCTTGCAAAGACATTGGAGACACCTCTCTCCAAGCCATCACCATCCATCATTTCATTCAAGTGGGTAAATCTCTCATCTCTAAGCTTCATTATCCCACTTGAATATGGTTTGCTTGAGACGGATGGTCAACTTAGAGCTATTGTGGCTTTAAGAGCAAAAGGGAGATGGTTAGTGGTTGGAAACATCACTCTAGGTTCATGATGGTTGCATGTTCAAAGTTTGATTGCAAAGTTTGGTGTAAAGCTAGATTGCTTGGGTCTAGGAGGATGTTTGGGTAGCTAAATGAGAATTCCAAGACGAAATCACCCGAATAGAATCATGATGATCAACTTGAAGACGGGTGTGAAAACAAAGTGTGGGATCCCGGATTACAATATGAGGATCAATTTTGGGAGTTCATGATTTGTGAAGAACTCCATCAAAGCTTGGAGATATTAATTTTGAATGATGGAGCTTATTGGAAGTCCAAGCATTGATGGAAGTTCAAGGATGAATTCAAGCACAAGCCACCTTGATGAGAGCTCCGCAAAAGTCCAACTTAAGGACAATAAATTAAAGTGCTAGGTGGGAGACACCCCACCATGGTAACATCTTTTTATTTTTCTTTTTGTACATATTGGTAAATTAGTTTAATTTCATGCTTACTTTGGTTACTTGGGTTTATTTAGGAGTCTAGTATGTTAATAAGGTTTTATGGTGTTTTGGTAGTTATTTGGAGGTTTGGAATACTTGGTTTGGTATAAGAACTTGGAAAAATTTTGCAAAACAGAGCACCTAGCCACGCGTACGCGTCACCCACGCATACGCGTGATCCCAAATTTTTCTACCACTCACGCATACGCCTCACCCACGCGTACGCGTGACCACCAAAATTTTCAGGGTCCAGTACAAATTCCAGAGAGTTGCGCATATTTTGGGCTGGAATTGTGCCTCTAGCATAAAATTCACCCACGCGTACGCGTCACGCCACGCGTGCACGTTGTCGATGGGTACGCGTCGCACGCCATTTCGATCATTCACGTGTACGCGTGACACGAAGCGTACGCGTGAAACCTGCCCTGTTTCACCACTCTTCTTTTCTTTCCATTTCCTTCCTTCTCCTCTCTTCTTTTCTTTTCTTTCCCTCCTTCAACCATCACCCAACACTACCAATCACCATCTATTACCATTTCTTTTAGTTAGTTATTTAGTTAGTTTAATTTCTGTTTAATCTTCTATTTTTCATTATAAGTGTTTGATTATTAATTTTGTTTACTATTCATTGCTACTTATTGTTAGCTTGATGCTATTCTAGAATAATTATTATTTTGTCATTGTTGGATTCCTTTATTGAGGTTACACTTTGCTACTTTGTTTTGAATTGATCATATTTAACATTTATGAATACCAAGTGTATGACATTGCCTTCAAGCTCTCTACATCTTTCGAATTACATGTTGTAGCTAGCCATCATGTGATGAGGCAAATTGTGTATAATCATTGCATTTTTTGTTAGGTGATGCTTGTTAAGATTGATTTGTATTTACATCACCTATTTCATGCATTGAGATTCTAGAATTGTGAATTTGGGATCAAAAGCTTACCTAGTGATATATTTTTGAGCTATTTAAACTTTGTGGACCATGCTTGCTATGTGATTGATTCTCACTTCTATCTTCTTTGTCCTAAGTTCCATAGTACCCATGTCTTCCACTTCTATGTCATTTAGATGTTGCAACAACTTCAATATGTGTCATTGTTTGACATGTGAGTTTTGTATTTCATTTGGTTCACTAAGTTTACTTACACATCAATCAATGTCCATTCATTATCCAATTCACAATTACTTGATTAATTGCTTGAATGCTTTCATGCCTATTCACTACTTGTTTGTGTCTTAACCTACAAAGAAAGTATGCATTTCACTCATTCTTGTGTGAGCACACAAGAATGAGTGAAATGCATACTTTCTTTGTATAATCGTGACATAGTTTTTTATGCTAGTGTCTGTGTTCTAAATCGCGCGCAAACTTAAAACTCACACATTACCCTTGTTAATGTCACAAACTGAGTCACTCACTTCATTTTAGTGATTCTTACCTCATTCTAACAATCTATGCTTCCTTGCTCTTGCATTTACTTGGCTTCTTATCTTGTCTTCTATTTTCAGGATAAGTCACCATAAGCAAAAACGGAAGCGGAAGAAAGAACACGCAGCACCGGTTGATCCACCAACTGAAGGTGGCAATCCGAAAAGTCGCCGTACCCCCTTGCTCATATTTGAATGCACCGAGGACGGTGCAAACTTTTAAGTGTGGGAAGGTTGTCCGACCAATCGGCGTTTTTAGGTGACAATTTCTAATTCCAACACTTTCGCATTTCATTTTTAGGTGTTTTAGGATTTTTTGTTGCATCTTCTTATTTTATATATATATAAGCTTAGTCAAAATAATAAAATTTTTCAAGAAATTTATCTATAGGGCACCCAATTGATTTGAAAAAAAAATTTGGAACTTGCTTGAACTATACATCGTGGAACATGATTTTTGAGCTAAGAACACATAAGCATGTGAGATTTTGAGCCTAATTGTGTGGTTACATCATATAACCATTATTTTCATTCTTGTGTGTATTATTCTCTTCCTATGATTGTAATCTTTGATTTGTTTGATTCTATATGTCCATTATTTTTGTGTATGCATGCACTTATATGATTGAGGCCATTGTGATAAGAAAATAAAACACAAGGATAGATAAAGGGGTTTTTTTTCCTACTAGACCTCTAAGAAACCTGTTCTTAACAACCTAGGTCACTGAAAGGGATTTCCTACTAGACCTTCAAAGAACTTGTCCTTGACAATCTAGATCAGAGGGATGAAAATTGAATCACTCAATCTTCTCCATGCAACAAGCGAAGCAAATCACTCACCTCACTCCTCACACAATAAAAACGTGCTTAAAAGCAACTGAAAATTTATTCATCAAAAGTTATTCCAAATGGTCTCACCAGAGGTGTTTAAATAGGCTCCTAACAAACTAACTAAAAGATAAGATAACTAATTTAAATCAGATTTGATCTTATTGGATTAGATCAGATTTGATTTAAATTTTAAAATCTTAAAGATATGATAACTAATTTAAATCAGATTTGATCTTATTAGATTACATCAGATTTGATTTAAATTTAAAATCCCTAAAAATACTACTAAGCAAATCAAAAGTAAATCAAATCATCCAACAAACTCTAACAGTAAAACAAATTAAAAATAAATGACTAAAATTAGAAAATTAATAAAAATTGTCTCCCATTGAATTTGAAAAGCTTTATTGGGCTTTTTGTTGTCTTGCTTTAGTCCAATGGGCCTTATGAATTGTTGCCCTTTCAGCACCACTGTTTTTGAGACGAACTTTTGGTCTTCTTGATGTCCAAGACTGGCATGACACAATTCTTCTAGAATTTAGATCCTTGAATATGACAAGATTATCATTCCGTCCCTTAGCTCTAAGATGACGAAAATGCCCTCTTGACCACGTATCATTCTCTCCCTCTTCAAAAAGATTCGTCCTCGAATCTTGAATGAGAAGCGCTTCTTCCCTCCAAGGAATCCAAATCCAATCTCCTGGTTCAAATACCATAGTTTGTTGACTCTTCTCCATCTACTGAATTGTGGTTATGTCCTTCATGTGTGCAAGTTTAATCTTTCCAACCATACTTTTACCATCTTGTCCAAGGTGTGCAATTTGTCTTTCTTCCTTTTCATCCCTATTAATGCCTCCATAATTGACCAGCGAATCTACAAAGCCTGGAAAACTTGATATAAAAATACTAGGAATTTCATGGTTAGTTGTATGAGAAACTAAGGACTCTGTGGATTTCAATGAGACTAATGCACTCTTGTCTAAGCTAGAACTTTCTAGATCTCTCTCACAAGTGTGTTTATTGAACTCGGTTTCTTTTTCGCTCATTGACTCCTCTTGCTCACTATTCGCATCTTTTCTCTCAAAACTCTCGCTTTCAATCAAACATGGATTCTTTTCACTCAAACATTCAATCTCTTTCTCAATTTCTTTTCTCTCATATTTTTCAAATTGCTCACATCCCAAGGACCCAGTTGAGAAATTCTGCACTGTTGAATCTTCCAAGGACACATCACCCTCTACAGCTCAACAAATTCTTTCATCTCTGGCTTTGAAGAAGAATGAAAGATAGGCGTAGAAGAATTCCTCTTGTTATGGCAATCTATCATTTGTTGTACTTGCTCCCAGTTAATGGCCAATTTGACCAAATCATCTATGGTCGTGTAACGGTAACGTTGGACTGTATCTGCAAGTTCTTCGCGTAATCCAAACAAAAATCGGTCCATAAGAACCTCAGAACTCCTTTTGATATTAGCCTTGTCCATCAAATATAAAAACTCCTTGTGGTACTCCATCACTGATTGTGAACCTTGTTGCAACTTACAAAATCTTCCAAAAAATTCATTGTGGTAAGATGATGGTACAACTCGATTCCTCATGTGGTATGATGATGGCACAAACTGTCTCCTCATGATTTTCTTCATCTTCTCCCAGCTGCAAATTGGGTGCTCTATACCATCTTCTAGATCTTCCTAATTCAGTCCACCATATATAGGCAGCATTGGAAAAATTGGCTTGTACCAGTTGAACCTTCTTTTCTTCTGAAATGATGCAATTTGCAAAAATCGATTCTACCTTCCTTTCCCATCTGAAATACACTTCAGGATCATTCCTCCCTTTGAATGCAGGGATTTGAAACTGAGAACTCTTTTTCGCATATGAGCTTCCTTCATCATCACTATCGTAATACTCAATCATTTTATTATTATTATTATTATTATTTCCAGACACTTACTTAAAGATAGAATAATTGCAAAAACAAAATTAAAAAAAGAATTTTTTTCATTTTTTTTTGTTTGACTCTAACGTGAATTTACAGAAATTAAAAAGGAAAAAAAAGAGACTAAACAAGACCCATGGAACGTGTAGATAAATAAGAATTTACCTACGACCTGTAACTGATACCAGATGATAAGGATTTAAAACACAAGGATAGATAAAGGGGTTTTTTTTTCCTACTAGACCTCTAAGAAACCTGTTATTAGCAACCTAGGTCACTGGAAGGGATTCCCTACTAGACCTTCAAAGAACTTGTCCTTGACAACCTAGATCAGAGGGATGAAAATTGAATCACTCAATCTTCTCCATGCAACAAGCGAAGCAAATCACTCACCTCACTCCTCACACAATAAAAACGTGCTTAAAAGCAACTGAAAATTTATTCATCAAAAGTTATTCCAAATGGTCTCACCAGACGTGTTTAAATAGGCTCCTAAAAAACTAACTAAAAGATAAGATAACTAGTTTAAATCAGATTTGATCTTGTTGGATTAGATCAGATTTGATTTAAATTTTAAAATCTTAAAGATATGATAACTAATTTAAATTAGATTTGATCTTATTAAATTAGATCAGATTTGATTTAAATTTAAAATCCCTAAAAATACTACTAAGCAAATCAAAAGTAAATCAAATCATCCAACAAACTCTAACAGTAAAACAAATTAAAAATAAATGACTAAAATTAAAAAATTAATAAAAAATTGTCTCCCATTGAATTTAAAAAGCTTTATTGGGCTTTTTGTTGTCTTGCTTTAACCCAATGGGCCTTATAAATTGTTGCCCTTTCAGCACCACTATTTTTGAGACGAACTCTTGGTCTTCTTGATGTCCAAGACTGGCATGACACAATTCTTCTAGAATTTAGATCCTTGAATATGACAAGATTATCATTCCGTCCCTTAGCTCTAAGATGACGAAATGATAAGAAAATAAAACACAAAGATAGATAAAGGGATTTTTTTTTCCTACTAGACCTCTAAGAAACCTGTTCTTAGCAACCTAGGTCACTGGAAAGGATTCCCTACTAGATCTTCAAAGAAATTGTCCTTGACAACCTAGATCAGAGGGATGAAAATTGAATCACTCAATCTTCTCCATGCAACAAGCGAAGCAAATCACTCACCTCACTCCTCACACAATAAAAACGTGCTTAAAAGCAACTGAAAATTTATTCATCAAAAGTTATTCCAAATGGTCTCACCAGAGGTGTTTAAATAGGCTCCTAATAAACTAACCAAAAGATAAGATAACTAATTTAAATCAGATTTGATCTTATTGGATTAGATCAGATTTGATTTAAATTTTAAAATCCTAAATATATGATAACTAATTTAAATCAGATTTGATCTTATTAGATTATATCAGATTTGATTTAAATTTAAAATCCCTAAAAATACTACTAAACAAATCAAAAGTAAATCAAATTATCCAACAAAATCTAACAGTAAAACAAATTAAAAATAAATGACTAAAATTAGAAAATTAATAAAAATTGTCTCCCATTGAATTTGAAAAGCTTTATTGGGCTTTTTGTTGTCTTGCTTTAGTCCAATGGGCCTTATGAATTGTTGCCCATTTCAGCACCACTATTTTTGAGACGAACTCTTGGTCTTCTTGATGTCCAAGACTGGCATGACACAATTCTTCTAGAATTTAGATCCTTGAATATGACAAGATTATCATTCCATCCCTTAGCTCTAAGATGACGAAAATACCCTCTTGACCACGTATCACATTGTTTCAATTAGCTCACTTACCCAAATAGCCTTACCTTTTATCTTCCATTATTAGCCAGTTTTGAGCCTATGCTAAACCCAATTGTTCTTAATTTTAGCACATTACAAGCCTTAAAGCGAAAAATAATAAATGTCACTTGTTTGGATCTTTGATTAGCTTAGGCTAGTGAGGGTGTTATCATTCAAGTTTGGGAAGTTTGGGAACATTGGTTGGGATAAAAGAGTATTTTTGTATTTCTATTGAAAATATTAGAAATTGGGTACATATTCATGCATTGAATGTTAAACGATATACATTGATGCTCTTGTATATATTTTAGTTTGAAAAAAAATGATAAAGAAAAAGAAAAATAAAAAGAAAAAAATAAATAAAAATACAAATAAAAAATAGAAAAAGAAAAAGAAAGAAATAGAAAAGCAATAATAAAAGGGGACAAAATGCCCCAAAGTAAAGTTCAATGATAATCAATGCATATGGGTTGTGATAAAAAAGAGAATGCATGAGTGTATGAAAGGGTGAAGAATTGGTAGTTAGGTTAGCTTTGAAATTATATAGGTTGTCATAGGTTAGGTGGGAAGTTTAAGTTGATCAAAGATTCAAATTTCTAGTCCACTTGACCAAATACAATCTCACCTTGACCCTAGCCCCATTACAACATTTGGATAAGTCCTCATGATATTTGTATGCATGCATGAAATAATTGTTGATTGTTAGATGAAAAACAAATCTTGGAAAGCATGATTAGGAAGAATTGAGTGAATCAACCCTATACACTTGAGTGACTAGAGTGGATACACATCCGGTGAGGGTTTGATTGCTCAATTACATGTTTTCACCCATGATCATCTCTTGTCATGCAAGTTTGTAAATTCTTTTTAATAATTCAATTCAATTGTGGGTTTGATTTGATTGCTATTGCTTTAGCCCTTGTACTTATATATGTATTCGTGGAAGTTGATTTATTTTGACTAAGTAGTTGCATTCATATAGATAGATTGCATGTAGATAGGTTGCATATAGATAGTTTGCATTGAATAAATGTTGATACCCTTTGTCTCTTTCTTGGTTTAGCATGAGGATATGCTTAGTTTAAGTGTGAGGAGGTTTGATAAACCCCCAATTTTGTGATTTATCTTGTGTTGAATTTAGAGGATTTTATTAACTTATCTCACATTTATTCAATAAAATAGCATGCTTTTGTAATTCACCCTAAATTTGTTTTTAAGAGTGAAAATATACCTTTTAGGTCTTAAAATAGCTAAATTTAGTTCACTTTAATTCCATTCGATGCCTTGATATGTTTGTTGAGTGATTTCAGATTCATAAGGCAAGTATTGGATGGAAGAAATGAAGAGAAAAACATGCAAAATGGAGAATTCATGAAGAAATGAGCATTTGGAGAATTGAAGGCCACGTGCACGCGTCACCCACGCGTACGCGTGAGAAGAGATTTGCAAGCCACGCGCACGCGTCACCCACGCGTACACGTGAGGAGGAATTTTGGCCAGCGACGCGCACGAATAACCCACGCTCACGCGTGACGCTGATCACGTGACCTCATTAAAGTGAATTCGCTGAGAGCAATTTCTGAGTTTTCCAAGCCCAAATCCAACTCGTTTCTAAGACTATTTCATGCAGAATTGAAGATTGGACAAAGGGGGAGCAATTAGATTAGCTTAGGACCATGTAGGGTAGTTTTCTAAAGAGAGAAGCTCCTTCTTCTCTCTAGAATTAGGGTTCTTAGGTTAATGGCATCTTAGATCTAGGGTTTAATTCTTGCTTTCATCTAGTTTTCCTTGCAATTTCTTGTTTCTACATCTTTGCTTCCCTAGTTTTACTTGTTATTTCCTTTATTTTGTTGCCTTTATGTTTATGAGCACTCTTGTTGGATTTGAATTTCTTTTAATACATTTTATGTTTTATGTTCTTTTATTGTTTAATTGAGTTGTTATTCTTGCTTTTCTTGCAATTGGGTAGAAGTAGATTTTATTATTCTTGCAATTTAACATGGTTTCCTTTTATGCCTTCCAAGTATTTGACAAAATGCTTGATTGGATATTGGAGTAGCTTTTTGAGCATTCTTGGCTTGGAAAGAGAAATTGGACAATCTTGAGTCATTAATACCCAATGTAGATTGGTGATCTAGGGTTGTTAGTTAATATTATTTCCATTGACGCTAATCTTTTGCTAATTCAATTAGTGAGTTGATTAGGACTTTTGGATTGAGATTAACTAGTCTTATTAGACTTTCTCTCATGTGAAGATAACATTATACCTTCTTCCATTATTGGAGATGACTTAATATGATAAATTCTTGTTAATCATTGTATGACTAGGATAGAAAGTCTATATTCTCAATCCTTGCCATGAATGTCTCTCTTTAGTAATTGCTTTTTTTAGTTGTTTGCTTTATTTTCTTGTCATTTAATTTCTTACACCTTTACCAACCCACCCCCTTGGATACCATACCAATAATATGCATACCTCACTGCAATTTCTTTGAGAGACGACCCGAGATTTAAATACTTTGGTTACTCTTATTGGATTGGATTTGTGACAACCAAAATCTAAATTTTGATTTGAGTATTATTTGTTGGTTGGGAACTATACTATCAACGAAATTATTTGTGTGAAATTCCTAACCGATGATAAATACTCACATCATGCCTCCTCCGACTCACCAGCCTGGTTCTCCTCCTCATCAAAATGCTCTGATGGAGTATCAGGCTCAGGTGGAATATCAATGCTATCAGAGATCAAGATCCTCCTCAAGTGCTCATAACATCGCTTGTTGCGACACTCCATCTGGCAATCCTTTCAAAGAGGCGCTGCACAAGACAGTAGATCGGCTGCGAGGTAGATGATGGTACTACTGGTAGATGATGGTACTGCTGGTATAGATGGTGCTGAAGGTGGTGCTAAAGGTCCTTCTGCTGCTAAGGATGTGGCTGCCTCTGTAGTGGTAGTGGGTGCCCTACGACCTCAGCGGCTGGCGGATGACTGAGGTCTGAACCAATTGCCGTGCAAAATGACCTTCTTCACACCGAAAACTACCGGCCTCTCATCCCCATTCTCCTAGGGTACCTCAGCTTGGTGACCCATCTGGGTGATCAAACAGTAAATGCCAAGCTGCCTCTAATATGTGTCTGAGCCATGTACCTTCTAATGAGTCTTGAAAGGTATAGTTACTTCCCTTATAAGACACACCAGATAAGTACTGCCATGTCTGATGGAACCTCAGTCTCGCGAGTGCTAAGCATCACATAATTGCTCAGAATCTGATGCCATAGTCTAGCCTCGATGGTAAGATACTTGACCTTTATGCCCTTCAGACCTGGCTTTGACGGTCCATATACCCACGGACTGTTGTCAGGATGGACAGCTATAGCTCAGAGGATGGCATCCCAATCAAACCCCATGAGGTGGATTGCCTCCTTAGCCTTGTGAAAATTATCTTTATCATCGACTTTGGGCTGGAAGTGGAGGATCTCCTCAATCGCCTCCTCTGTGACTAATATCTGCCTGCCCCAGAGTTGAATTGCATCTAGGGTCTCTCTTTAGAAGTTGCAGTAAAATTCTCTGACCCAAGATGCATTCACCCCGACTAAGTTTCTGTCCAAGAATACCTAACCTCGCTGATCAATCTGGTGTGTAGTTTATTTTCGCAGTTCGGTTGCTATTTGCAGCTTTCTCTCAATATGGAGGCTCTGCTTTTCTAGAAAGTGAGGAAATCTCAGCTCGCAGTAGAGGTTGACAAACTTGATTGGATTAGAAGAAGGTGTATTCTGATCAGCCTTTTCCTTCTCACTGAGTTGCCTTTCAGATAGAAACTCATTAGCTATTTCAGCGGCTGATTGTGTACGCTTCCTTTTTCTGGAGCTGGCCTTAACCTTGCCTTTCCCCTTCCTGTCAGTCATCCTGAAAAATCACAGGAAATGGGGTATGAAATATAATCTAAGACACCGAAGGCAAAAACAATATGATAAGCAGGCAAGAAACAGAAAACAGAGGAAATAACAGCATATATGTGAAGTGAGCGCATAAAAGTGCAATTAACTTGGAATGTGAATGAAAATAGAAACCAAAATTAGTTAGAATCCACATTCCAAACAATCTTGTTCAATGAAAATCAAGTTACTTAAACTATGAAGGAAAGGAAAAGTAAAAAGGAAAGTTAAAAGAGTTAGTTAAAAACAAAAAGTTAGGAAATAGAAAGTTAATTGTCATTTGCATAGCAAGCATAGTTCTTAAACTATGAAGATTTTCAAAAGGTTCCAACACACAAGCAAGCTCACATTAATGTCATAATAATGCAATATGCTTAAAATGATCAAATTGAATGTGTAGTGCACATAGTAAATCAACCAAGTAATGCATGTCATTCAAGCATATACATAAAGCATTGATGATGAAACAGGTAGAAGAAGTATGTAAATGAAGCATTTTCACTCATCAATGTGTTTGACCACTTGAATTGCAAAATAGGTGTGAAAGGAAATGAGATTTACACTTAATGTAACCAAGAATCATTGAAGCATAAAAATTACTATTTGAATAGTTACAAAAGTGAAGATGCACCAATTTACAAATTTGTCAAAAGAAAACCTCAATGAAGCAAATTTACAAGTTTTGGTCAATTGAATAACTTAAAAATCTTAACTTCAATGGTTTATGTGAATAGAGTTGGAAACTAACCTTGAAGGAAAAAATTTGACCCAAACTTGACAATTCAAATCATAGAGGTAGTTCAAAACTAGTTCAGCAAATAGGGGTCTATTTGACACAAAATTCTATCAAATAGCACCTTGTTGCACCAATCCAAAAGTGCAGCATGACAAGCAAAAAAAAATAATAATTTCAGCCCTCAGCAACAACCAAAGAAATAACTAGCCAGACAATTGATTGATCAAGCTCATCAACATATCAAAACAAAGGTAAAAAGATACCAAACATCAATCAATCAATTGCCTTAGGAACAAATACTGAAATAGATTTAGTAAAATTCCGGCAGCATTTCGGCAGTAATTTAGCATAACTCCAACATTCACCCAATTCAAAAACAGTATCCATATGAATTCAGCAACAACAAGCACAAATCATAGAATAATTCATATGAAATAAACAAATAAGCCATTTGAGTTTGTAACAGCAGCAACAATCACAATTTAATCAAATAATCAACTAACCATCATCATTCACAAACAGTTTTCATGAAACATTCTATTCCAAACAGCAACAGTAAAGATTTTCAGATCTAATCCACTACAACTATATTCAAACTACCTAACAACCTAAAATCTACTAAACATGCATTTCTAACTAAATTAACTAAGCTAAATTAACTAACTAACAAACCAAAACTAATAAGCAGTAAAAGGGAAAAATGGAAAACTTGGAACAAGGGAAGGAACAGAAGCAGAACAGAGAGAGTGGAACGCAAGGGAAGAAAGGATGTCGCGGTGGAGTAGCCGACCCAGAGGTGGCGTAGCAGTGGTTTACGGCGGCAGCTATCTCGCCTAAGCAAAGAAGAGAACAGGGGATTGCCCTGTTGGTACTGTCGTGGAGGGAAGAATGCAAGTTGAAGGAGATGACGTGAGTGATGCAGTAGCGGTGTAGTGAGTGGGTGGTTGTGAGTGGAGCGGCAGCTGTTGGTTCGCCATGGTTAGTGCCGGGGAAGCAAAGGGAAGAAATGGAAATGGAAGGAAGGAAGAGAGGGGAAGAGGAAAGGAGAAAGAAGGAGAAGGAACACAGGGTTGACGGTGGCGCAGTGGAGTCGTCGGCGGTGGTTAAGTGTTGTGTTGGAGAAAGGTGGTAGTGGGAGTGTTAATGGAACGATGAAGAAGAAAAAGAGACGTTGGAGAGGGGAGAAATTGGTTCTGCGAGCGGTTAGAGCACTCGCGTTAGGGTATATGAATTTGAATTCAAGTGTGTACGGGATGTTACACGTACCCGTGACTTTTGGAAACAGGAGGCTGCGTCCGCGTGAGATGTAATTATACCAAGCGCACAGTATTCACACGGCAGTAGCACAACAAGCTAAATGTTCTGTATAGGGGTGTCGTGCATACGCGTGGGTCAAGTATATGTGTGACTTCTCTTTACTTTTTTTTTTGTTGTGTTCATTGTGCAGAGGCACAACACTCGCACAGCCCACATTTGGTTCGGGAAAGGTGGTCACGCACGCTTGGGTAAGCGTACACGTGAGAAGGTAAACTTATGGGGTCGTGCGTACATGTAAGGTAGGTGTACGCACAACATGGTGCTCTATTTTTAAAGATTTTTCAACTTTCTACACCAAATCAAGCATTCCAAATATTTAAAAAGTCACTTAAACACTACCAAACCTTATTGAACATATTAAATTATCAAACAAACTTAACAAAGCTAATAGAAAAATGGAATTTAAACTTATCTACCAATATATACAAAAGAGAAAGTGGAAAGAATTTATCATGGTAGGGTGTCTTTCACATGGCTCTTTTGTTTATTTTCCTTAAGTTGAACAATTTGGGAAGCTCTTTGTTATAGTGACTTGTGCTTGTATTCATCCTTAAACTTCCACCAATGCTTGGACTTCAAGTATGTTCCAACACTCCAATTGATGTCTACCAAGCCTTGATGAAGTTCACAACAAGCTAGGAGCTCCCAAAATTGATCCTCCTTTTGTAATCTGAGATCCCAAATATTGTTTTCACACCCTTCAGAAGTTGACCATCAAAGTTTCATTTGGGTGGCAAGCAATCTGAATTCTCATTCAAACCCACAAACATCTTCCTACACCCAATCAATTGCGCTCTACAACAACAATTGCACTTAAACTTTGATGAAGCAACCATAATGAACCTTGGATGTTGGTTCCAACCACTAGCCATCTCCCTTTTGTTCTTAAATCTACAAAGAGCTCTAAGTTGACCATCTGTCTCAAACAAACCATATTCAAGCAGAGAAAAAACTTAAGGACAAAGGTTTTACCCACTTGAATGAAAGAATGGATGGTGGTGGCTTAGGGAAAGGTTGTCCCAACGGTCTTGACAAAGCAATTTTCACTCCCGCCCATCCTTTTTGAGAGACTTCCACCATTTGACAAGATTCTTCAATTTCAATCTTTTCTTCACCAATTTCTTCTAACTCTTTTCCATCATTCAAGTCATAAGTTGGAGGTTGAGTAGAATCTATCTCAATGTCAACCTCAAATTCAATGGGAGAGGATTCCTCAAACTCAAGAAAATCATACGTGGATGCGAAATCATCATCACTAAGAGAACTCGTTGCTTGCTCCATTTCTTCCAATTCTTCATTCATAATATGCTTTGGAGGTTGCGCACCCTCCTCAACATCACTTTCAAACTCAACAGAAGAAGGCTCTTCAACTTTAAATTCCTCTTTGCATTCAACATCTCCTAAATCTTCAACCACTCCTTCCTCTTCAACAATTTTGGCTTTCTCCACTTGTTCCAATACAAAAGTCTACTCCTCATTCTCCACTTGAGTTTCTAATCTCTCTTTTATACTACGCTCTTCAATTGATTCTCCACATTTGGTCACGGAAGTGCCTTGATTGCATGAGCGTTGTGAGGTTAAGTTACTTACTACAGGTCAAGGTAGCCATGAATTCTTCTTGCCTCCTTTGAGCTTCACATTGCTCTTGAAGAATGGAACAAAATTTCCTTTGCTCTTGGAGAATAGTGCGAAGGGTGTCATCCATTGGGATTTGGGTGAAGATGAGGGTTCATTGTTTGGGAAAAGGGTTTCATAATTGGAAAGTGGGTCAAGTTGGTGAGAATATTGAGGCGGTATATGTGAAATTGGTGGTTCTTGGGAGTATCTGTGTTGGAATGGGGATGGTTCTACAGGTCTTCGTTCATAATGGTCACAAGGGTGAGGTATATAAGGTTGGCGATATGATGGAGGTGGGTTATGGGAAGGTATTTGGTGGTATGAGACTTGTGAGTATGGTGGTTGAGGGCTATGTTGAGGATGTTGTTCATAGGCATATGGTGATAGTGATTGATAACTAAAGTGATGTTCACCATAGCGTGATCCATCATTGGAGTTCCCATTTCCTACAATATAGTTGTAACCAAATTCATAGCCAAAAGGGTGAGAATTCGTAGTGACAAGAGAAAACAAAAACAAACACTAATAAGAGATAATAAAAACAATCTCAATCAAAGTTTAAGTTGTTTGTCACTTAAGTCAAACCAATAAAAAACTGAGAGTATTTATATAATAACCCGAGTTTTTGAAAAATAAATAATGAGTGATTTAAGATTTATTATATTTATTGAGAATTTTATTTAAAGAAAATTATCTTTTCTAAAAGTAATTAAATTAATTTTTATGATACTTTAAATTTAAAATCCATTAGGCTTTCTAAATAATTTTTATTATAACGAGATATTTCAAAAAGATAAAAAAATTTTAAATTATTATCATTATTATTATTATTATTATTATTATTATTATTATTATTATTATTATTATTATTATTGTTCAAAAAAAAAGAAAGAAAGAAGAAAAGAAGAAAGAAAGTAGCCAAAGCCATTAAGGAAACAAAAGGGAGAATGAAAATGTGGCTTACATGCTTATATACATATATATACTTATGACACCAAATGAGCTTTAATACCACAAATTTCCATTTAACATCATTAGCCTTTAATCATCATCATTTTCTTTCATTCACCACCAAACCATTAAGAAAAAGAAAGAAAGAAAGAGAGTAAACCATGAGGAGAATCATGGAACCTTCGATCTTCGGCGCTTGATTTCTTGAGATTCATAATTCCAATCAAAAATCTAATCCAATGTTCGTATCTTCCTCCACTACGTGTTGGTATCATTTTTGTTCGGTAGAAGTTGATGGTGACGTAACTCTCCTTCCCCTTGAAGTTTGGCCCTTTAGTGTTCTTGGCGGAGGAATCGATTTCTGACGTTTTCTTCTTCGACAGCTCAGTCATAAAGCTTCTCTGGAGCTTTGAGTATTTTAATTTCATACGGAGGTAGAGTTTAGTAATTTTAATATGAATTAAATGTAATCTTGATGTGTGATTGTTGATTTGATGATTATTGCTTGAATTTGAATGATCTTGTACTTGAAATTTTGTTGAATCTCGTTAATTTTGATGCTTTAAAGTTCGGCCATTATAGATCTGACAAAAACTTAACTATTTTTAATGTATTTGAGGACTGTTGTTTAGCTTGAATATTGAGAAAATTGATGAGATTTGGTGGTTGAAAGATTAACTTAAAAGCTATGAAAAATCAGTAATCGAAAAACTCGAAAATGGATTAAAATGCAAGTAATATTTTGAAAGGAAAGGGCTAAGGGTTTTGGATTTAGTATAAGAGGAAGATTAGTATTTAAACTTTATTTTTGAAGGGTAACATTATATTTATATATAAAAATTGAGGTACAATTTGTAATTATATAAGTTTTTGGGTATTTTAGGTAATAAATAAAGTATGGGAGTAAAAATGGGTATTTTATAAAAGTTCAGGGTTACTTTTATAAATACTGAAATAAGTGAGGTTTCAAATATAATTTTCTAAAAATGTTGAGTTAAAAATAAAATATTTAAAGAAGGTATTATAATGAATGTCTGTCACAGTAGAGCAGATAGAAAAGAAGGTAATAATTAAAGGGGTCTCTACCGCAGTAGAGTAGAGAGCAAAGATTGAAAAGAAATTGAGTGTTGTTTGGGCCTTAGTGCTAAATATCTAGTGAGGACGACGATGCGTAATGCTCACTTGATACTATAGGGATGGCTCAGTGGGGATGGCAATGCGTAGCGCTCACTGGAGACCGAAAGGAAGGTTCCTCCATGAGGACGGCGATGCGTAACGCTCATGGAGGGGACGTTGGTTGAGATAGGGACATCGATATGAAACGCTTATCTCAGGACCATTGTCAAAAATCGAGCAACAAACCGACACATAAGCTCATGGCCTGTATAGGACTAGACATGCATCATACATGTTTGTGCATATCGCTATGTTGTGAAATTCTATGAACGTGTTGTGTGTTTCTTTGGTTAATTGACTTCTAAGTGAATTACTTGTCATTTTTGTTGAAGTTTGTCTGTGTTCTGTGGTGTGTTGCTATTGGCTAAGGAATAAAATAAAATGAATATAACTATACACCTTGACCCTACTAAGAACTCCCCAGTTCTTACCCTTTATTTCCACCCATTTCAGCTACAGGTGCGAAGGTTTAGTGCGGAGTTACAGGAGCATAGAAGATTATGTTCATGAGTTGAGTTGTTAGAATTTATCCTCGTCGTTTATTGTTTTAGTTTTTAGAGGGGTAGGGTTTATTTTGAGAATCTTGAAATAAGTCTATGTATTTAATGCTATGTGAATATATATATATATATATGATTTAAAGTATAGACTCTTCATTTTCTTAATTAAAATTTTAGTTTGTATTCGCGAAGGCTCAATATTAAATAAAGATAGTATAAAATAAAAAAGTTTAGAGGTAAGTAATGCCTGAGCTTTTAGTACCATCATGAGGTGCTAAAAGATATGGTGTTACAATTTAAACCTCGGATCGTCTTTCAAAGGAATTGCAGGGAAGTGTGCATATTATTGGTTATGAGAATTTTGGGGGGTTTTTAGTATGATGAACAAGAAAGTAAAGTTACAACTAAGGAACTATAAATGCTTAAAGACACTCATAGCAAGGAATCAAGGTTTTCTATCCTAGATCATTGACTACAACATGATAATTACAAAGGTTAATTCCACTTAGTTATCCTCTAACATTGGAGGGTGAAGTCAAGTGGACATAATTGATCCTAAAATCAACTAACAACCCTAAATTACCAATCACACTGGACATCAATGACATCAAGGACTTAGTCCTCAATCTCAAGCCAAGAGTGCTAAAATCTACTCTAAGCCAAACCAAGCATTTTATCAAACACTTGGAAGGTATAAAATGAAAGCATAGTAAAATTGCAATATAATAAAATCTAAAGCTACCAAATGCAAGATAACAATAATAGCAACTCAATTAAACATCAACAAACATAAGAACATCAAATTACATTAAATAAAAATCAAAACTACAAGAGTTTATAAGCATAAAAGCAACCAAATAAAGGAAATAGCAAGTGAAACTAAGAGAACAAAGATGTTATAACAAGAATTGCAAGAAAAACTAAATTAAGACAAGATCAAAATCTAAATCTAAGAGAAAATTAACCTAAATCTATCCTAATTCTAGAGAGAAAAGAGAGCTTCTCTCTCTAGAAAATAACTTAAAACATGATTCTAAACTGAACCTAATTGCTCTCCCTTTGTTTCTTCTTGAATTTGGCTTCAAATACTTCAGAAATGAGTTGAATTGGGCTTTATAAGGCTAGAAATCGCGACCCATGTATTGCAATTAATGAAGTCCTCATATCATGCGTACGCACAAGGCAAGCGTACGCATGACCATGAATTTCTTCAAATTCTCATTTATTCATGAATTCTCCACTTGGCATATTTTTTTCTTCACTTATTCAACCCAATCTTTGTCTTCTAAACCTAGAATCACTTAAAAAACACATCAAGGCATCGAATGGAATTAAAGTGAATTAAATTTAGTGAATTAACGGCCTAAAAATCATGGTTTCACTCTTAAGCACAAATTAGGAGAGATTCACAAAGCTATGCTATTTCAATGAATAAATATAGGAAAAGTTGATAAAATCCACCAAATTCGATACAAGATAAACCATAAAATTGTGGTTTATCATGCACGGTTATCGAAAAAATGCACGAACGGTTATAAAACAAGGAACATTATTGGAATGTTACAACCACCCAAGTCATGTCGAGTCTTCGACCTCTATAAATTCAAATCATGTCGAGCTAGCCGCTTTCTATGACTTCATTCCACGAACCACTGAACGACTTATTTGTGACCCAACATTAATAATATGATTTTATCCCCTATTTACTTAATTGCTCGAGTTTGACTTGGTGAAGTACGACTTTAGACAAGAGAATTATTTATACCCTAGCCCATCATGAGAGCCAGACCCTAATGACTAAAATCTAAATCCATTATCTACCGAATGAGAGTCAAAGACTATACACCACATAGTGCGTCCGACATCTCGCAGGTCGGACACAATAGAGTCAACTCAATCAGACTTGTTCAAAATAAGATGAATCTCATTTAACTCCTACAAACTCTCCTGCTAATTCAAAAAGGAGATCACAGTAACCTACCTTACGAACAGAAAGCAACCACCCATAATTATAGGTGCATAAGTTATAGAAGGATAACAAGATTTTCTTTTCTACTATATAAATACTCCTTCAAACTGAGGTACTAATTAATTTCAATCTACTAAAAACCTGCCTAAAATGCTGGCTAACTTAAGCATCAGAGTCCATCACTCAATGACCCCGAACGCCTTCACCTTGCAGATAGAAGATGCTGGAACCACCATCCTAAAGGAGTCTGGACCTCATGTTCAGGCCCAAATCATCAGTTTCTAGTAAGCTTGGAAACAACCCTTAAATGAAATTAAAAATTAAAATTTTGTTTAAAAAACAAAAAACATACATTATTGTAAAGAGTAATTACCCAAATCAGTCTCCGAGAATTTTTAAAGTGGACATTTTGGTAGCGTTTGTTTTGAGGTACTGGGACAGAGACTGGGAGACTGAAATTCAGTATCATGTTTGTTGGCTCAGAGACTGGTACTAAAATTTCTATCTCTGTCTCCAAAATTTTAGTATTTCAGTACGTCCAGAAAGTGGGGACATAGGAGACTGAAATTTTTAAAGACGGAGATTGAAACTTTAATAACATTTTATACCTAAAATACCCCTATTTTAATTAATTAATTCCAATTTTACTATTTGTGCAAATTAAATTAGAGCTTCATTCTTGTTTCAATTTCTGTCTCTTACTTTGCACCAAACATAATACTCAGATTTATTCCAGTCTCTGTCTCTCCACCAAACGTTACCTTTAGTCCTAAAAAAAGTTAATACGCACATCGATCCCATATTTTCTCTCTGTAGGCCAAAACAATTCCTAGACCAGTTTCTGACGTGACTCACTAACAGAGAATGCTGAGTTGGCACGTTAACTCAGACACGTTACCGTTATGTGTCCACATGTGTGAGGGGACAAAACAGTCCCCAGCTTTCTTCTTCAGCTTCTTAGCCATGTTCTTTATCCATTGCACTATGCCACTACTTTCTTACGACGGAGTTTTCACCAATGCTGGGCCTTGAGTTTGTCTTGAATGCCACGTATTTGAAATTCTCACTGTGACCTTACAACTACTGTGAAGTTCTGCGTCAGCACTAGCACGTGACCTTCTTGAAGCTCCTCGTTGAACACTTTGCTGTCATTGCAGTCCACTACTTATATGTGTGCCTGTCTATTCAACCCATATATGATGTTGTTTGCGTTGAGATTGTAGTGAGGGACAATCATTGCATTCTTCTTCGCAGTTGTAGTGCAAATAGTCTCCTCAATCCCATTGTCCATTCCTATTCCACCGTACCGCATCTATTGGGACTCATGATGTCCATATTCATCTTCTCTATGAATAGGACAAGAAGCACCAATTTAGAGTTTCTATTAGGCACAAAAACAATTACAAGCTTTTCATCTTCGACGGAGACCAGAAATTCCAAAACCTTAAGGTTTTTTCTTGTGCAATTCAAATTGGTGAAGTTGGTCAATATGACGTAGTCATCAACCAAGACTCAAAATTGAGTTTGACCCATATCGAGTTTAGGTAATTTGAATGCGTGAAAGTGGAACCTAACGATGTGAGTTCCTTTGCCTTTGAGAGGAAGAAACTGCAGCTAACTGGATCAGTGAAAATCCTAACGGTGTGATAGATTGGGAAAAGGCTAGAGAAGGGGTTGTCATTTCGGAGCGAAATGGCGAAAAAGGGAGAAGGGGAGTGGAAGGAAGAGTTGGGTATTCGGGCAAGGTTGCTGGAGAAGAGGTGGTGGTCAACAAAAAAGGAAGAAGTGGCAGTAGTGGCAAGTGGGGTGACAGAACCGCAATCGAGGAGGTAATTGTCGAGAGAAGAAAATGGGTGAGAAAGGGAGAGGGTAAAGAAGGAAAGGAGAAGAAAGAAGAAGATGGAGTGTGGTCGATGAAGAACATGGCTTAGAAGGCGAAGAAAAAAGTCAGGGATTATTTTGTCCCTAATATACGTAGACACTTAACAACTACGTGTGCAAGCTAACGTACCAACTCAGCCGCTTCCGTTAATAAGTTACGCTGAAATCTGATCTAAGAACCCATTTGGGAAGCTTCAAAAGCTCATTTTTTCGACTTTTGACTTATAAAAAGTCACATTAATGTTTGGTATAATATTTTAGATATGTTTTTAACTTCTTAAAAAGTTGTTTAAGAACTTTTGAAGAAGTTAAAAAATTTGACTTCTCTTCTTTTTAAAGCTATTTTATCACTCCTATTTAGGGTTTGTTTGGGCGCCATTCTCAAACAAAAATATTTTTTAAATTATATTTTTTTAAAAGATGTTTTACAAAAGTAAGAGTAATTTTATGTTTGGATATCTGATGTAAAAAAAAATTTTTATCTATCAATTATGTTTGGATAAAATAAGATAAAAATATTTTTTTGTTCATTTATTATGTAAAAAATATCTTTTTTTAAGGAGAAAAGATCCTTTAAAAAAATATGTAAATTGTAGCTTCTCAAAAACGATATATTTTTTTTTTAATTTTTCTAGTGTTTTTATTTTTACTATTAGAAATTTGCCAAATACACTAAAAAATAAAAAAAGATATTTTTTTCATTTAAAAAAGATCTTTTTCTATTGATTTAATCTGTTTGGGTGCCATTATTTTGATAATTTATTTTTTAATGTGTTTGACAAATTTCTAATAGTAAAAGTAAAAGCACTAGAAAAATTAACAAAAAAATATATATTTTTTTGAGAAATTAGAATTTACATCTTTTTTTAAAAAATCTTTTTTCCTTAAAAAAAAGATGTTTTTTACATAATAAATAAATAAAAACGTACTTTTATATTATTATATCCAAATATAATTGATAGATAAAAGATATCCAAATATAAAATTACTTTTACTTTTCCATAAGATCTTTTAAAAAAAGATAACTCGAAAAAAAATCTTTTTTTAGATTATGTTTGGATAAAATAAGATAAAAATATTTTTTTGTTCATTTATTATGTAAAAAATATCTTTTTTTAAGGAGAAAAGATCCTTTAAAAAAATATGTAAATTGTAGCTTCTCAAAAACGATATATTTTTTTTTTAATTTTTCTAGTGTTTTTATTTTTACTATTAGAAATTTGCCAAATACACTAAAAAATAAAAAAAGATATTTTTTTCATTTAAAAAAGATCTTTTTCTATTGATTTAATCTGTTTGGGTGCCATTATTTTGATAATTTATTTTTTAATGTGTTTGACAAATTTCTAATAGTAAAAGTAAAAGCACTAGAAAAATTAACAAAAAAATATATATTTTTTTGAGAAATTAGAATTTACATCTTTTTTTAAAAAATCTTTTTTCCTTAAAAAAAAGATGTTTTTTACATAATAAATAAATAAAAACGTACTTTTATATTATTATATCCAAATATAATTGATAGATAAAAGATATCCAAATATAAAATTACTTTTACTTTTCCATAAGATCTTTTAAAAAAAGATAACTCGAAAAAAAATCTTTTTTTAGAAGCTCACCCAAACAAAGCCAAAGTAGGGTCATTTCTAAAAGAAATATTTTAAGAACATATTTGAATTCAAAAACCTATATATATATTTTAATGATGTAAATACAAATATTTTGTTAGTAACTTAAGATGGCAGAAAAGTACAAGTGGCATTTATTTATGTTGTCTTGTATTTAAAATTGTGCGCGTGAAGAAAGAAGATGGATGAGAGTGATGGCGCGTGTGAAAGGAAGAAGGAATAGAAGATGGAAAAAGACAACAAAATGAATCCAAATGGAATGTGATTTCTCTCTCTTATGAGCTGTTAGTTGCTTGCACTAACTAATCACACCAATAATCATATTTTTCTCTTTCTTCTTTCTTTTTTTTTTTTTTTTTA
>NC_029789.2:66566336-66567149 GCF_000816755.2 Arachis ipaensis | reverse complement strand
TAATGGTGAGTTCTATGGTACCTTTTATTATGGTGCCTAAATTGCCTAACTTATTTTTAAAAGTAAAAAATAAAATGTTTAAAGCAAAAAGTAAAATATTTAAAATTTATTAAATATTATCTATTTATCTTTTTTAATAAGTTAGGCACAATTTCAAAGACACCGTAGCATTCACCTTAAATAAATGGGAAGAGCCATTTATGAGATTAACACGTTTACTTTAAAAACACATAAGTGCACCATTAAATTGTCCACTATTAACACGGTTACCTTGAATTGACTCTTAATAAGAATCGTCTAACCAATCAATTCATCTCCATTGAGTTCTGTCTGGGATGAAGTTATTTAAATTATATTTTAAATTTTGATGTACTCCAATGCAACAAACGAAATTTTTATGTACTCTCATACAACAAACGAAATTTCAAATTTTAAACGAAATAATTAAATATAATTTTTGAAATTTTAAATTTCAAATTTAAGAAATTTCGTTTGTTGTATGGGAGTATATAAAAATTTAGTTTGTTGCATGAGAGTATATAAAACTTTGAAATATAATTTAAATAACCTTATCAGAAAGAAGATATGGATTGATTGATTTATCCAATTCCAAAGTAACCACCGTATTAATAGTGGACAGTTTAACGGTGCACTTGTGAAAGTGTTAACGTGCTGAGCTTTTATCTTATTTAAAATGGATGGTTTATCTTTCTTATTATTTGAAACATTCTATTTTTAAGAGTTTGGTCAAATTAAAAGCATTAATATTTTTTTATTATAATTAAAAATTATATTTAATTATTTATAAATGTA
>NC_029789.2:66527250-66565359 GCF_000816755.2 Arachis ipaensis | reverse complement strand
ATAAAAAATTTATATTTAAAGTATTTTTTTATTTTTATTCATAATTCTAATAAATAAAAAAAATAAATTATTTTTTAATTTTATATTCCTAATAGATAAAAAATATTTTGTTTTTTAAATTTTATATTCAATTTATTAAATTATCTTTAATTTTAAGACTTTTTTAAATTATTAATGTATACTTTTATTATATCTTCTTATTGTATCACACACTATTATTTTCTCTTACTATTATTTCTATCGCACACTATTATTGCCTTATTCTCCTTTTTCATTTTCTTCTTCTCCTCACACCTTCTCTTCACCCAATCGTAATTAATTATCACAAAGTACTATATATTATCGTAACTTTCAATCTTGTCTATCACTTTGATCTATAATCATTTATTATGTTAACTTTTATGAGTCGTTGAAGTGTTGTTAAAATAATTGGTTTTTGTGTCTTCTGAATATCTAAATGTATAAAAACAATAGTTTTTTCTTGATGTGGATTTTAAGTTGTCTTATTATTCTATTAAAAAAATGTACGACATAAAACATTCAAAATTTTTGCTCAAATTATCAAAATTTGATGTTAGTAATCTTTAAAAATAATATTAAAATATATTATTTTAACTAATATAATAAAAATAGTACATTATTGTAAGTTTTTAACTAATAATTATAAGTTGTACGTTTGTTTTATTTGTAAATTAATTAAACTATATTTTATTATTTTATTTTGCATGTTTTGAAACAATGCGATCCTACTATAAGGATGATATTAATTTTTATAATCTAATACGAACCTTCTTACTATTTTGTTTGTCACTTAAATACTATCCATAAAAAATAGTTAGTTAAAGTGAAATACTGTGTAAAGAGAGTAAAATTTTTTTTTTGAATTCAGAGTTCTAATATGTTTCTTAATCATCACTTGATTTAACTCATATTTAATAGGTTAAAAAATTCTCTCTCTCTCTTATATTCTTAACTTCTTCTATAATAAATTTTTTACATTATCTAATACATAAAATGTCACATCCTTACATTTATCTTAAAAGTTAAAAGTTAAAAGTAAATTATATTAGTATTTTTAATAAAATTAAAATAAAAAGATAAAAAATTACTGAAAAGAATAATATTAAGTTTGAGTTATGCTATGTGTACACCAAAGTCCGCCACCAATATAAAATACAGGCTAAAATACAAATACACATTCAAAATAAATTAAACTACACATGTATTTATTATACACAAATACATTGGTAGCTGATTTTGGTGTACAAATAGTATTTTTGATTAAATTTTATGTTCTTTTGTATCAGAATATTACAATTTATTAGATTATTAGATTATCTTTGTACTACAAAACAAAAAATAAAATTCTATATCTTCTTGTTGTTACTTATTTTACTTTATTTTTATTACAGTTTATTGTATTATTATATTATTTTTGTATTATATAACAAAAAGTGAAATTCTATATCTTCTTGTTGTTATTTATTTTAGTTTATTTTGGCTCAGTTTGGTAAGTAAACTGAAGAGAAAGGAAAATGAAGGTGAAAGTTATGCGTGAAATAGATAATTGTAGTAAAACGGTATAAAATTTGCAATTGTAGTGAATGGAAGCGAGGAAAAGATGGAGGTGATACAATGACGATATTAAAAGAAGGAGAATGATGGCAACAGTAATAATATAGAAAAATGCACCTAATGGTGAGAGGAGAAGCACTAAAAAATAAAAATTGAATAATGAGATCAACTATTGGTATAAAGTACTCACATAAAGAATATACCCAAAATAAAACAATAAGATCGATAAAAATTTATTTATCACCCATAATTATTTTTTTTTTCCTTTCATACATGGCGTCCAAAATCAACATTTAGCATAGTCACTGTCTAGTTCAGAAAATCACAAAAACTTATCCAAATAATTGTTACATACAGAGAAGCACATTCAGAATTGGGAAGAGAAATAAGAAAAATTGAAAACAGATAAAATTAATAAACGGATAAATTATTGGAATAAAGAATTGAAGAAGAGGTTACTCCGTATCGACATTATATATTGTTATAGATTTCTATTTGCCTGTTCTAATTGTAGTCAATCAGGCTACTCTTGTATTTGTGGTACCTCCACTTGTGTCTGTCATTGGAGTTGGAATTGAAGTTGTATCAGTTGATATGGCAACTTGTTTTCTTGTCGAATCATCTCCGGATAAGTTGCACGTCTTCTAGTTAGGTGTTGCTGTCTTTGTTCTTCGGTCATTTTCTGTCTTCTTCGCCGTTCTGTCCAAGTGGTCGACGTTGACGTAATTGTTGATTTCGTGATAGCAAGATGCAGAGAAGAAAAATATTTGTGAGACCAAAATTGAAAGTGAAAGAGTAATTTAATTTTCTTGGGAGTTAAGTACACTGAAGGTGGATCAGTTTTTTATTGAAAGTGGGTCAGTTTTTAAATTGAGTACGTAGTGGTAGCAGTTTTTTTATTGGAAATAAATTAGTTTTAAAATATGTCGTGGGGTTAAAAGTGAATTAGTTTGATACTCTGTTGGGATAAATATTTTTTGATAAAAATATAAAAAAATGGAGGATGTAGTAACAGTTTGTTATATTGAATTCCGTATTTAACAAACTTAAAAAAAATAGGGATAAAATAGAGAGAAGAAATTGGGTAAAATAGGGATATAGATTTGATTAAGGAGTACTCTTCTATATGTAATTTTTTTTAAATATAAACAATAGACATCAGAAAAATATATAAATCGTGTATTGTAATTTAATTAATTGGTATAGATTTAATTAAGAGTACACGTTTATATGTAATTTTTTTAAGATAAACAATAGACATTAGAAATATTTAAACCGTGTATTGTAATTTAATTAAACTCTGTCCTAGGTAAAAACAATTTAAAAAAATAAAAAAATTAAATACGTAGTAACAGTTTTTTTTTTCATTAAAAGTGAAGTGGGTAAAATATTTTCTTGAAAAAAAAAAGAAAGAGGGTAAAATGGGAAGAAGGAATTGAATACCAAACTCCTATATCCTCATTAAAAAAAAGAAAAAGGATAAAATGGAAAGAAGGAATTGGATACCAAACTCCTATATCCTCATTATATATTGGTATAGAATTAAAAAAAGAAAGAGGGTAAAATGGGAAGAAGGAATTGGATACCAAACTCCTATATCCTCATTATATATTGGTATATATATATTGGTATATTATATATTGGTATATATATTGGTATATATATAAAGAAATATCTGGAACCTTCTCCTGACTTCTGCGTCAGCGGATGCGTTCATCTCCTGTCGTCTCCCATTACCAATTATTCTTCATTCTTCATTCGTTGACCTTCCCTTACTTTTACTCCCTCTTAGATCAATTTTCTGACCAAATTTCTCAATATTTTCATTATCCTATCCCGTTGTGTTCTTCTACTCCTGCAGCTTCAGGTAATTCCATAATCTCCCTTATTGTTCCGCACCACCCATTTCAACTGTTATCCTCTGAATAAATTATTATCTGTCTGTTTTTCTCTATTCGTTTTTACTTTTGACTGATAACTGATTGTTTCGAAGTCGTATTTTTTTCTTTCGTTTTATCCGTTTGTGGTTTAGGATGGCATCGTATGAGTTTTCGAATTTCCAGAATTTCGTTGTGGAAGTTGAGAGAATTTCTTTGAAAAAATTTGTTGTATGGTTAAATTGTGCGAAATATGGTTGTCGATGTGTCCCGACATGAAGTGGTTAAGTTAACACCATTATGAATTATGGCTTATGCGCTTGAATTTGTTGAAATTTCCCCGTGTTGGATCCTTCATCTTTTATTGAATTTTATTCAAAGAAACTCGAACCTTGGCAGATATAAAAAAGGAGGATTTGGTGCTGGGTTTCGGAGGTATCGCTATTTCTGTACCCTTAGTTTTTGTGAGGATAGCGATACCTGCTGTTGTACTGTTTTGGTTGAAATAAAACAGAAATATGAACAATTATATTTTTACTCTCAGATTACCAAGTACTTTTACAGGCCAACTAGTTCCTTATTAAAAACAATGACTTTAATGAGTAATATCGTCATTTTGGGTCACTCTTTGGACCTCCAACTGTATAACTACTCGAAAATAATTAGATCGTGTTGACATTTGATTACTTAGATCAAACATGGAAACTCTGTCAAGCCTTTTTAAAATCTCGGTTACATGGAGGGGAAAGAAGTTTGCTGTGGAGATGAATTCAGGTGCCACTGTGAAGGACCTAGGGCAGGAAATGCAGAAATTAACAAATGTCCAAGAAGATACTATGCGGTTCATTGTTCCACTGAGCTCTGGGAAAAACTCAAAGCTTCTGGCTCCATTTTCTGTAGAGTATGCTTGTTTAAGTTTGCTGGAAACTGCCATTACTGAGGTAATAAACGCTTTTAGTCTTATATGTGCCTTATGATCTTAGAATGATATGGTTCTTATATGCTATTCTCCCAGCTATATTGTATCCATTTCTTCCATCTTTGTGTTTTTGTGAAAAATTCATGCCGCAATTGGATTGAATTTTTCCATGGAGTGAGGAAAAAGCAATTGTGTTGTTATTACCTTTTTAGGTTATTTGAATTGATCATTCTTATGGTTAGCATAGCTGTAAAATGTGAAGTTACTTTAGAGTGGCAATGATATGCTTATTATTAAACCCTGCTCCCTTTTTAACAAAATCCCAATTAATTTCTTCTTAAGTATTAGAAGTTTAATTTACTTTTAAGTAAAAGGATCTTCTTTATTTACTTTGGAGAACAACCCATGTATGCAATTTTAGGCTATTGGCCCATCACCATGGAATTTTGGCCCTTCACATTTCAACCCAGAAAAGCAAAGCATGGACCACCATTTTTGCTTGTGAGTTTCTTGAATTGGAATGGGATGGGATATGATTTGGATACTCCATGTTAAATAGAGGGAATGAGTTTATTCTTCTAATACTTTCTAATTGTTAAATAAAAAAGTATTAATTATTTTTTCAAAAAATTCAAGGCATTGGTTGTACTTATATAATATTAATTTATGCTTGAATTTATCCATATAATACTGTTATGGATGATGGTTGTATTGGATTAACTTTTTATGGCTTATTGTTCCCTAATTTTCCGTGTTTCCTCCTTAGGCCAAGACAATTAAAATGATGGGTGTGTCATCAAATGAAGTTGAAGAAGTTCTTCAAAATGCAAAAGCAAATTTCAGAATTGCTGGATTTGAGGACGAGGAGAAGAGAATGAAACAGAGGGTTTCACATGGATCTCGTTTTTCATTGAAACTTCCACAAGGTCCTTATATTTTTTGTGAATTTCGGACATTTGAAATTCCAGGAATAGAGGTATTGTTCTATTATTATTATTATATGATCATTTTTCTTTTTCAAGAATAAAGCTTATATCTCTGAAATTTGTTCTTTATAGTTTTGCTGTTGATTTTACTGTCTCAGTATCTTGCTTTTGGATTAGGAAAGTGTTTGCTATGCATTAGACACTTTGCCAAGCTTCTTTATTGTGTTAATAACTTAATATTGAATGATTTCCCATTATATTCTTTGCCACACATCTCATAACATGAAATTCCTAATTGTGGTTTTCTCAACTGATTATGGATGAACTCTGTGTTTTCTTGTCTTCAGCTGAATCCTCCCCCCTCTGAGGCACTTAAAAGAATGCACATGCTTGCTGCAGATCCTGGAATTATTGCAGTCATGAACAAGGTACATTTAAGAGATTTTCAGTATATGAATGCATTCTAATTACAACTTGGGGCATGTTCTGACAAATGTAATACATATTACAGCATTGTTGGTGTGTAGGAATAATGAGTGAGATGGCTCCCGTTGGTTATGTTGGCAAGAGTCCAAAATGTCTTCTTGGTTTGAACAAGGTAACGGCTTTTTCGGTATAGGAAGCAACCATCATTATTCTTTTGTTGATCTCATTCCTTCTTTTCATTGTTCTTTACAGAATCAGGGAGAGGAGATATCATTGCGTCTTCGAACGGACGACCTCAAAGGTTTCAGGAAGTATGAAAGTATCAAGAAAACACTACTGCATGAACTTGTAAGTTACATAACATAGAGAAGTATATACAACATTCAAACAGCCATAAATATCTCTTCTGTAGCTGCAAATATTGCACAGTCCCTCGGTAAAAGTTTGTTCAGTTCCTTATATTTTAAGAATGATCTTAAAGTTTAAAAACTTAAAAAGAGAAAAATATCCTTTATCCTTGTGACAACAGTTAGTTACACTGTTTTTTATTATTTAAGGAAAATTCTGTTCCTACAACCCAAATCTATAACTCAACCAGACAGTTATTTTAGATGAGGGACTAAAATCAATTTTCTTTTGAGCTACCAGAAAAGATTGCTAATTTTATGTAACGTTCATTTGTGAAAACTATGCTGGGCTTCTTACTCAAATGTTCCTAAAATAAAAATACAAAGAGAAAGTAGTGTGCTTTTGTCCATTTGACAACAATGGTTGTGGAACTATCTAACTCACTATTTGTTTCAGGCTCACATGATACACACTGAACATGATGCAAACTTTTATGCTCTAAATAAGCAGGTGTGTGTACCTGCTTAAATACTTGTCTGTCTGTCCATTTTTCTTTTGCTTTGTATTAGGTACTGTATGTTAATTTAATTTGCCTAATTGCAGTTAAATCAAGAAGCTGCTAATTTGGATTGGACTAGATCTGCAAGCCACACTCTGAGTGGAGTAAGGAATTCTGAAATCCATGAAGAAGATTTTATAGGCGAAAGTAGCAATGTTCACCAGAAGCTTGGAGGTAACAGGATAGATCAGCTGAGAAGTGCCCGTGAATCTTCTATCAGTGCTGCTTATCTTCGGATGGCTAATGTTTCTCTCAATAAGTCAGGAGGTTCTGAAGTATATCAAGAGCTGGATCCCGATTATTCTAGCGTTCATGCAAGTGAAAATCTTGATCATATGATATCCATTTCCAAAGAAATCGTAGCTAATGACATGCCCATCCTTGTTGAGAAAGGACTTAGCAGTGAACCTGACGCACATGATCATACTATTAAAGGAATGAAGCAGGAGCCTGATCCAGATGATTCTGATCATGGTAAAACTGTTAATTATGATTTTTCTTTTAGGATATATTGGTATCAGAACTGTATTTCAACAAAAACCAATTGATTTTAGGAGAGACTTTGCATACTCAGACCAGTGACATGTATTCAGCTACAATGCATGTATCTAGAGAACCTGATCCGGATGATTCAGAATCTTCTTTGAAGTCAGTTAATGCAAGTCAAGGTAATTCTTCCCCTGACATGAGTATTCTTGATAGGCTTATCCTGTCAATGATTTAAAAGAACCTGTTGGTGAACTATATTTTATGCAGATACAAGTAACATGGCTGAACATGACCCCGGCGATCTTGTCTTTCCCACTCCAAGCTTTTCTACAATGCAGATCGATGAGCCAGATCCTGATGACCAAGAATTTCAGAGGATTAATGATCCTGTAACTGCTGTTTGTAACCGTTTACAGACGGCCCTGGAAATTCTGAGAGGTGAAGCTACTCCAATGCAAACTGCTTCAATTGTCCAAACTCTCCTGAAAATAGTCAGGTATGCTTATTCAAGATTATATGATCGTTGATATCATTTGTACCTTTTAGCTGAATAGGCTTCCATATTCTTTAAGGAATTAGATTAAAATGTCTTGTCTTGGAAATACTTATGGCAAATTTATGGATAGTCAGTTATGACAGCATCATGTTATCCATTGATCATGTTTGGTATCCATGGCAGTAATGTAATTGAACACCCT
Source organism: Arachis ipaensis (assembly GCF_000816755.2). NCBI lineage: Eukaryota > Viridiplantae > Streptophyta > Magnoliopsida > Fabales > Fabaceae > Arachis > Arachis ipaensis. The sequence continues at coordinate 66,557,542 of NC_029789.2, read as the reverse complement.
GAGGAGATGAAATACAAGAGGTTGCGGAAGGTACATTCTGTGTTAACTTTAGTCATCGTGCTTTTGGCAATGCTTCATCCTAATATTTCCTGTATCCTGCAGGCTAATCCAGTCATTGAGAGGAATATCATTGGTAACAAAGGTTTGCACCTAGACTCTCCACTTTAATTCTAGCATGCCTGATGTGTACAAGTACCACTTAGACAAAAATTTTCCTGTGTGCGCATGAGATTTTATCTCCCATTTATAGATATCATTTATAGATATAATTACGACACGTTTGGAGAGTTGTTTCTATATATAGCTGCAAAAGAAATACTTAAAGTGTATGAAAAGCAAGTAAGCAACTTTTGCAGAGTTTCATTCTGAATGGGGTTGCTAACTTTCTAAATTTTGAATGCTACACAGCTGCCTTGGAAATTCTCTTTCTGGTTGGCTTCAGTGAAGATGTCATAATGGACAATCTTGGGAAGCCAGAAGTGTATTTGGTGCTGAAGCGGAATGACCCTGGCTTGTTGTGGCTGGCAAAATCCACCCTTCAATCCTGCTAGCCCATAACACAGTAAGAAAAGTTGTGATTGGAAAGAGAATAGCTATATTCATGTCCAAAAAATTATATGCTAGCGCTCTGCAAATAAGATGGCCATTGTGTTGTATTTAGGTGGAGTTAAGTCCCAAAGTGTCGTTTCAAATTGGCCGAATGCATTAAATTAGTCGTCGAGATTCCAATTGCACTAATTTCACCCCTTAGATTGGCAAAAGTGCATTATGTTAGTCTCCCAACCTTTTTCCATCAAGGGACTCATCATGCTGTAGGGATAACGTAGTGCACTTTTGCAGATCTCAGGGATGCAATTGGTGCAATTAAGATCTCGAACACCATTTTAATGCATGAAGCCAATCTTAAGGATTACTTTGGAGCTCAATCTATTTAGGTGAGGGGAAATATATATATGTATATGTATTGAATTGTAAAGCCCATTCGGATGTACTGTAAATAGAAGGATTATGTTTGTGACATTGAAATATTGGGCACTGCAAGGCTTGGTTTAGTGGCATTTGTATATGTCTTGCTAGAGTTTATCACGGTTTAAATCCTAGCTATGACTAAAAAGTGGTTATATAGAACCTATGACAGGGTGTGTGTGTTGTGAGGGTGTAAGTTGACAATATATATATCTTGAGGGAAGAAAAGTGGATTATATCTTTACTGCAAGGAAGAATAGATTTCCTGTTGGTCACTGTACGACGTAAAATGTTATATTTTTATGATTATTACAAATAGATTGTATTATTTGAGAAAATCACTTCCCGTGTGCAGCAGACAATTAGCCTATGTGCAAGTCAATTTTATATGCCCATCATCCATGTACATTTGTCATTGTTAATTTTCAAAATGAGTGAAGTGTCGTTTTTGTCTCTAATGTTTGGGATAAGTTTTAAAATTGTTCTTAACGTTTAAATCGTTTTATTTAAGTTTCTAAAGTTCTAAAATTGTTTTAATGTTTTTCTGTCATTAGAGATTTGTTAACAGAATTAACGGTGAGACAAAATTAAGATGATTTTGAAAGATTAAAGACTTAAAATAGGACAAAAATGTTGGGACAAAAACAATATATTATTTTTAGAAGAATTATCAAATCAAGGAAAATAAAAGTAAATTTAAATAGAATGAATTACATTACGAATTTAAAATTTTTATTCATTATAAAATACTTCTAAAATGAATGGTAAATAAATTTTTGGAAAAAAAAATGAGTATGATACATATATAATAAAGTTAAANCACATTACTTTCATTCTATGTAAATTTATTTTTGATTTAAAACAAAATTAAAAAATAAATTAAATAATTATCTATCGTAAAAAATATTGAAATTATGATTAAATGAGAGGTAAATCAAGTATCAAATTGAAAACTGATCAAAAGGCAAGCTTAGCATGAAGAATGGAGTGCCAAAGGACACAAGCATCAATCCATGTTAGCCATGTATAGAAGGAGGTGTGACACACCTTGGAGAGCTAAAACAGGGGCACGCCACACCCTAAATCAGGAAGCAGGGGCGTGCCACGCCTTGGAGGAAGGAAGCAGGGGCGTGCCACGCCCCATAACAATTGAACCTGGCGTGCCATGCCAGGCACTATGCATGGCACGCCCTAACACAACCAAAGCGAAGCGTGCTATGCCCTATGTAATCAAGCAATGGCATGCCACGGAAGCGTGCCATGCCTTGGACCAAGAGAAGCCCCTGGAGCAATTCAACAAAAACGCCCTAGTTAATTCCAAGCCCACAAGGAGGGCGTGCCATGTGAAGAATTGGGGGTGCCATGCCCTAACCAAGAGAAGCCCTTGGAAGCACTTCAAGATGAAGGGCGCGCCACGCCAAGGGTTGGGCGTGCCACGTCCTAACCAATCAAGAGAGGGTGTGCCTCACCCTAGCCTAATTTCAACTCCTGGGAGTGTTGTCCAATTCAGGCGTGCCACGAGGAGTCATGGACATGCCATGCTAGGCCCAAAATGTCTTGTCCGGTGTTGATTCCTTCAAAACCCAACCTTAAAGATTTGAACCAATCAAGAGAGGGTGTGCCTCACCCTAGGCTAATTTCAACTCCTGGGAGTGTTGTCCAATTCAGGCGTGCCACGAGGAGTCATGGACATGCCATGCTAGGCCCAAAATGTCTTGTCCGGTGTTGATTCCTTCAAAACCCAACCTTAAAGATTTGATTTCAATTTGAAGATTGACAAAAATTCTGTAGTTAATTAGTTTTGATTTTCTTTTGATTCTGTTTTGAAATTTAAGATTTGAATTAGTTAGAGATTATCTTAATTATTTTGATTAAAATAAGATTAGGATTTTAATTTGAATTAGAAAATAACCTAGGTATAATAAGTGAATTATAGTTACAGAGGGAGGACACCCAGTTTTCCGCCATAGGCTTTTCATCTTTGTGTTTTTACATTCTCCATGTGTTACTAATCCTTTGTCATGGGGTTACGAGCTTTGTTTTTGTTTTCTATGAATTAGTAATCTAAGTTTTCTTCTATTTTAAAACTTTGAGTATTTCGTTCTTCATCCCTAAAGGATTAGAAGTGCCGATAGGTGTGCTAATCCCGTCTTGAATTTGTTTACTGACTCGATAGAACTTATATCCGAATTGTGCTTGAAAACTCTTTCACGTGACTTCTTAAATTGATTAGACATAGCGTTTTTAAAGCGTGCGACATAGCACATGATTTTCGATTACCCTAGTTCTGAATATGTGACATATAATTAGGATTAGGACGATTTTCGAAAGTTATGTTTCCGTATAAAATTCAATTGGACATGACGAACTTGGATACGTGACATATAATATAACCTGAGGACTACTCTTGAATCTTATGTGGAATTGAATTGTATTTTGCACTTAACCTCTTCGGTTAATTGACTAACCAAGACATTGGCTGTTGATTAATTGAGGAGACACCGAGGAGCTAAGGCATTGGAAATCGGTTAATTAAGATTCGTCGTGAACGATCCTTGCTTGCTTTGAACAGAGAAAACAAAGTTTGATTCTTCTAAAGACTTAAGCATCTCCAAAAATCCTTGACTTCCTCATCATATATACTTTCCTCCAACAATCACACGTACTGCCTCAAGCAATTCAAAACCCTAGCTTTCAACTTTCCTCAAGCTTTTACTTTTTCAGCAAGTTTTCAAGATTTCAGCACTCAACAATTCTAGGTTTCATTGGTCTAATTAGTAGTTTAATTCGATATTTGCATGCTCAATCCATTAATCCTCGTGGAAATGATATTCACTCACTGTGGTATTACTTGAACGATCCGGTGCACTTGCCGGTATCCGTGAGCTTCACTTTTTGCTCATCAATAGTTAGCATTAACTTCTTCTAGAAAGATAAGATTTAATTGTTAGAATTTAGTTCAGATTAGATTTTAATTATTGTTTTGAATTTGAATAAGTGTCATCTTATCCTTCGGAGGTATAGAAGATAAGATTAGATTTTGAATTTCAAATAGTTAGGAAGTTAGAAGATAAATAAATGAACAAAGTTCACATCTAGATGAAGGAATGAGATCATCTACGAATTAGGAAACTCTTTAGTTTTAGGTTGTTTTCTTTTCTATCATGAGTAACTAAACCTCCCCTTGTTAAAAGTTAGGAGCTCTGTTTGATTTTATGGATTAGTAATGCAAGTGTTTTCATTATTTTGATTCAGGCTTCTCTATTTTTTCAACTTTGAGTCTCATTCTTCATCTTTAATGGTTAGAAGTATTAAAAAATATTCTAATTTTATTTTGGATTCTGTTATTACTTAGAAAAATTTAATATCGGAATTAGCTTGAAACTCTTTCTCATGATTTTCAACTTGACTAAGAATAGTATTTTAAAAGTTGTGTGGCTTTAAATGAAAATCATTCTTAACCTCTTCTCTAAATTAGTTGACCAAAGGATTGAGAATTAATTAAGTTAAGAAATATTAAATTGTCAAGGAATTGTGATTTGATTATAAATAATTTGCTGTGAAAAATTTTTTGCATTAGTCCAGATAGGAAAACACAAGCATTGCTTTTTCTAAGAGTTAAACACCTTCCCAATTACTTTCCTAAATTCGTAAGCTTTCTCTGTAAGAACCGGAATAACCGTTTTAATAAAATAATAATTTAATGGATCAGAATAGCTTCGAAAATATAGAAATTGATATTTTAAAAATAAAAGGTGAAATTTGAATTTAATAAATTTTTCTGAGTGGAAAAATGTATCTTTTGCGAAAAATTTTTGTAAAAATGCGTACCGGTGCTTAAGTTGGTAGTACCGACTCTAGTCTATCCGGTACCGCGTATTTTGGAAAAAATAAGATTTTGAAGATTGAATTTATTATTTTGAAAGGACAAAAATAATTTATAATTTAAAACCGGACACTAATCTTAAAGGTTTTGGCCCAAAGTGGGCCGAACAGGCTAAAAACGCTAACAGGCTGGACTGGACCCAAGTTGAGCCCAAGCCCAACATATATAAACACAACTAATGAGCATTTCAGCTCATTTCTAGCCCTAAAACAAGAAAGGGGCGCTGCTGAAGTGAGAAGAGTGGAGGTGAAGGTTTGCACTATTTATCTTCTCCTTCTTTTGGCCATAACTTGAGCTACGGAGCTCCGATTGACGAGCCATTTTTAGCCACACGAAGCTCTCGCTGAGCCCGTCATTTTTAACTAAGATTTTCTGGTAAGATCTTGCATCTCCTGATCCAACTTTCTGCCCTAATTAATTTCGTATTTTTACGTTTGGTTTTTTAGTAGATTTTGTGATTTTGGTTGTTTAGGGGGTAATCTAGCATTAGAATATTGTTGGTTTTTGGTCCTAATCTCATTGGGTAAGGTAAGTTCTCACTAATCCCTTGCGTTTAGTAGTTTTTCTGAACCCTAGGTTTGATGTTGGTATGTTGTATGATGTTAGATTGAGTTTTGATGTTTGTTGGAGTTGGTTTGAGGCTTCCGGATCAAGCTTTGTTGCTTCGTTTTGGTGTTTGGTGTATTTTGGGAAAAGGTCAAGGTATGTTTTCGGTTTTCTTTATGTAATATGTAATGTTTCTGGACACTTAGACTAGTGGACCCTAAGATAGAATTGAATGGTGTCGGTGTATGATTAATTATATGTGAATTTATGTTTGATGATGAAGAGTATGTTGTGGAGTGTTGGAATGTGTGATATATGAGTTATGATGATAATGTAATGAGTGTTGGTGTTGTATATGCTTATGATGATTGATGAAGGATATAGATTATTATAATGAGTGATGATATTGATTTATGATGTTATTGAGAATAGTTTGATGATTGTTGAGTTCGATGAATATTGAGGAGGAAATATATGTGTGTTGGTAAATAATGCTTGTGAGGGTGACGGAGGATAAATGTCGGTTTAGAATTTTTCAAAAGAATTTTGTTGCAAGCATAGTCTAAACCAATAATTAATCCTCAATCAAAATTTAATTTATTTGTCACAAGTACAAACCCAATAAAAATAAACCGAAGTATTCAAACTTCGGGTTGTCTCTCAAGGAATTGCAAGGAAATATTCATATTATTGGTTATGAGGTAATATTTTTGGGGTTTTGAAATAAGGGACAAGAAATGTAAATAGTAAGAAAGTAACTGACAATTAATTAATGAAGGAAAGGGAATTCAAATGGTAAACAGGGTCTTGGCAAGGGTTGATGGTTAAGGATCACTATCCTTATTACTAACCACAACATGATAATTGAAAGGATCAATCCCATTTAGTGATCCTCTAATTATTGAAGAAAAGTCAAATGAGCTTCATTAAACCTAATCCATAAGTCCTAGCCACTCACTAATTGACTTAGTGAAGACTAATGTCAATAGACACCAATTATCAATCACTTGGACATCAGTAACTCAAGGTCACCCAAATTACCATTTCAAGCCAAGAATAGAATAATCTACTCTAAAATCCAACCAAGCATTTTATAAAATACTTGGAAGGTATAAAAGAAAAGCATAATAAGATAGAAAGAAATATAAAATCTACAACTACCCAAAGCAAGGAAAATAACAATAACAACTCAATTTAACAATAAGAAACATGAAACATAAATTGCATTAATGGAAATTAAAACTAACAAGAGTGCATCAATATAAAAGTGACATAAAAGGAAAATTAACAAGAAGAACTAAAAGAGCAAAGATGTAGCAATAAAAAATTGTAAAAAAACTAAATCAAAGCAATAATTAAACCCTAGATCTAAGAGAATTCTAACCTAATTCTACCCTAATTTCTAGAGAAAAGAGAGAGCTTCTCTCTCTAAAATTCTAACCTAAAACATGATGAAAATTAAACCATGACTACTTCGTTCACCCCCTTCAATCCTTGGGTTCAATAGCATCAGAAATGAGTTGGATCCGGGCTTGAATGGGCTCAGAAATCGCCCCCGGCGTTTTGCCTTTAATGAGGTCACGTGCCGCTTGTCACGCGTAAGCACGGGTCACGCGTACGCATCGCCTGGCAAATGTCCTTCTCATGCGTACGCGTCGGTCACGCGTATGCGTCGCCATGAATCCTCCAAATCCTCATTTCTTCATGAGTTCTCCACTAAACCTTGCCTTATAAACCCTGAGATCACTCAACAAACATATCAAGTCATCGAATGGAATTAAAGTGAATTAAAAATTTCAATTTTAAAGTCTAAAAAGCATGTTTTCAATCATTAAGCACAACTTAGGGAGAATTACAAAACCATGCTATTTTAGTGAATAAATGTGAGAAAAGTTGATAAAATCCTCTAAATTCAATACAAGATAAACTCTAAAAATGGAGTTTATCAACCTCCCCACACTTAAACCAAGCATGTCCTCATGCTAAACTCAAGAAAGAGGCAAGGGGTATCAACATTTATTCAATGCAAACTATCTATATGCACTCTATCTAAATGTAATCTTTTCAAATGCATGCAACTACTTGGTCAAAATAAATTAATTTCCAAGAATACATATATGAACACAAGGGCTAAAGCAATCATAATCAAATCCACAATTAATTAAGTTATTGAAATGAATTATAAACTTGCAAGAAAAGAGATGATCATAGGTGAAAATATATAATTGAGCAATCAAACCCTCATCGGATGTGTATCCGCTCTAGTTGCTCAAGTGTATAGGTTGATTCACTCAATTCTCTTCTAATCATGCTTTTCAAGATTTGTTTTTCATCTAACAATCAACAATTATTCAATGCATGCATACAAATATCATGAGAACTTTTCATAAGGTTGTAATGGGGCTAGGGTCAAGGTAAGGATATATGGCTAAGTGAGCTTGAAATTTGAATCTTTGATTAACCTAAACTCTCACCTAATACATGATGAAGAGAGATTTGATGGTATAGAATTTCACTAATGAAATTCTCGTTGCAAGTGTAGTTTCTAAACCAACAAACAATCCTCAATCAAAAATTTGTTTGTCACAAGTACAAACCCCAATAAAAATAACCGAAGTATTCAAATCTCGGGTTGTCTCTCAAGGAATTGCAGGGAAGTATGCTCAATTATTGGTTATGGCAAAGTGTTTTGGGATTTTGAAATAAGAAACAAGAAATGTAAATGACAAGAAAGTGAAGGAAACTCAAATAATAAAAGGGTCTTGGCAAGGGTTGATGGTTAAGGATCTTTATCCTTGTTACTAACCACAATATGATAATTGCAAGGATTAATCTCATTAAGTCATCCTCTAACGAGTAAAGAAAAGTCAAATGAGCTACATTAATCCTAATCCATAGGTCCTAACCATCTCACTAATTAATTTAGTGGAAGCTAGAGTCAATGGACACCAATTATCAACACTTGGACATTAGTAACTCAAGTTCACCTAAGTTACCATCCCAAGTCAAGAACACAAAAATCTACTCTAACATCCTTCCAAGAATTTAATCAAACACTTGGAAGGCATAAAAGGAGAGCAAGATAAAATTGCAAGAAAAGTAAATCTACAACTACCAAATGTAAGAAAATTAACGACAACAACTCAAATCAACAATAAAGGAACATAAAACATAAATTGCATTAAAAGGAAAATAAAAGGAACAAGAGTGCATCAATAACAAGGTAAACAATTTCAAAGAGCAAAATGCTAAACTAGGAAAGCAAGGGTAAAGGAACAAGAAATTAGAAAGGAAGAGTAAATCAAAGCATGAATTAAACTTAGATCTAAGAAGTTCTAATCTAGATCTAACCTAATTATAGAGAGAAGAGAGAGCTTCTCTCTCTAGAATTCTAACCTAAAACATGATGAAAAACTCTTTTATGTGCTCCCCCCTTTTGACTCCTTTTAAATTCTGCATGTAATAGGCTTAGAAATGAGTTAGATCTGGGCCTGGAAAGCTCAGAAATCACCCCCAGCGTTTTCACTTTAATGAGGTCACGTGCGAGCTGCGACGCGTACGCATAGGTCACACGTACACGTCGATTGGCATTTTACTTCCCACGCGTACGCATCATGTCACGTGTACGCATCGCCATACGACTTCATATCCACGTGTGCGCGTCTGCCACGCGTGCGCGTCGATGTGTGCACTCCAAATCCTTAATTTTCTATGAATTCTCCACTTTGCATGCTTTTCTCTTCACTCATTTGATCCATTCCTAGCCTTTTCAACCTGAATTCACTAACAAACACATCAAGGCATCTAGTGGAATCAAAGGTGAATTAAAATTAACCAATTAAGGCCTAAAAAGTATGTTTTTACTCTTAAACACAAATTAAGAGAAAGACATGAAACCATGCCGTTTCATTGAATAAATGTGAGAAAAGTGGATAAAATCCACCTAAATTAAGCACAAAATGTATCACGAAATAGTGGTGCATCAATACACATAACAACCTATACAATTCAAATACAAAACCTAACTACCTATTCTTCACTTTTTCGCACACTCGTGCATTCTCATTTTGATCACAACATATATGCATTGATTATTATTGAACTTTCCTTTGGGGTATTTTGTCCCTTTTTTTATTGCTTTCTTTTTCTTTTTCTTTTTTTATTTATTTTTATTTTGTTTTTCTCTTTTTCTTTTGATGAATTATATACATAGGTACCAATGCATATGGTTTAAACATTTAATGCATGAGTATGAACCCAATTCCTAAGATCTTCAACAAAATACAAAAATTTCTTTTATCTCAACCAATATTCCCAAACTTTCCGACACTTAGATGATACACAGACTCACTAGCCTAAGCTAATAAAAGATCTAAATTAAGGACATTTATTATTTTTTCTTAGGGATAGTGATGTGCTAAAATTAAGAACAAAAGGAGATTAACATAGGCTCAAAGTTGGTTAATAATGGTGGATAAAAGGTAAGGCTATTTGGGTAAGTGAGCTCAAATGAAATGAAGGCCTCAATCATATAAATGTATTCATACACAAAATAATAGACATAAAGAATCAAACAAATTAAAGATTATAATCATAGAAAGAGAATAATACACACAAGAATGCAAATAGTGGTTATATGCTGTAACTACACAATTAGGCTCAAAACTCATATGCCTATGTGTTCTTAGCTCAAAAACATGTTCCACAATATATAATTCAAGCAAGTTCAATGAAAAATTTTTACTCAAATCAATTGGGGTGGCAATGCCTATTGAGAATGTTTCTCTTGAAAAATTTTATTATTTTGACTAAACTTATTATATATATATGCAAACCAAGAAAATACAACTAAAATTTCTAAAAGACCTAGTAATAAAATAAAATAAAATGTGAAAGTATTAGGATTAGAAATTTGTCACCCAAAACGTCCGATTGGTCGGACGACCTCCCCACGCTTAAAAGTTTGCAGAGTCCTCGGTGCACATAAAATCAAGCGGGGTAGGAGTTGTCATCACCCCACCTTCAGCTGGTGGGTCAATCGGTTGCTGCATGTTCTTTCTTTCGCTTCCCTCTTTGCTAATGGTGCATCATCCATGAAAAATAGAAAATAATACCATAAGATGGAAAATTACAAAAGCAAGGAAGCATATATTGTTGGAATGAGGTGATGATCACTAAAATGAAGTGAATGAATCAATGTGTGACATGGATAAAAATAAGTTGCGCGCGGTTTAGAACCCACACACTAGCATGAGAGGCGATGTCACCTTTACACAAAATAAGTATACACTTCACTCATTCTAGTGTGTTTGAAATTATTTAAGGAAACTTGTTGGTTAAGACAAACAAACAAGTAATAAAGAAGCATAGAAGCATTCAAGCAATAATCAAGCAAATGTGAAATAGATGATGAATGGACATTGATTGATGTGCAAGATAACGTATGAAAAAAATGAAATATGAAAATCACACATCAATCAATGACATACTTTGAATTTTTTTTGCATCACCTAATTGACATAAAGTGGGACACATGGGTGCTATTCAACTTATTAAAAGAGATATATAAGTTGAAAATCAATGACATAGCAAGCAGTCCATATAGCTTGAAAATTTCAAAAAATGTCCTTAGGTGAGCTTACAATCCAATTTCACAAATAAAGCATTATGCCAAAATGACTAGTTTCGAATATGTGTAGAGCACATAGTTAAACAATTAAGGGTCAACATGTCATTAAGGCATAAGCATAACATATGGATGCATATGATCAAGTAACACAATGCATTAAGATAAATGCACAACATCCAACATCAAAGATTGCCTAGTCAAAGTAAAGAATTCAAATCACATGGTGGCCAAAACATGTAATTCAAAATATATAGAATGCTGGAAGGCAATTCAAAAGTACTTGGCATGCACAGGATTAAACATGAAAAATTCAAAAGCAAGTAACAAAAGGTAACCTCAATAAAGAGATTCAACAATGAATATTAACAACAATGATGCTGAAATAGCATCCTATCAGTAATCAGCAACAATAATCAGCAACAATAATTAGCAACAAGATTAATAATCCAACACTTAGTACCAAAAACAAAAAAATGAAGCAACTAACTAACTAAAAAACTAAAGAAAATGGTAAAGGTGGTGGTAGATGATGGTTGGAGAGGGGGAAGAAGAGAAGAGAAGAGAAAAAAAAGAAAAGAAATGGAGAGAATAGAAGAAAAGAAAGTGGGTGGAACGGGGGTGCCCACGCGTAAGCGTGGGTTGGGAGAATGGAATGCGACGCGTACGCGTCGTGCACGCATAGGCATGGGAGGTAGAAAATCGAAAGTGATGCGTGGGTCACGCGTACGCGTGGGAGGAGTTTGTGCTACGCGCACAATTCCTGCACCCTATGGGTACAACTTTCTATTTCTCGCATGCAGTAGCAGCACCTTCCCCACACTATTCTCGCATGGTGGTCTTTCAGTGTTACACGTACACGTCAGGCACGCGTACGCATGAGGTGTTGGAATCTTGAGGTCACGTGTACGCGTGGGTCACGCATACGCGTGGCTGGGTGCTCTATTTTTTTCAAAATTTTTCAAGTTCTAGCACCAAGCCAAGCATTCCAAACATCCAAACAGTCATCTAAACACCACAAAACCTTATTAAACATACTAAACTACCAAATAAACTTAACCAACTAAACTAAACATGAAATTAAACTAACCTTACCAATATTTACAAAAGAGAAAAATGAAAAGAGTTTATCATGGTGGGGTATCTCCCACCTAGCACTTTTATTTATAGTCCTTAAGTTGGACATTTGGTGAGCTCCTTGTCATGGTGGCTTGTGCTTGTACTCATTCTAAACTCCCACCAATGCTTGGACTTCCAATAAGCTCCAAAGTTCAAAATTAATAGCTCCAAGCTTTGATGAAGTTCCACACAATCTAAGGGCTCCCAAAATTGATCCTCTTGTATGCCGGGACCCCAAACTTTGTTCTTACACCCATCTTTAAGTTGATCATTAAAATTCCAATCAGGTGGCACACAATCCGAATTCACACTTAAGCATCCAAACAACTTCCTAGATCCTCTCAATTGAGTAGCACACCAATCCTTGCTCCTAAACTTTGAGCTTCCAACCATAATGAACCTTGAATTTTGTCTCCAACCACTAAATATTTCTCTTTTGCTCTTAAATCCACAAAGGGCTCCAAGTTGCCCATCCGTCTCAAGCAAACCATATGCAAGCGGAAAATTAAAGTTTAAGGATAAATGTTTTACCCACTTGAATGATAGAATGGATGGTGTCCTAGAAGGAAATGGTTCCAACCGTATCGACAAAGAAATTTCCACTTCCGTCCTTCTTTGTTAAGGGACTTCAACCACTTGATAAGCTTCTTCAACTTCCACCTCTTCTTCATCAAATTCTTCTATTTTTTTTCCATCACTCAAGTCATAAACCGGAGGTGGTGCACAAAACTGACTCCGCACATTTTGCACAGATAGACCGGCAAGTATACCGGGTCGTCCAAGTAATAACTCAGGTGAGTGAGGGTCGATCCCACGAGGATTGTTGGTTTGAGCAAGCAATGGTTACCTTGTAGATCTTAGTTAGGCGGATAGAAAATATAGTTGTCACGGGAAAACGCATATAACAGATAAATAAATAAAATGTTAGTAGAAAGGTGTGAAATCAATGGTATGAGAACGGTTGAGGCTTCGGAGATGCTTTGTCTTTTCGGATTAACTTTTCTTACTGTCTACTTCAATAACTTTCTGATTCATTCAATGGCAGCCGTAAGTGATTAACTCATGTCCTCTCATCAAGTCAACCTCCTCCACCACAGCAATCCACCATGTTGAAGTGGCTCATGTCCTCTCACCAAGCCGCCTCTAGATTTCTCACTGTAGCAAAAGATGAAGCTCTAAGAAATCCACTCCCCTTCACAATCCTACTCAAGGTGCCACAGACAAGGCAGATCTTCCGGATCAAGAAACGCTGCTTCTCAGACTCTAGCCTTAGCACCATAAAGATGTCACTTACCCATGGTCAATGAGATTTTATGTCACGTATCCGAAGTTGCCCAGGTACTCTATTGGAATCCGCAATGCAATCTCTAGCTTTGGTTCAATACTATCCGGGTCAGGACTCGCACGGAATCCATGTAGAACAAGGGTGATTGTCACCACCCTCAATTCATAAGATGAAGAATGAGAATGCATAAGAGAATAGAATCAGACATATTAAAATAGAACAGTAATATTATTAATCCACAAAACTCAACAGAGCTCTTAACCTTAACCTTAGGAGGTTAGTGACTCATACTGTACAGAAAATAGTAATGAAAGGTTCGAATGGGCAAAGATCCCTAACAAGGGTGATCTTTGTTCTATATATACTAGTCTAGTAACTAAGGATTACAGAAAATAAGATAAACTAGGTTGATAGTGCTAAAATCTACTTCTAGGGCCCACTTGGTGAGTGTTTGGACTGAGCCAAGGGTGTCTCCACGTGCTAGGACTCCTTAGGGGCGTCGAACGCTGGCTTGGGACTCCCTTTTGGGCATTGGATGCCAGCTACCCCCTTTTGGGAGTTGGACGCCAGGAATGGGGATGGTGGCTGGCATTGAACGCTAGTTTAGGACCTTCATTTTCAAAGCAAAGTATGGATTATTATATATTTCTGGAAAGCCCTGAATGTTAGATTTCCATAGCCATTGAGAGCGCGCCATTTTGACTTTTGTAGCTCCAGAAATGCTCCTTCGAGTGCATGGAGGTTAGAATCTGATAGCATCTGCAGTCCTTTCTCTGTCTCTGAATTAGACTTTGCCAAAACTCCTTAATTTCTGTCAGAAAATACCTGAAGTCATCATAAAACACAAAAACTCAAAGTAGAATCCAAAAATATAAATTTTGCACTAAAACCTATGAAAATATAATAAAACTTAAACAAAATATAATGAAAACTATATCAAAATGATGCCAAAAAATGAATAAAATATCCGCTTATCAGAATGCCAAACTTAAACTGTTGCTTGTTCCCAAGAAACCAAAACAAGTAGGATAAAAAGAAGAGAAGAATATAATAAATCTTAGAGTTCTCAATGAAGCTCAGTTTCAATTAGATGAGCGGGACCAGTAGTTTTTTGCTTCTGAATAATTTTGGCATCTCACTTTCCTTTGAAGCTCAGAATAATTGGCATCTTTAGGAACTCAGAATCTAGATGATACTATTGACTTTCCTAGTTTAGTTATTTTTTTATTCTTGAACACAGCTTCTTTGAGTCTTGGCTATGACCCTAAACGCTTTGTTTTCCAGTATTACCACCGGATACATAAACACCACAGACACTTAATTGGGTGAACCCAATTGGATTCAGCTTTGCTAGAATCCCCAGCCAGTGGTGTCCAGAGTTTTTAAGCACACTCTTTTTGCTTTGGATCACGACTTTAACTGCTCAGTCTCAAGCTTTTCACTTGACATCTTCACACCACAAGCATATAGTCAGGGGGAGGAGTTCATTTGAACTTTTAGGCCAAGATTTTGTTTCTTTTAGGCCCTCCTAACCATTGATGCTCAAAGCCTTGGATCCTTACTCTTGCCTTTTTAGTTTAAAGAGCTACTGGCTTTTTCTTTTTCTTTATTATTTTTTTATTATTTATTTTTATATATTTTTTTCGCAATTGCATTTGTTTTCTTTTATTGCTTTTTACTGCTTTTTTTTGCTTTAAGAATCAATTTTTGAATTTTTCAGATTACCAATAATACTTCTCTTTTTTCATCATTCTTTCAAGAGCCAACATTCTTAACTCCAACATCAAGTATGCACTGTTTATTTCATACATTCAGAAATTAAAAGCAATGTCACCACATCAAATAATTGAACTACTCTTAGTATAAAACTTGAAATCTATGTACCTTTACTGCTTCTAAAAAAATCAAAATTTTATTTAAGTTCAATGGGATGATAAGAGGAACATTTTATAGCTACTTGAAAAATAAAAACTTAAATACTAATAATGCTCATGGAATTCTTAAATTAAAAGACAGAAATTTAAATAAGAATAAAAAAAAACTTAAAGACTACTAGTGATCATGTAAATCTAAACATAAGAAATAAGAATTAGAATAGGCACAGAAATAGGGAGGTGTAACTCAACCACCTTAATCATGGGAGGCGTTAGGCTCTTCAGGGGATAATTTCTGACGCTTTAATTCTTCTAGCTCATGCCCCTGCTTCTCTTGTTCCTTGATCAGTTTGCAAAGTATACTAGTCTGATCTTTTTGCTCCTCTCTTAATTGATCCAAGGTGGTTTGCAATTGTGCAACAGATGTTTCCAACTAGGTCCAATATTCAATTGGAGGAATTTCTTGTGTCTAAAGAGGCTCGGGTGTCTTCCTTTTGGAATGATCATCTGGTATTTTGGAGCTCTCCATCACTTTCTTGGTGATTGGGCTTTCTGCTGGAATAAAAGAGTCTTTGCTAATCATGACTCCAGTCTCTTTCCACAAGCGAAAGATGAGGTTTGGATAGGCCAATCTGGCTTGAGTTGACATCCTGTTTGCAACCTTGTATAGCTCAAAGGGGATCAGTTGGTGGACTTCCACCTCATTCCCCATCATAATGCAGTGAATCATCACAGCTCTTCTGATGGTAACTTTCGAGCGGTTGCTAGTAGGGAGTCTGGAACGCCCAATGAAATCCAACCAACCCCTAGCAACTGGTTTAAGATCTATTCTTCTCAGTTGGTTTATTTTGATTTCTTTTTGTGTTATTGATCCACTGAGTTCCAGGCAAACTGGTGCACGAATTTCCACATTTTCGTACAGCTGTACCAGCAAGCGCACTGGGTCGTCCAAGTAATACCTGAGCGAGTCAAGGTCGATCCCACGAGGGTTGTAGTTTGAAGCAAGCAATGGTTATCTTGCAGGTCTTAGTTAGGCGAATCAGAAGGTTGTTGGATTAATAGAGTGAAAAAGGCCTGATATAATAGGGTGCTAATACTTTATGAATTAAACGGAATCAGTAATAGGAATATAGTTGAGGATTGAAGTTGCTTTGCCTTTCTGAATTAACTCTGGTATTACTGTCTTTTTTGCTTGTGAGTGATTTCTTCAATGGCAGGCTATATGTGATCAACGCCTTTATTGAGAGGTCGTCAATACTCCTCTGGATCTGAACCCCAGGGTTAGTGTGAATCCAGTCTGCTTGAGGGTGAAGCTCGTATAGTCCATTCTCCTTAATGATTCTACTCAAAGCGCCACAGACAAGGTCAGATCTTCCGAATCAGAGAATGCTGTATCTTTGGGTTCTAGCCTCTACCACAAAGACCCTAATCTCCCCATAAATTGGCTGATCTGATGTCTCGAGAAGTCTCCAATGAAGTCGTGGATTAGCCATCTGAGAGATGTATAATCAAGCTGGTGGTTCGTGCTTTCCACTGAAGTATTCAGACAAACCCAAGTAGACGGGGGCGTTTGTCAGGCACGTTCGTCTTAGTATGATGAATAGAGATGATTGTCACTGATCATCCTATTTACCATGTTGAAGAACGAATATACATCTTAGAATTAATCAAACACGGATCGAAGAGAAACAGTAATACTTTTATTAATTCATAGGACTTAGCAAGGCTCCTCCCCTCAACCTAGGAGGTTTAGAAACTCAGATGGAAAATACAATGGTGAATTCAAATATGGTGTGTGTCCTCCGTAAAAGTCTGAAGACATTGTGTAAAATAACTCTTAAATACTAAACAGATGACTAGTAAGGGTAAAACAATCTATTTAGTGCTAAAATTCACTTCTGGGGCCCACTTGGTGAGTGTTTGGGCTAAGCTTTGATGAGATCCACGTGCTAGGGGACCTCTAGGGTGTTGAACGCTAGCTAGGGAGTCCTCTCTGGGCGTTTAGATGCTGGTCTCTGTTCTTTGGGCAGTGGACGCTTGGAAGGGGGCAGGGAACTGGCGTTGGACACCAGTTTTGGGCCTTCTAATCTGGCAGTGGACCCTCATTGCTGAAAAGCTCTGAAAGTCAGCTTTCCATAGCCGGTAAGACGCTCCATTTGGACTTCTATAGCTCTAGAAAAGCTCTTCCGAGTGCAACTCTGAATCAGACTTTTGCTCTAGCTCCTCAATTTCAGCCAAAAAATACCTGAAATTGCATAAAAACACAAAAACTCGAAGTAGAATCCAAAAATGTGAATTTAACACTAAAACCTAATTAAAAAATTAATAAAAACTAAACAAAAATGCTAAAAACTATATGAAAATGATGCCAAAAAGCGTATAAAATATCCACTCATCACAAAACCAAACTTAAACTATTGCTTATCCCCAAGCAACTAAAAACACAGAGGATAAAAAGAAAGAAAATTAAGATACAATAAATTTCAGAGTTTTCAATGAAGCTCAGTTTCAATTAGATGAGCGGGACTTAGTAGCTTTTTGCTTCTGAATAGTTTTGGGATCTCACTATCCATTGAAACTCGGAGATGTTGGCATCCTTAGGAACTTTGAATACCGATGATATTATTGACTCTCCTAGTTAAGTTCTTTTTTATTCTTGAACACAGCTTTTAGAGTTTTGGTTGTGGCCCTAAGCACTTTGTTTTTCAGTATTACCACCGGATACATAAATACCACAGACACTTTAACTGGGTGAACCCTTTTGGATTGTGATTCAGCTTTGTTAGAATCCTCAGATAGAGGTGTCCAGAGTTCTTAAGCACACTCTTTTTGCTTTGGATCACGACTTAAATCACTTAGTCTCAAGCTTTTCAATTGACACCTTCATGCCACAAGGACATGGTCAGGGACAGCTTGGTTGAGTCGCTTAGGCCAGAATTTTATTCCTTTGGGCCCTCCTATCTACTGATGCTCAAAGCCTTGGATCCTTTTACCCTTGCTTTTTGGTTTAAAGGGTTATTGGCTTTTTCTGCTTGCTTTTTCTTTTCTTTCTATTTTTTTGCCATATTTTTTTTTTTGCATGCAAGCTTTTTCTTTTTCTTTTTGCTGCTTTTTCTTGCTTCAAGAATCAATTTTTGGATTTTTCAGATTACCAATAATACTTCACTTTCATCATCATTCTTTCAAGAGCCAACATTCATAAATTTCAACTTCAAATATGCACTGTTTATTCATACATTCAGAAAACAAAAGTAATGCCACCACAGCAGAATAATTAAACTATTCTCATTATAAAACTCGAAATCATGTATCTCTTAATTCTTTTCAAATAAAATTTTCTTTTAAGTAAGGTGAGAGATATATGAAACATTTTACAACTTTTAGACATCAATTCAAATGATCATGCAACTAGAACAAGAGAACAGATAACATAACAGAAAAATAGAAAAATAACAGGAAAGGGGTGTAAAGAGAACGAATCCACCTTTAATGGTGACGTCTAGTGCTCCTCCTTAAGGATCCAATATGATGCTTGATCTCTTCAATGTCACTCCTTTGCCTTTGTTGCTCTTCCCTCATAGCCCTTTGCTCTTCTCTAATGGCTCTTTGATCTTCTCTTATTTCATTGAGGGTGGTGGAATGCTCTTGATTCTCCACCTTCAATTGCTCTATGTTAGTACTCAGTTCTCAAAGAGAAGTTTGTCATTGATCCCAATAGCTTTGAGGAGGAAAATACATCCCTTGAGGTATCTCAGGGATCTCATGCTGAGGCGGCTGCACAGGCTCTTGTGCATGCTCTCTAGTTTGCTCCATCCTCTTCTTGGTGATGGGCTTGTCCTCGCTAATGGAGATGTCTCCTTCTATGACAATTCCAGCTGAATTGCATAGATGACAGATGAGGTGTGGGAATACCAACCTTGAATTGGTGTAAGGCTTCTCAACTACCTTGTACAATTCTTGAGGAATCACCTCATGTACTTTCACCTCACTTCCAATCATGATGCAATTGATCATGATAGCTCTGTCAACAGTCACTTCTGACCGATTGCTAGTGGGGATGATGGAATGTTGGATGAATTCCAACCATCCTCTAGTTATGGGCTTTAGGTCAAGCCTTCTTAGTTGAATGGGCTTGCCTTGAGAATCCCTTTTCCACTGTGCTCCTTCCACACAGATGTCTGAGAGCACTTGATCTAATCTCTAATCAAAGTTTACTTTTCTAGTGTAAGGATGAGGGTCTCCTTGCATTAAAGGCAAGTTGAATGCCAACCTCACACTTTCCGGGCTGAAATCTAAGGTTCTCCCTCGCACCATAGTGCTCCAATTTGTTGGATTTGGGTTCACACTAGTGTTATGGTTTTTAGTAACCCATGCATTAGCATAGAACTCTTGCACCATTAGAATCCCAACATCTTGAATGGGATTGGTTAGGACTTCCCAACCTCTTCTCCGGATCTCTCTTCGGATTTCCGGATACTCATTCTTCTTGAGTCTGAAAGGGACCTCAAGGATCACTTTCTTCTCAGCCACTACTTCATAGAAGTAGTCTTGGTGAGCTTTGGTGATGAATCTCTCCATCTCCCAAGATTCAGAGGTGGTGGCTACTGCCTTTCCTTTCCTCTTTCTAGAGGATTCTCCAACCTTGGGTGCCATGAATGGTAATGGAAAGAAAAAAAGCTATGCTTTTCCAACACCAAACTTAAAACTTTGCTCATCCTCGAGCAAAAATAAAGAAAAGAGAAGAATGGAGTAAAAGAAGAAGAAAATAGAGGAAGATAGAAGGAGAGAGAGGGCTCGGCCAGTGGGGCTTATGAAGAGGGGTATTTATAGGATGGGGTAGGGTTAGGTTCGGCCATGGGTGGGGTTTTGGGGGTGATATTTGAATTTGAAGTGGATGGGGGTTGGTGGGAGTAATGATGGTTGTGGGGAGGTGGTATGGATGTGATTGGGTTAGGGTTTATAGGGAAATGTGTATGGGGAAGTGTGAAAGAAAGTGGGGTATGTGAAAGATGCTGTGGGACCCACTAGTCCTGAGAGGTTAGGGAATCCAGATTTCCTGCTTCTCTGCACTGGCGTTTGAATGCCCAGGGGCTGCTCCCTGGCTGGCGTTCAACACCAGCAATGTTGCCCATTTGGGGCGTTGGACGCCCCATCAGGGATACCCTGGCTGGCGTCCAACTATTAATAACACTCCATCCAGAATGTTCTGTTTTCACTACTGTGAATTATGTCTCTGTTCTAACTGATGCATTTGATCATGACCCTAAAAATACAGAAAGAAAAACAAAATAAAAGAAAAATAAAGATAAAAATAATTAATTAAGGTTGGGTTGCCTCCCAACAAGCGCTTCTTTAACATCATTAGCTTGACGATTAGCTTCTTATGGAGGTGAATATGGGCTCATGTTTTCACTCCTTATAGTGAACTTTCTTTCTGTCTTCTCATGAATGAGCTCCACATGCTCTAGAGATAGGACACGACTCACTGTATGTTCCATGACTGGTTTCTTAGTGAAGACAACTCTCATGCCATTTGAGAGGCCTTCAGTTGGAACTTTCTTGTTCCTCCAGCCTTTAGGTACTTTCTTCCTAGTACCTTTGTACTTAGAGCTTGTTGATGGCTACCCAACACCAAACTTAGAATTGATGTCTGGGGGCTCTGTAAAGCTCTGCACAGAAAGAGAGGGTTGCAACACTAGGTGTTGCACAGTTATCTCTCTTTTATTAGGGGAGAATTGGGATGAGGCATCTTGAACAAGATGTGATCCTCCCTTAGTTGTAGAGTCAGTTCTCCCTTAGCAACATCAATGATAGCATTGGCAGTGGCTAGGAAAGATCTTCCAAGGATGAGAGAGTCATCCTCATCCTCTCCAATGTCCAAGACTATGAAGTTTGCAAGGATGTAGTGGTTTTCAACCTTCACTAAGACATCCTCTACTAAGCCATATGGCTTCTTCATGGTCTTGTCTGCCATCTCTAATGAGATGTTTACAGCTTGTACCTCAATGATTTCCAGCTTCTCCATTATAGAGAGTGGCATGAGATTTATGCTTGACCCTAGGTCACACAAATCCTTCTCAAAGGTGATGGTGCCTATGATGCAAGGGATAAGGAAACGTCCAGGATCTGGAAACTTGTGAGGTAGCCTCTGCTAAACCAAAGCATGGAGTTCTTTGGGAAGCAGTAGAGGTTCTTCCTCCAAGGACTTTGTACCAAATAACTTGGCATTCAACTTTATAAGAGCTCCTAGGTACCGAGCAACTTGTTCTTCCCTAGTGTCTTCATCCTCATCAAAGGATGAATATTCATCAGAACTCATGCACTGCAAGAGTGCATGCAAAGAAACCTCTATGGTCTTTACATGAGCATGGGCTTCCTTGAGTTCTGGGATAGAGGTTTCTTGAGTGGGTATTGACCACTCAGAAGGTGTGCTTTTACTGGCGTTCAACGCCAGTTCTGTTAGCTCTTGGGGCGTTGAATGCCCTTACTGTGCACCCTTACTAGCATTAAATGCCAGTTCTTCTAGTGTTTTGGGCATTGAACGCCTAGCAGGGATGTCCTTGCTGGCGTTCAACGCCAGCTTCCCTGGGTATGTGGGCATTGAATGCCTAGTGAGGGGTTCTTCACTAGCGTTTAGCACCAGAATGCTTGCCTGGTTGGGCGTTAAACGCCCAGTGAGGGGTTCCTCATTGGCGTTCAGCGCCAGAGTGCCTGCATGTTTGGGCGTTGAACGCCCAGCCAGTGCTCCCTGGCTGGTATTTAAAGCCAGCTCTGCTGCAAAGATAGGGGTTGAACGCCCAGTGAGGGGTTCCTCACTGGCGTTCAGCGCCAGCTTGCTACCATTGTGGGCGTTGAACGCCCAGCGAAACCTTCTTCACTAGCATTTAATGCCTTCCCATTCTCTCCAGATTCGGCCTCTACCTCCATGGTAATGGCCTTGTACTCTTCTCTTGGGTTCACCTCAGTGTTGCTTGGAAGATTGTCAGGAGGAATCCCAGGGATCCTCTTGCTCAGTTGACCAACATGTACCTCCAGATTTCTAATGGAGGACGTTATTTCATTCATGAAACTATGAGTAGTCTTAGAGAGGCTGGAAACCAAAGTGACTAAGTCTGAAAGGCTCTACTTAGAGGTTTCTATATTCCCATGAGAAGATGGAAATGGTGGCCTGTTGTTGAACCTATTCTAGTTCCTTCCACCTTGATTGTTATTGAAACCTTGTTGAGGTTTCTGTTAATCATTCCGTGAAAGGTTAGGATGATTCCTTCATGGAGGGTTGTAGGTGTTTTCATAGGGTTCTCCTATACAATTCACCTCCTCCATGGTGGGTTGATCAGGATCATAAGCTTCTACTTCATAAGAAGCTTCCTGAGTACTGCCACCTGCAGCTTACATTCCAGTTAGATGCTGGAAAATCATATTGACCTGCTGGGTCAAGATCTTATTCTGGTGGATATTGTTCTTTTTCCAACCCCTAGGCGTCTTCTTGTTAGGGCCTTCCTCCTTAGTGGATGGTGTACATCAAACACCAAACTTACGTTTGGTCTTAGGAGGGATTGAGTTGATTTTAATCAAGGGGGTTTTCTTCTCCAATACCTCTACAAAAGAGAAATTGAGTTGCAGCTTCTTGGGGGCTGCTAAGAGATGAGTTAGTTGCTCATCTTCAAGCTCTCTCTGCATGCTAATGAGAAGTGGCTCTTAAGGCTATTTCACCTCTGCAAGGGCAAGCTCTGTGGTAATCACAGGCTTCTCTTGCACGCCTAGAGGGGAATCAACTTGAGGTTCCTTCTCTTTTGTAGGGGCATGCTCAATGGCATTCTCAGGATCCTTCTGGTCCTTGATTGCCTTAAGTCTCTCAGTAGCAGACTCCTGAGGTTCGGCCTCTTTGGTTAAGACAACTGTCTCACCTTCTTCTAATGTCTCCTTCCCAGAGAGCACCAGGCTTTCTGTGAAGGCCCTACCGGGATGTACCTCCTCAAACAACTCAGTGGGAGAAGTATTAACCAGCTCAGGTGTCCACTGGTCGTAGGTGTGAGTGTCTCCTTGAGGGCGGTCACCATCGATAGCACTAGGAACATTATAACTTTCAGCATGGGGTGCGGCTACAGTCTCCCTATCTAGAACTTCTATCCTGAATGGGGTCTGAACACCTGTTGCTAACTTAGCCAATCTTTGCGAAGGAGAGAACATGTTCAGGAATTTGTTAACAACCTTATCCCAATTGTTCACACTTTCCTTGGGTACATTATACCACCAATATTTTGCTCGATCTCTCAGAGCAAATAGGAACAGTTTGAGCTTGTGAAATTCAGCGTCCACTCCATTCGTGTCTGCAGTGTCACAGAACTGTAGGAAGTTAGAGATGAATTTACTGGGGTCTTTCTGTGGGTGTCCGTGAAATTGGAACTTCTGCAGTACTGGGGCGATTAGTTGTTGGTTAATCTCAAAGCTTCTTGCTCTGATAGGAGGTACATTGATACTTCCTCCATAGAAATTAGGAGAGTAATCACCAAGAACCTTTCTTGCTTCTCCTTCAGGTTCAGCCATGTCTTCAGCTTCTTGTTCAAAATTTCATGAAAGGTTTTTTTCGGAGTGTTGTGCTTTAATTTGTTGTAAGAAGCTCCTCCTTAAAGTCCTCTCAGGTTCAGGATTAAGATTAAAGAGAGGCTCTTTATCCCTATTCCTGGTCATAAACAAGAAAAGAAGAAAAGAAAGAAATGAAGCTTCTATGTCTGATTTGAGTATAGAAGACTCCTGACCCGATTGTCCCCAAGGGTGTATTGGTAAAGATTTTCTTCAATAAAATTGCGTTGCAAGTATAGCTCTACCAACAACAATCCTCGTGTGTCAAATTTAGAAGAGGGATTTGGTTGTCACAAGTTCAACCCCAATAGAAATAACCGAAGTATTCAAACCTCGGGTCGTCTCACAAGGAATGGGCAAACATATGCTTCAACATTAGTTAGAAATCCGGGATAGTGAGTTATGAGCATGAAAATAAATGGAAATCTTAACAAGCAAGTAATCTTAAATTGCAACAAACTAATTCAATTAACTAAGCAAAACATGAGCAATTCCAATGAATAAGTAACATTCCACTTAATTCTATTATAAACCAAACAAGTAACTATAACTAAAGCAAATAATTGAGAAAGTTGGTTTTCAAATATGAATAATAAAAGCAACTCTTGGCTAGGCATGGGAATTGGGATCACCATCCTTGTCTAACAACCATATCTTGACAATTATAAGGAACCAAGCTCATTAAGTCTACCCTCAAAGTCTTAAGTACGTGATATCTACTCCTAGACTTGAAGTACATCAAATGGCTTTTATCACATCAACCCATAAGTCCCAACCTACCTACTAATTAGATTAGTAGTGGGTTGGCGTCAATGAGTATCAAATTGACCACCAAGGGCTCCCAAATCATCAAATCCATTAGACCCAATGACTCAAGTTTACCCAATTCCCTTGACCTAGGCCAAGAGTAAAGAAGACTACTCCATAATCAAAGTAAACAATTCGTCGAACACATGGTAAGCATTAACAAAAGACATGTTCAAAATAGCAATTAAATTGGAATCTACAAATACCCACTAACAATTATCAACATACAATCATCAAAACAACAAGACTAAACATAGAAATCATCAATGTAACATCAACAAGTCAAGAATCACAACATTCATGAAATGGGTATAAAATGACAAGTAACAAGGATTCATAAACTATCACAAGATATAAGCAAAATTGTAGCAAGGAATACAAATTGAACAATTAAAACTAGCAATTAACAAGATCCAATTCATAAATCAACAAGGAAAGATCAAATTAAGACTAGATCTAGAGAGGAACAAGGGTTTCTCTCTCTAGAATCACCCAAGAACCAAAAACTAGCTAAAAATTATGTCCTAGTGTAAAATGATCAATCCCCCCTTTTCTCCTAGCATCCTTGGGTCTTTTCCATGCATAAACAGCTTGGAATTGGGCCTCATGAGCCTCAGAAATCGCCAGGCACGATTTCCTTTAATGAGGTCACGTGCAACTTCCCACGCGTGCGCGCCATGTGTGCGTGCGCGCCGATTTCTTTTGCGATCCACGCGTGCGCGCCAAGCGTGCGTGCGCGTCGATAGGAATCTTCTGATCCGCGCGGATGCGTCCATCCTTGCGCGCCGCTTCCAGCCAACCTCATCCACGCGTGCGCGTGGAGTGCGCGGGCGCGGCGATGCTGCTTTTTCCAAGATCTTAATTCTTCATGTTCCTCCCTTTTTGTACATGCTTTCTCCATCTCTTCTAAGTCATTCCTAACCTATAACTCCTGAAATTACTCAACAAATACATCACGGCATCGAATGGCAATAGAAGAGGATTAAAATATGGCAATTTTAAGGCAAAATAAGCATGGTTTCCATCATGGAGCAATATTGGGAAGTGAACACAAAACCATGCATTTCTTGCGAATAAGTGTGAGAAATGTTGATAAAATCCCCCAAAATAAGCACAAGATAAACCACAAAATCGGGGTTTATCAAATCTCCCCTCACTTAAACCAAGCATGTCCTCATGCTTAAAATAAAAAGACCAAAGATCATGATGAGAAAGGGTTTATGAAATGCAAACTACCTAAGTGGATGCATGCAACTAATGTAAAATCATCTACCTACTTGGTCAAGAGTGAATCTATCCTCCAAGAATACGTGTGAGCATATAGGGTGAAAATAGTATGTAATTCATGAATCCTACCAAATTGAATATCACTAAGGAGTGCATATGACTTGCTAAGCAAACGCTTGTGAAAGCCGGGAACAAGCATTGAGCATCGAACCCTCACCGGAAGTGTATCTGCTCTATTCGCTCAAGTGTATAGGGTTCGTCACTCAATCTTCTCCTAATCATGCTTCCCAAGATTTGTCTTTCATCTAACAATCGACAATTACTCAATGCATGCTTACAAGTATCATGAGGTCTTATTCATGGGTTGTAACGGGGCTAGGGTGAAGGTAAGGATGTATATGACCAAGTGGGCTTAAAATTTGAGTCCTTGATCAACCTAGGATCCACTAGACACATAGAACAACCTATACAACTACAATACATTACCTAGCTACCCTTGAGTTTTACTCTTTTTGCATACTCATGCATTCTTTTCAATTCACACCCATATGCATTGTTTTTTTTTTTTTGTTGCTTTATCTTGGGGCATCTTTGTCCCCTTTCATTGCTTTCTCTCTTTTCTTTTCTCTTCTCTTTTTTTTTATTATCCCCTTTTCTTGGGGTTTCTTTGTAAACAAAAGTTTCAATGCATACAGTTTAATCATTCAACACATGATTATGTTCCCAAATTCTAGAGTTTTCAATTACACTACAATTACACACCTATATATCTACCCGAATTTCCCAAGTATACCCTCCTATTTGAATGATACACATCCTAACTTACCTAAGCTAATCAAGGATTCAAACTTAGGGACATTCATGGTTTTTCACTTAGGGTTGTTGATGTGCTCTTTTCAAGAACAAAGAAGGTTCATCATAGGCTCAAAATGGGTTAGCAATGGTAGATGAAAGGGTTAAGGCCATTTGGGAAAAGTGACTATTGAAATGATGGCCTCAATCATGTAAATGCATTCATACACAAAGCAATGGACATATAGAATCAGACAAAGCAAGGATCGCAATCATAGAGAGAGATATGCACATAAGAATGGAAATAATGGTTAGAAGATGTAACCATGCAATAGGCTCAAAACTTTCATGCTTGTGTTCTTAGCTCAATCACTATGTTCCAAATACATTCTTAAAGCAAGTTCACTGCAAAAATTTTTTAGAATTTTGGTAGGTCACCGAAAACACAGTTTCTTGAAAAGGAAGTTATTGTTTTGACCAAGTAACTCTATAGAAACTAACTATCATGCAAAGGATAAATCCATGGGTATTGAAGGGAAGAGATTGTTACCCATGGAGATCGGTCGAACGACCTCCCCACACTTTAGAAATTAGAACGGTCCTCCGTGCTACGAATAATACGCAAGCGATGGTCGGGACCGGAACCTTCACCATCCCCTTCATCAGAGCTCCCATCACTTGGGTTTGAGGTGGATGTGAATATTTTGGGTTCCTCTATGCTAGGGGTAACACAACCCAAAAGCTTCTTGATGTAAGTGTATCGGCGGTGGTTGCGCCGCTCATATCTATCAAGCTTCCGGTGAAGATCTTCTATCCTTTGATGTGTGGATCTCAGTGGTGGTGATGATGAGCTAGAAGGAAAAAGAAGTGGCAGGGCCATGTCGAGGCTTAGTTTGTTCATGGGAAGGTGTAGGTATTTTCCGCTTGGGACTACATCGCCCTTAGCTGGAACTACAATCTTTTTATCCTTGGCTTCCTAAGAAACATCCGCAGCAGCAACTAAGTCAGATACCAATGCTGGAAATGGCAAATTACCCCGGTCGTGAACTTGACCCATCGCTTGCTTGACAAGAAGCAAGATGTTCACCGGCTTCTCCGTGAGAACACACCAAATAAGCAAGGCGAGGTCTGCCGTGAGGGACGACTTGTGGGTGCTAGGTAGCACATAATGAGATAGGATCTGGGCCCAAGCTCTAGCTTCCACAGTGAGAAAGCGAGCGTCAATGCTCTTGGGCCTCATCCACAGTCGACCATGGATCCAAAATGCCTCTGGTTCAGCAATGACTCGAAGGATCGAGTCCCAACTGAATCCAAACTTCTCTCACTGACGTAAGACGTCTTGGTAGCCATCCATGTCACTTGGTACTGGTAGGACATTAAGCACTTGTTGAATAGCCTCTTCTGAAACTGAGACTTGCTTCCGGCGCATGTATACCGATTGAAGAGAGGAAAGATGGTAGTTAGTGTAGAATTTTTTCACCCAAGAGAGGTTGATTTCCCTTGGTTTCCTCAAGAGAAACTCCCATCCTCGCTGTTCAATGCGGGGAAAAATATAAGAAGCAACGTTGTCCAGCGGAGCGAGTAGATGCTCAGGATGATAGTTCCTTACGGCTATAGAGGGGAACATAAGTTCACAAAAGCGGTTGGAAAACCTTGAAGAATCTTTCACCGATTTGCCCTTTTCATTCACATCAATAGGAGCGGGTGTCTTCCCTTTCTTAGATAGGGGTTTGGCTCCTAATGAAGAGCGCGCCTTAGAGTTTGACCTTTGGGGTGCCTTTTTTGCGGCCGATTTCCTCGAAGCTATCTCCTTGCCTTTCTTGGTGGCCATCCTAAAAAGGAAGGGAAGGAAGGAAAACATTAAACCCAATAATCAATTTGACAAAAACATGCAAGTGACCTGTAGTGCCCATGGTGAATGTAAAAGCAAGGGTCATAACACTTGGCATGGGATGCAAGAGGAAGTAAAGCATGCAATGGCATGAGAAGAGTGATCTCAAGCATCCATAATAAAGAGCAAGTCATGTTCAATCAATATCGAATTGGCAAGTATGAACTTGAGGCACACAAATTAGACTCAATGCATTTAAGAGAAAGCAAGTGAATGAGGAGGGAGCACCAATTTGAAAATCTTCGACTAAAATGAACCAAAATGGTATGTGTGCATTTCCTCGAACACTTGGCGTGCAATAATCAAGCAATGAGCAATTATGAGATACTAAACCAAATCAAAGCCCAAAATTGAACATCAATCATCACATAAACATCACACAATGGCAAAGATAAGAAAAAGAATGACAAAAGATCTATTAATGCAAATTAAGCTCAACTTCAACATTCATGGAGGAATAAGGAAAAAGGAAAAGTAAGCAAACAAGAAGTAAGAAACATCATCATGCAAGTGAAAGAGAAACTAAGTAAAGCAATAAGAAGCATCAAACTAGAAGAAATAATGCAAGAGAAAATAAAGAAGAGAAGTAAAAGAAGTGAAACCTTGAAAAGTATGAAGGAACAAGGTTGAATCTTCTTTTGTGAAGATGAAAAAGAAAATAGGAGAAGTGTAGTGACACCGGAAAAGGTGGTTGTCGCCGGTGAGTGGCCGGAGACAGTGGTGGTGGATTATGGAGGAAGAAGAAGAAGAGGAGGGAAATGATGGAGGAAGAAGGAAAAGAAACTAAGAAAGAAAAGGGGTTGAGATAAAGAAAAACAGGGCAAGGCGCGAGGGTATTAAACTGACTTGTGCAACCGGTGCGCGTGCGCAAAGTGCGCTGGCGCGTCAGTGAGGGTGCTAGCAGAGGACGCGTGCGCGTCAATGGCATGCGCACGCGAGGGAAGTTGTGCCTCAGGCACAGAAATGGAACAAAGTTGGCTCAAGTCTCTGGTTTTTGTACCAGAGTGAATCATTGAGGTAGACGCGCGGACGCGCACCTTGCGCGGACGCGTGCTTGAGGTATTTCGCAACTGGCGCGGACGCACACAACGCGCAGACGCGTTAGTTTTGGCACAAGGTTCGCCCAATTGTGGCACAACTCTCTGGTTTTGTACCAAAGAATCCACATATCTCCATCGGCGCGCGCGCGCACCATGCGCTGGCGTCGATGGTTAAATTGCAAGGGTGCGCGCAGGCGGCATGTAGGCGAACGCGTGGGTGCTTGGCACGAGTTGGGCACAAAGTGGGTATCACTCTCGGGTATTTGGCCCAAGAATGGAATTTCACCACCAGCGCGCGCGCACTGTGTGCTGGCGCGTCGGTGCCCTACTTCAAAGAAAAATTTTTGTTTTCTTTATCTTTTTCACATCCTATTTATATGAACATTCTACCTATCCAACAAAATCAACAAAGCTAACATTTCTATGCATTCAATCAATCATCAAAAGATCACAAAATTCACAAGAAACTAAAGAATGCAAACAAGATGGTATAAACAAGGAAGATCTTACCACGGTGGGGTGCCTCCCACCAAGCACTTTTCTTTAACTTCTTTAACTTGGACAGTCAATTGCTCAAGCTTCTCCTCCTCTAGGTGCATCCGTTAACAGGAACACCTCTAGCTCTTTTGGAAACTTGTAGCCATGGTATT
>NC_029789.2:66521228-66527121 GCF_000816755.2 Arachis ipaensis | reverse complement strand
TACTTCTTCACTCTATGTCCATTCACTTTGAAAGTTGCTTCACTCTTGGGAACAAAACAATTCCCCACTCCGTAGGGCTTCATCTCCTTCACCTTGAAAGGTCTTTCCCATCTAGAGCGGAGCTTGCCAGGCATTAATCGGAGCCTTGAGTTGTAGAGGAGGACCTCATCACCTTCTTGAAAGTCCTTCTTCCGGATGTGATGGTCATGGAATGCTTTAGTCTTTTCCTTGTAGATTCGGGCATTCTCATATGACTCGTTCCTCAAACACTCAAGCTCCTCTAGTTGTAACTTCCTAACTTCACCCACCTTGGCTAAATTCATGTTGCACTGCTTTACCGCCCAATAGGCTCGATGCTCAATCTCCACCTGGAGGTGGCATGCCTTACCATAGACGATCCGGAAAGGACTCATCCCTATCGGAGTCTTGTAGGCCGTTCTATATGCCCATAGTGCATCTCCTAACCAGAGGCTCCAATCCTTTCTTTGCGGATTGACCACTTTCTCCAAGATTCTCTTGATTTCCTGGTTGGATACTTTCGCTTGTCCATTTGTTTACGGATGATAAGCAGTAGCAACCTTATGTGACACTCTATAGCGCTTGAGCAATGCTTCTACCTTCCTGTTACAAAAGTGAGATCCTTGGTCGCTCACGATTGCTCGTGGCGACCCATAACGGCATACAATGTGATTCCTAATGAAAGACACAACGGCATTGGCATCGTCAAGGCGGGTAGGTATGGCCTCTACCCACTTTGACACGTAGTCAACCGCTAACAGAATATACAGATACTCACTAGAGTTGGGAAACGGTCCCATAAAGTCAATGCCCCATACATCAAATATCTCACAGAACAACATAGGTTGTTGAGGCATTTCATCCTTTTGGGATGCGTTTCCTGACTTCTGACACTGATGGCAAGACACATATAATCGGTTAGCATCCTTGAATAAGGTTGGCCGCCAGAATCCACAATCCAACACTTTTTTAGTGGTCCTTTGTGGGCCAAAGTGGCCACCACATTCGGACGAATGACAAGCTTCAAGAATTGGTTGGAATTCAGACTCCGGGACACATCTTCGAATTACTTGGTCCATGCCCCTCTTCCATAAGTGAGGGTCATCCCAAATATAGTATTTGGAATCACTCCTCAACTTGTCCCTTTGGTTTTTCGAAAAGTTGGGAGGGAAGATTTTCGCAACCAAGTAGTTCGCCATTGGGGCAAACCAAGGAAAGCTATCCGACACAGCATGCAAACTATCCAATGGGAATGAGTCATTGATTGGAAATGGATCAATTTTTAAATTCTCAATGCGGCTTAAATGATCTGCAACCAGGTTTTGAGATCCACTCCGGTCCCTAATGTCAATGTCAAATTCTTGCAAAAGCAAGATCCAACGTATGAGTCTAGGCTTTGACTCATTCTTTGTCAATAAGTACTTTAAAGCTGCATGATCTGTGTATACCACTATCTTTGAACCTAGCAAATAAGATCTGAATTTATCCAAAGCATGAACAATAGCTAGGAGTTCTTTTTTAGTAGTGGTATAGTTGGATTGTGCTGCATCTAGTGTCTTAGAAGAGTAAGCAATGACATAAGGGAGTTTACCATCGCGCTGTGCAAGTGCGGCACCTACAGCATGGTTTGACGCATCGCACATTATCTCAAATGGCAACGTCCAATTGGGGCCTCGCACAATTGGTGCCGTGGTAAGAACTCTCCTTAGCTCTTCAAAAGCTTTTACACATTCACTATCAAACTCAAAATCCACATCTTTTTGGAGTAGGCGCGACAATGGCAAAGCAATCTTGCCGAAGTCCTTGATAAAGCGCCTATAAAATCCTGCATGTCCCAAAAATGAGCGGACCTCCCTCACGGATGAGGGGTGAGGCAAAGTGGTGATAACATCGACCTTGGCCGGGTCTACAGAAATGCCTTCATGAGATACTACATGTCCTAACACTATGCCTTGTTGTACCATAAAGTGACATTTTTCAAAATTTAAGACAAGGTTAGTGTCAACACATCTAGCGAGGACCTTGGCCAAGCTCTCTAAACAATAATCAAACGAAGTACCATAAACGCTGAAGTCGTCCATAAAGACTTCCAGACAATTCTCCATTAGATCGGAGAAGACACTCGTCATGCACCGCTGAAAAGTAGCGGGTGCGTTACATATTCCAAATGGCATCCTTTTATAGGTAAAGGTGCCAAACGGACAAGTGAACGTGGTCTTCTCCTGATCTTCAGGAGCAATATGTATCTGGAAGTAGCCAGTAAATCCATCAAGAAAGCAGTAGTGAGATTTACCTGCCAAGCGGTCTAGCATCTGATCGATGAAGGGTAAGGGGTAATGGTCCTTCCGTGTAGCGGCGTTCAATCTTCTGTAGTCAATACATACTCGCCACGCATTTTGTACTCTTTTAGTAACCAATTCACCATCGTCCTTCTTGACCGTTGTGATGCCCGACTTCTTGGGGACAACCTGAACTGGGCTCACCCACTCACTGTCGGAGATTGGGTATATGATATCCGCATCCAGTAATCGGGTGACCTCTTTCTTCACTACATCGAGGATGGTTGGGTTGAGCCTCCTTTGCGGTTGCCTAACCGGATTAGATCTTAGAGAAATATCCTATGCATGCACTTGCGGGGGTCAATTCCCATAATATCCGCTAAGCTCCATCCTATTGCTTTCTTGTACTTTCTTAGAACATCTAGGAGCTTTCCCTCTTCTTCACTTGAGAGCTCGCTAGGAATAATGACCGGAAACCTTTGGTTATCCTCTAAGAAAGCATACTTCAAATGAGATGGAATGGGCTTCAGTTCACTTTTTGTCTCAAGATGAGGTTCCTTTTCATCAAGCTCATGGGACTCATTCTTGACAACTTCCTCATGTTCATCTTCTTGGTCATCCGTCTCCTCAACAATGGGGTGGCACAACTTGTCATGGTCTTCTTCTTGCACTTTCGCTACCACTTCATCAATCACATCACATCGGAGCACGGAATGTTCTTCGGGAGGGTGTTTCATGGCTTCCTCTAAATTGAACTTGATAATCTTGTCTCCAACCCCAAAGGAATATATACCGGTGAAGGCATCTAACTTGAATTTGGAGGTTTTGAGGAAGGTTCTACCAAGTAGAACGGAGGATGAGCTTCTATTTTCTGCTGGAGGCATTTCAAGGATGTAAAAGTCAACCGGAAAAACCAAGTCCTTAATTGCCACGAGTACATCTTCCGCTATCCCCATCACTGTGATCACACTTTTATCGGCTAAGGCAAACTTCGCCACCGACTTCTTCAATGGAGCTAAATTCAACCGCACATAGATAGAAAGTGGCATGATGCTTACACAAGCTCCCAAGTCACACATACAATCATGAAAAGTGTGTCCACCAATACAACAAGACACTAAGCACGGTCTAGGGTCACCACATTTTCTTGGAATAGGTTCCATCAAGGAAGAAATTGAACTACCCAAGGATAATGTCTCCAATTCTCCTATCCTATCCTTGTGTGTACACAAGTCTTTCAAAAATTTTGCATACTTTGGAATTTGTTGAGTAGCATCAAGGAGTGGTATGGTTACCTCAACCTTTTTGAACATTTGAAGCATGTTCAAATCAAACTCCGGTGTTTTCTTTGCCTTCTTCACCATGGAAGGGAATGGAATAGGAATGGACTCATCCACTATAGCTTTCCTCTTGGGTTCCTTGAGGATTACTCCTTCTTCCTCATGCCTTTTGTCTACCACCTCTTCTTCATGTGGAGCTTCAACAACTACCTCTTCCTCATGAATTTCTCCCATGACCCTTGGAGGTATCTCCTCTAATGTAGTCCCCGACCGTAGAGTGATAGCGTTGAGACCGCCTCTTGGGTTTGGTTGGGGTTGGGATGGAAGGTTAGAGGAACTTGAGGGTTGGTTGGTGTTGTTATTGGGGGTTGGTGGTTGGCTTGACATGTTCATCTTTGAAAGCATGTTGGTGAGGTTGGCCAATTGAGTATTCAAGGCCTCGAATTGAGCCTTGTTGCTCTCATCTCATTTTTCCATGGCGGCTCTAAGCTCATCAACTTGATTGTTGAAAGATGGAGGGGTTTGATTTTGGTTTTGTTGTCTATGGTGTGGTGCTTGGTATTTGGTGTTTTGGTTTTGGTTGGAGTGGCCTTGGTTGGCTTGGTAGTTAGTGTTGTTATGGTGATATTGGGATGAAGATTGGTTGTTGTTGTGATGAGAAGAAGAGTTGTTCCACCTTTGGTTTTGATTGCTTCCTTGTGCATTATCTCTCCACCCTTGATGTTGATTACCACCTTGATGGTAATTGTTTTGACCTTGAGGAGGGTAGGGTGGATGGTTGTTGTAATTCACATTGGCTACCACAAGATCATGTTCCTCTTGAATTTGATGGCATTAGTCGGTGTAATGTGTGGTGCTAGAGCACAAATCACAAATCCTAGGAGGGCCTTCAAGTTGAGCAACCGGAGGTAGGGCTTGGACGGCTTGGATGGAGTAGTATTCCTTTTGATCCCTTTGGATTTGTGTAAGGATGGTTGTCATATCCCCAAGTGCTTTGGTTAGACTTGATTCGGAAGGGGATGGTTCTACCACACCCTTGAGAGGATTACTTCTCACCCTTGTGTGTTGTGTAGCTTCGGCAACATCCTTTATCAAATTCCAAGCTTCTCCCTCCGTCTTGCTTTTCGAAAGGGAACCGCCACTAGAAGCGGTGAGCAATCTTCTATCTTCCGCACAAAGACCTCCGGTAAAGTAGCTAATGAGCAAGTGAGTGGTCATTCCGTGATGTGGACATGAATCCAATAGCCTCTTGAACTGAGACCAATATTCGTACAAACTCTCTTGGTCTCTTTGCATTATACCCGAAATCTCTTTCCGGATGTAGTCGGTCTTCTCCGGTGGGAAGAACTTATCAAGAAACTCTCTTCTCAAGAAATCCCAATTAGTCACAATCTCATCCGGTAGCGAATAGAACCATGTCTTTGCTTGCGCTTCAAGAGAGAAAGGGAAGGCAAAAACCATGATAGCTACCTCATCAGCTCCTTCGAGCCGTAGAACAAGCAACTTGAAAATCTTTCAAATGTCGGATGGGGTCTTGACCCGGCAACCCATGATACTTAGGAAGTAGATTTATCAAGCTACTCTTCAACTCAAAGTTCGGATCAAGGTTAGGATACCTTGCTTGCAACGGTTGAAGTATGATATCCGGAGCTCCTTGCTCATGCAAAGTGATCCGGCGTGGCTCCGCCATGTGTGGCTCACCTGTAGGATGCAAAGATATATTAGTAGTGTCAACAGAAGAATAGGAAGTAGCGGACTCCAAGTCACTCTCGGTGACGTCTAGTGATTCGGTATTTTCCTCAAGAGAGGACGAAGTACTAGGTGTATAGTCCAACCGCCGTCTAGCTTGCCGAGTGTGTAACAAAGTTCTTTAAATCTCGGGATCAAAATTGGCTAAGCTAGAATTCGGTTGAGACCGAGTCATCAAACTTGAAAGTCATAGCACAAATGCAAAAGAAATCTAAACTATAGCTAAGTATTGGAAGAAGTAAAATATCTACAATATTCACATATTCATATAACCAATATCAAGGCACATGTTGCAACCATTCCCCAGCAACGGCACCAAAAATTTGGCCCGATTGTCCCCAAGGGTGTATTGGTAAAGATTTTCTTCAATAAAATTGCGTTGCAAGTATAGCTCTACCAACAACAATCCTCGGGTGTCAAATTTAGAAGAGGGATTTGGTTGTCACAAGTTCAACCCCAATAGAAATAACCGAAGTATTCAAACCACGGGTCGTCTCACAAGGAATGGGCAAACATATGCTTCAACATTAGTTAGAAATCCGGGGTTGTGAGTTATGAGCATGAAAA
>NC_029789.2:66518273-66521203 GCF_000816755.2 Arachis ipaensis | reverse complement strand
ACTCTTGGCTAGGCATGGGAATTGGGATCACCATCCTTGTCTAACAACCATATCTTGACAATTATAAGGAACCAAGCTCATTAAGTCTATCCTCAAAGTCTTAAGTACGTGATATCTACTCCTAGACTTGAAGTATGTCAAATGGCTTTGATCACATCAACCCATAAGTCCCAACCTACCTACTAATTAGATTAGTAGTGGGTTGGCGTCAATGAGTATCAAATTGACCACCAAGGGCTCCCAAATCATCAAATCCATTAGACCCAATGACTCAAGTTTACCCAATTCTCTTGACCTAGGCCAAGAGTAAAGAAGACTATTCCATAATCAAAGTAAATAATTCATCGAACATATGGTAAGCATTAACAAAAGACATGTTCAAAATAGCAATTAAATTGGAATCTACAAATACCCACTAACAATTATCAACATACAATCATCAAAATAACAAGACTAAACATAGAAATCATCAATGTAACATCAACAAGTCAAGAATCACAACATTCATGAAATGGGTATAAAATGACAAGTAACAAGGATTCATAAACTATCACAAGATATAAGCAAAATTGTAGCAAGGAATTCAAATTGAACAATTAAAACTAGCAATTAACAAGATCCAATTCATAAATCAACAAAGAAAGATCAAATTAAAACTAGATCTAGAGAGGAACAAGGGTTTCTCTCTCTAGAATCACCCAAGAACCAAAAACTAGCTAAAAATTATGTCCTAGTGTAAAATGATTGATCCCCCCTTTCCCCCTAGCATCCTTGGGTCTTTTCCATGTAGAAACAGCTTGGAATTGGGCCTCATGAGCCTCAGAAATCGCCAGGTACGATTTTCCTTAATGAGGTCACGTGCAGCTTCCCACGCGTGCGCGCCATGCGTGCGTGCGCGCCGATTGCTTTTGCGATCCACACGTGTGCGCCAAGCGTGCGTGCGTGTCGATAGAAATCTTCTGATCCGTGCGGATGCATCCATCCTTGCGCGCCGCTTCCAGCCAACCTCATCCACGCGTGCGCGGGCGCGGCGATGCTGCTTTTTCCAAGATCTCAATTCTTCATGTTCCTCCCTTTTTGTACATGCTTTCTCCCTCTCTTCTAAGTCATTCCTACACTATAACTCCTGAAATTACTCAACAAATATATCACGGCATCAAATGGCAATAGAAGAGGATTAAAATATGGCAATTTTAAGGCAAAATAAGCATGTTTTTCATTATGGAGCAATATTGGGAAGTGAACACAAAACCATACATTTCTTGCGAATAAGTGTGAGAAATGTTGATAAAATCCCCCAAAATAAGCACAAGATAAACCACAAAATCGGGGTTTATCAACTCCCAGTGAGATGTGAAGAAAGAAGAGGAAGAAAGAAGAGTGAAGATGGAAGATGAGAGAAGAGTAGAGTTCGAATAAATAAAAGTAAGTAGGAGAAGAATTAGAAATAGAAAAGATAAATAAGAATAAAAAATTTTAGTTTTTATTTTATTTATTAATTTTCGAAAATTAAGGTTAATAATTTAAAAAGAATTGAAAATTTGTTAATGAATTTTCGAAAATAGAAGAGAGAGAAGAAGAAGATAGTTTTCGAACATTGAGAGAGAAGAGTTAGTTAGGAAGTTTTGAAAAAGAAGAGAGAGAAGATGAGTAATTAATTAAGAAAGATTTAAAATTAAGATAAGATAGGAGGTTAAAAAAGATTTGATTTTTAAAAATATTTGAAATAGTCAACAAGATAAGAAAAGAATTAAAAAGATTTGAAAAATATTTAATTTTAAAATTGAAATTAGAAAAGATAAGATGAAAGTTTTAAAAAGATTTGAAAAAGATAAGATTTGAAATTTAATTTTGAAAAAGATTTGATTTTAAAATTTGAATTTTGAAAAGATAAGAAAAGATATTATTTTTTAAATTAAAATAACACTTTGACAAGAACACAAAGAACAAGACTCAAGAAATTTAAAGAATACAAGAACACACAAAGAACACCAAACTTAAAATTTTTGAAATTTGAAAACGAAAATAACCAAGAATAATTCGAATATGAAGAAAGAAAAACTAAGAACAGGTTAAAAGAAATGAAAGCCAAAGTGACCAAGGGACACCAAACTTAAAGATTGACACAAGACTCAAACAAAAGACAAAGATTACTAAAGAAAAGAGAAGATTTTGAAAAAAATTTTAAGAAGAAAACAAGAAATAGGTAAGACTCAAAAGTAAAAAAATCAAAAGTAAATGCATATCCAAAAATGGAAAAGGTTTTGAAAACTTTTAGAAGAAAAACTCAAAGAATTCAAAAATTTCACCAAGAGCAAAAACAAAAGACTCAAACCAAAACAAAGATTAAACAAAGAAAAGGTTTTTTGAAAAATAAATTTTGATTTTTTCGAAAAAAAAAAGAAGAAGAAAATAAAAATAAAAGACTCTAACAAAATTAAAGACAATACCTAATCTAAGAAACAAGATAATCCGTTAGTTGTCCAAACTCGAACAATCCCCGGCAACGGTACCAAAAACTTGGTGCGCGAAATTACACTTCGCCCAACTGAACCAGCAAGTGCACTAGGTCGTCCAAGTAATACCTGAGCGAGTCAGGGTCGATCCCACGAGGATTGTGGTTTGAAGCAAGCTATGGTTATCTTGTAGATCTTAGTCAGGTGAGTAGGAGATGTTGGTATGTTGTTTAATTGCATAAAAGGAATAATGAGATCTGAACTAGGTTGACCTATTTATAATGATAAGAAGATAGTCAAGGCTTGGAGATGCTTTGTCCTTCTGGATTAACTCTGGTCTTACTGTCTTCTTCAATTGTGAATGATTTCTTCAACGAAAGGCTGTATGTGATTGACACTGGTTTGAGCAGCTGCCGATACTCCTCTAGATCTGAACACCAGGGTTAGTGCGCATCCAGTCTGATTGAGGGTGAA
>NC_029789.2:66508332-66517491 GCF_000816755.2 Arachis ipaensis | reverse complement strand
CTAAAATTAAATTTTTTATTATAGAAAAGAATAGAAAAGTTTTAAGTTTAAAATTTTAGTTTAGAAAAAGTTTTAATTTAAAGTTTAGAATAGAAAAAGTTTAGAAAAATTTTGAAAGTAGAATAGAAAAGATTAAAGTTAAAATTTTAATTTATAAAAAGTTTAGAAAAATTAAGAAAAGAATAGAACAACTGATAAAGTTTATAAAAATTTTTAGTTTAGAAAAAATTGATTTTTTTTGTTATTTTTCAAAAATTAAGTAAAAGATAAGATAGAAAATATATTTTTTTATTTTTGAATTTAATGAGGAGAGAGAAAAACAGATAAAAGACACAAAACTTAAAATTTTTAGATCTAGCACCCAAGTTTTCAAAATTTTGAAGGAAAAACACAATGGGACACCAAACTTAAAAATTTTAAGATCAAAACACAAAAGAAAAACAAGAACACTTTGAAAACTAACAAGAACACAAAGAACAAGACTCAAGAAATTTAAAGAATACAAGAACACACAAAGAACACCAAACTTAAAATTTTTGAAAACTAAACATAAAATTCTCGAAAATTAAAAGAAAAGACACAAGAAGACACCAAACTTAAAGATTAAAACAGGACTCAAACAAAAAGACATTAATTTTAAAAAAATTTTAGAAAAAGGACTCAAGATCTTCGAAAAACTCAACAAGAACACAAACAAAAGACTCAAACAGAAAGCTAAGGATTTTTGAAAATAAAAATTTTGAAAAAGATTTTTGGAAAAAGTTTTAAAATTTTTGGAGTTGAAAAATAGGAAACAGGTAAGACTCAAACCAAGAACAATGATTAAACAAAGAAAACACAAATATTTTTGAAAAAGGTTTTTAATTTTTTTCGAAAATTGAAGAAGAAGAAAAAAATAAAAGGCTCAAACAAAATAAAAATTACCTGATCTAGGGAGCAAGACAACCCGTTAGTTGTCCAAACTCGAACAAT
The DNA here is from genome assembly GCF_000816755.2 of Arachis ipaensis. NCBI lineage: Eukaryota > Viridiplantae > Streptophyta > Magnoliopsida > Fabales > Fabaceae > Arachis > Arachis ipaensis. The sequence continues at coordinate 66,516,519 of NC_029789.2, read as the reverse complement.
CTTCGACAACGGCGCCAAAAACTTGGTGCACGAATCCCCACACTTTCGTACAGCTGTACCAACAAGTGCATTGGGTCGTCCAAGTAATACCTAAGCGAGTCAGGGTCGATCCCACGAGGATTGTGGTTGAAGCAAGCTATGGTTATCTTGCAGGTCTTAGTCAAGTGAATCAGAAGGTTGTTGGATTGATAGAGTGAAAAAGGTTTGATATAATAGGGTGCTAATACTTTATGAATTAAATGGAATCAGTAATAGGAATATAGTTGAGGATTGGAGTTGCTTTACCTTTCTGAATTAACTTTGGTATTACTGTCTTCTTTGCTTATGAGTGATTTCTTCAATGGTAGGCTGTATGTGATCAACGCCTTTATTGAGAGGTCGTCAATACTCCTTCAGATCTGAACCCCAGGGTTAGTGTGGATCTAGTCTGCTATAGGGTGAAGCCCGTACAGTCCATTCTCCTTAATGATCCTACTCAAAGCACCACAGACAAGGTCAGATCTTCCGGATCAGAGAATGTTGTATCTTTGGATTTTAGCCTCTACCACAGAGACCCTAATCTCCCTGTAAATTGGCTAAACTGGTGTCTCAAGAAGTCCCCAACGAAGTCGTGGATTAGCCGTCTGAGAGATGTATAATCAAGCTAGTGGTTCGTGCTTTCCACTGAAGTATTCACACGAACCCAAGTAGACGCGGGTGTTTGTCAGGCACGTTCATCTTAGTATGATGAACAGAGCTAATTGTCACTGATCATCCTATTCACCATGTTGAAGAACGAATATACATCTTAGAATTAATCAAACACGGATCGAAGAGAAACAGTAATACTTTTATTAATTCATAGGACTCAGCAAGGCTCCTCCCCTCAACCTAGGAGGTTTAGAAACTCAGATGGAAAATACAATGGTGAATTCAAATATGGTGTGTGTCCTCTGTAAAATTCTGAAGACATTGTGTAAAATAACTCTTAAATACTAAACAGAGGACTAGTAAGGGTAAAACAATCTATTTAGTGCTAAAATTCACTTCTGGGGCCCACTTGGTGAGTGTTTGGGCTGAGCTTTGATGAGATCCACGTGCTAGGGGACCTCTAGGGTGTTGAACGCTGGCTAGGGGGTCCTCTCTGAGCGTTTGGATGCTGGTATCTGTTCTTTGGGCAGTGGACGCCTGGAAGGGGGCAGGGAACTGGCGTTGGACACCAGTTTTGGGCCTTCTAATCTGAAGCAAAGTATGGACTATTATACATTGCTGGAAAGCTCTGGAAGTCAGCTTTCCATAGCCGGTGAGACACTCCATTTGGACTTCTGTAGCTCTATAAAATCTCTTCTGAGTGCGAGGTAAGATCCAAACAGCATCTGCAGTGCTTTCTCTGTCTCTGAATCAGACTTTTGCTCCAGCTCCTCAATTTCAGCTAGAAAATACCTGAAATTGCATAAAAACACAAAAACTCGAAGTAGAATCTAAAAATGTGAATTTAACTCTAAAACCTAATTAAAAACTTAATAAAAACTAAACAAAACATGCTAAAAATTATATGAAAATGATGTCAAAAAGCGTATAAAATATCTGCTCATCACAGACATATGTCTTCTAGAATCTGATCCAATTTTGGATTAGCCAACACCCTCCTATTAAAGGATTCTGGATCATCCCTTTGTGGAGGCAACTTAAAGATCTCTCTCACCTTGTCAAGATGAAAATAGAGAGTCTTTCCTTGGACCATTGTCCGAAAAGTATGGAATCCTTGTCCATCTTTCTTTTGCTTATCTATCATCCACAAATTTGCGTAGAATTCATGGATCATTATTTTTCCAACATTGATCTCAGGGTCGGCCAGGATCTCCCAGCCTCTCTTTCGAATCTGCTCTTGGATCTCCGGGTACTCATCTTCTCTTAATTCGAATTTGGCTTCCGGGATCACTGTCCTCTTGCACATTATTTTGTAATAATTTTCTTCATGCTGCTTTGTGTAGAATTTGAGAGGTTTGTAATAACTGTTTGGTTGTCTTCTTTCTTGCTTCTTGAAGTGGGTTTTCCACTTTTTGGAGCCATGAAATTGATGCCTAGGCATCTTAGGCTAGTTTCACAAGCCTTTTTCATTAGTTTTTACTTCGTTTTCATGCATTTCTTAGGCAATAAGTAAGCATTTGGATGAGAAATGTATGCATGTCTTGATTCAATCAAACATTGTTAATTATGTGCATTTTCATGAGATTTATGCAAGAATTACTTGATGCAATGAATGATGCATTATCTTGTGATTATGGCAATACTTTGATGCATTTTGTTTGGTTGATGATAGGTATGGGGAAGGAAGAGAAGGGCAAAGAAGAAGCAGAGAAGGCAACGTTGGTGGCTAAAGTTGGCTTACCAACGTTGCCCTCCAACATTCCAAGGCTTAACAAGCAATGTTGGTGGCCCATGGGTGACTCACCAACGTTGCCACAAACATTGCACACCAACGTCTTTGACAATTTCAAGAGGAATGCATTGGAAAAATTGGCTGCGACGCGCACGCGTGGGTGACGCGTACGTGTGAGTGTGGAAATTGACAAGCCACGCATACGCGTGGGTGACGCGCATGCGTGGGAGGAGCGTTGGTGAGCCAAAGTTGTGCACTAACACTAGCGTTGACACACAAACGCTGGGTCACGCGTACGCGTCGGCAACGCGTACGCGTGACATAAAAAACGCCGGTGCACCAATGTTGGTGCCAACGCTAGTGGCAACACTCCCAGCAGCTTATTCATGCAACGTTAGTGCCACCATTAGTACACTAACGTTGGTCACTAACGCCAAGGCCAATTCCAACTTCAATGGCACCCATGCAAACTTTTGAACGTTAGTGAGTTAACGCCAATGTCAACGTCATAAAGAGCCACTCCTAACTTGCTTCAATCAAGGCCAAAAGCCCACATCCAAGTACTTGAAGACCCATTTTGAAGATGAGAAGAAGAGTATCTATATGAAGAATTTTGAAGTTAGAAAGTAGGCTGGAGGATTAGAAACTCCAGAGCTCTCTTATATCCTGGAGGATTAGAGACTCCAGAAAGCGTAGCATAGTTTAGATACACTTTTCTTTTTTTGCAATTTTACATTTTAGTTTGTATTGAGCTTCATTTACTTTCATACAATTTAAATTCCTTTCACTTCTTCCTTTCTGCAATTTTACATTTGAGCTTGTATTTAGTTTGATTTACTTTCATGTAATTTCAATTTCCTCAATTATTCTTAGAGCGATGATCAACTAAACCCCACATCATTAGGGGGAGGAGCTCTATACAATTCACATGATTGAAAGAAATTCTTCTTCTTCTCAATCTGCTTGTTGTAGCTAAGGGACAACTTCCATGTTTGTTGTGATCCACTCACTCCGGAAGGGGGTTTGGGTCTGTTGAATTCCTATGTGAGCCTCGAAAAAGGAATCATAGGAATTAGAATCGAAGCTCTATCCCTCACAATTCTCTTTATCAACACCATTTGGGAGGAATTGAGGTCTTGAGGATTTGTGTGGCTTATGGATAAGAGAATGCACTTAACCTCTTCTCATGACAATTAGATCAAAGAATTGGCAAATTGATTGTGTTTAGAGATATTCTCTCTCTCTCTCTCTCTCTCTCTCTCTCTCTCTCTCTCTCTCTCTCTCTCTCTCACACTGCTCTTTCTCTCTCTCTCTCTCGCCACACACTGCCTCACTCATGCTCATTGACGCTACACTCTCCTCTTTGAGTCACAGACCCACACCTCTACTCCTCTTTGCCGTTGCCGTCCAACACTCACCATCGTTCTGAGTTTCTCAGCACCGTCGTTCTCAGTCTCTCTGCATCGCTCAGCGTTGTCGATTTCATTCTTAGAACCCGAGAATTTGAGCGACTGAGCGAGCCCCTCTTCTCGCACCTTCCGTCTCCGGCAATCGCAGCACCGTCGTGCTCCAGCCATCTGGGCCTTCGTCTCTAGTTTTTGGTTTGTTGTCGTTGAAGCCGTGTTGTTCGTCCTCCCATTCGCCTCCCTCGTTGAAGCCGTGTTGTTCGTCCGCCCATTTGCCTCCCTCATTAAAGCAGTGACGTAGCCATCTCCCTCGTAGCCACTGATGAATCGTCGTATCTCCATTTCTAGCCCCGTCATCTCCGTCTCACTGTCTAATGTCTCTCTCGTCCTCCCCTGCATCTGGAAACTTTGCTAAACTTTTATTTGTTTTTTCGTTATATTTTTTGCTTATTTACTCTAATTCTTTTTCTGATATTTGGTTCTTTTCTAATTCTTCCTGATGAGTTTTTGTCTAGAGTTTTGGATCCGATTATTTCTTAATTCTGATTATATGTTGTATTATGATTTTTTATTATAATTTTTTATCATTATTTGTTTTAGGTTCTTATTTCTTATTTAGGGTTTTGATTAGATTCTGTTTTGATTTTTTTCTGTTCTGGTATTTGGGAATTAGATTGTTTTGATTTTTTCCTGTTCTGGTATCTGGGATTTTGATTCATAGTCCCCTAGATATGATTTGATGATTAGAATAGGATATGTTTTCAAATCAATTTAAAAACCGAACAAACGAATCGAACCAAACCGAGTTTAATTAGTTTGGTTTGGTTCTGATGGTTTTAATAAAAAATCGAACCAAATCAAACCGCATTATTAATATAAAATTGGATTGGATGGCTTTTCCTTAAAAAACCGAACCAAACCACATCGCGAACACCCCTACGCATGATGTATGCGCATCTTTCAAGAATCTTTAACTAGCAGTGCCAGGTTCTGCGCGTATGCACCCACCCTGCATACGCATGATGGTAGATTCGTGCGTATGCATGATGCCTGCATACGCATCAGTTTTGTGAGTCCATGCTGGGTTCTTCGCGTACACACGATGCCTGCGTATGCACCATTCCCCCTGAATTTCATGAAATGCTAATTTTGAATTGTGAAGCCTTTCTGGCAAGCCTGTACCCCTCTATAACCTCCATATGGAGTCTAATAACCATTTTAAAGGCTTTGAATATGTTGGGGGTGTTTATAATGATTTTTATTGAATCATTCCCCAATAAAGACTTGTTAATATAAGATATAAATATTGTAGGGATGGTGGTTCGTCCCGCCCACGGTGAGGACCATGGCTTTGTCCCACTCATGGATTGATGATATTAATTGTTTTAATAACAAATGGGGTTATAATGAATTATACCTTATGAGATTAGTTAAGATTAAATTGTGATTGACTATGATTGTAAAAGTTGTATGATAATTGATTGGCAAGGATGTGAGTTTTATCCCACTTACGTCACTGATGAGACACCTGCACCTAGCAAGGATGATGGTTTAGTCCCGCTTTCTCAGTGTTGCAGTGAACTAGTGAGGTTAAGGATTCTCTCTCTTGTTGCATCGGAAAATTGGATAGAAAGTTGAGGATTTCCTTCGGTTTAATTTCTAACTATAGTATGAAAGAGTTAAGTTGAGGATTCTCTTTCTTATTGCATCATAGTCTCTCTGATCGTTAAGGGTGGCCGGGCATACTCCCGAATAGTACTACCTTTAGTGAGAAAGTGACAGGGCACTCTTCCTGTACGAACCAAACATTTATTAGTCGCTTAATTAGAATAAAACAATAATTTAATTGTCTGAATAAGTTGAAAAATTTAGAAATATTAATTTGAAAATTTAAATGTGAGATTTAGATTTAGCGAATTTTTCCGAGTGAAAAAATGTAATTTTCTGCAAAAAAATAATGCGTAAAAGCGCGTACCAGAAATTTAGCCAGCAATACTGGTTTAACTCTGTTCGCTACTGCATATGAGAAAAAAAAAACAATAGAAATCTTTAGAAAAATATTTAGAATTAAAAACTGGACGCTAATTCTAAATATTTTGGCCCAAAGTTGGGCCAAACGAACCAAGAACGTTAAGCGGTTGGACTGGGCCCAAGTTGGGCCCAAGCCAACATATATAAGACCATTAGTGAGGCTATTTCAGCTCATTCACCACATAACAACACAAAACACAGCTGCTGAATTGAATACGAAGAAGAGAAGGTGGCACTATTCATCTTCTTTTTCACAAGCTCATAACTTGATCTACAGAGCTCTAATTCGCATGGCATTTGTTGCTAAGCGAAGCTCTCACCAAGCTGTTCGATTTTATCCAAATAAAGTGGTAAAGAACTTTCAATTCTGGTCCAGTTTTCTCTTCTATAATAGTTTCGAATTTTGGCTATGGTAATTGAGTAAGTTTTGTGATTTTGGTTGTTTAGATGTCAACTGACATTAAAAAATTGTTAGATTTTGTCCCAATCCACAGTAGAAAAGGTAACTCACTTCGAAACCCTTGTGGTTTGATGTAATTACAAACCCTAGGTTTGATTTATGGTAATTTGTATGATAGCTAGCTTGAATTGATGTTATGTGGAGTGGAATTATTGATTGAAATGCTTGGAGATTGAGCTCAAGTGGTGGCTGTATTTGATTGCTTGTTGGAGGCTTGAAAGCTTGTGTGGAAAGGGCTTTTTTGTGCTTTGAGCTTGTATGGGAATCGGCCAAGGTATTATTTTGATTTTTTCTAGTTAATATGTAATGGTGCGACCACTGAGAACACTTTCCAGGGATACATAGGCACAGAGGGCTGCACCTGTAAGCTAAGACCTAGGGTCACTTACAGAGAATATCAAATCATACACAACTAGAATGCCACACCTGTAAGACAGATGTTGCTTGCTAAGGATATGAATGCGTACATCAGCTAGAGAGAGCCGCACTATAAGACAATAGGTCTACAGTAGGTATGCTAACTGGAAAGCCACACCCGGGCCAGCTGTTCGGTAGTGTCGAGAGCGGGTATGTAACTGACAAATAAGCTCAATACTTGCTCTAGGACTAGACATTCATCATATGCATTTGAATGACTTGCTTGTGTGTGCTTGTACTATGTTGCTTTATTTACATTATTTTGCTGTTTGATTGATGTGTGCATTGTTTGTTAATTTTTATTGTTTGATATGCTTGTGTATGCATTTTGCTTCTATATTGGAGGTCAATTTTTTAACCAAAAAGAATTTTAAAGAAATATAACTTAGAGCTGATAATCAATTTTTCTAATATAATTTCAAAGAGTTCTATAGAATTAATGAAAGTAAATATTGATGAACTAAATTAACTATTTGCATCTTATTCTTTACTTTCATGGCATTCTCACCCCAAAATTTCTATCCCTTTTAGTGTCACAGGCTTGAAGACTGAATACGAAGCTGTGGACGAATAGTGAAACTTGTTTATAAATCAAGTTGCTTTCATAAAGTCCTTTCACTCTTGTAGCTTAAGATTCTATTTTATACAGAAAGGTAGGTGTTGTATTTGAGTTGATGACCTAGAAAGCACTATTAATTTAAGAAAGCCTATTTGGGTATTTAGCATTTACAAATAAGAAATGAGTTTTTCACAATAGATAGTTGTGTAACTCTGTAAAACAGAATCCAGTCCATTTTTTTACATATAAACTTTTCTATAGGTATACTCGGTTCGTTTGATTGATGCTTGAGCCGGATGATAAAAAATTATCATGTCTGGTTCTTTCGGAGGATGGATCAATAAGAATTCACTTATCCCAATAACAAAAAAAACCTGACTTGAATAATCCTGTATTAAGAGCGAAATTGGCTAAAAGAATGAGTCATAATTATTATGAAAACCCACATGGCCAAACGATCTTTTATATATTTTTCCCGTAGTTATTCTAGGTACTATTGCCTGTAACGTAGGTTTAGCAGTTTTAGAACCATCAATGATTGGGGAACCCGCAGATTATTTAATTTTACTTATACAAGATTTATTATTATTAGTATTTATGTGATTATTATTACTTGGAGATCTTTGATATATGATTTTAATAAATAAAAAAAATCTTTTGTAATTTTTTTAAAACTGAAACGCAATATTGACATAAAGACTCAATATTAAGTAGTTAATATTAGAAAATGCTACATAATATTCTTTTTAGTAAAAATACCATGATTTAAGCAAGATGTTTTGCTGGAAGGGATATTACAATTATTCTAATTTAAAAACAAGTATAATTTTAGTATTAAAAATAATTAAACTTTAGATTTAATAATAACTTTTTGTAAAGTTTCTATAGTAACAATTACTTTATGTGCTTTATTTAAAAAAATAAAAAATATTTTATATATTTTTAGGTATTA
>NC_029789.2:66504148-66508233 GCF_000816755.2 Arachis ipaensis | reverse complement strand
AATATATATTTAAAATGAATTAAGCAATACATGTATTTATATATAAATAGATGATAACCGATAATATTTTTTATTTGGATACTTTTATGGGTTATTTTTTTATACAAAAGTGAGTTAAATGATATACTTTAATATTGTAATTTTTAGTGTTTTTTAAAATTGTGGAAAGAACTAAAATCGAAGGGTCCAATTTATGTACTTAAAATTTTTTAATTTTGTTGAAACAGAAATCGGATGGTCCAAGGAGTTTAATTTCTGTACTATCAAAAATTAGATCCTAAATTAAATAATGCCACATTTGAGATTAACATTTCAACCGTCTATAATTCTAAGAAATAATCTTTAAAACAGAAAATATTTAAATTTGATGAAAAAGTTTTGTATAAAAAAAGAAAATTATTTAAATTTATTTAACAAATTAATAAAAATAAAATAACATATTTTGTTAAATAAATATGTCAGGTATTTTTTTATCACTCTATTGTTCTATTTTTTATTATTAAATTTGTACTTTATTATGTGTGGTATATATGGTATTATTGTTCCAGTTTCAGTTTTTTTTTTTTGTATCATGTGGTTTTGTCTTTATATAGCTTGGTATATTTTTTATGTATCTTTTCATATAATCTTATTGATTAAATTATATAAAATCAACATTTAATATTGGAAGGTATTTGTCATCGTCGTTACTTTAATATTCATTCTCTTATATAAAAAAAATTTGTATTTTTTGAGTCATTTATCCAAAATTACAACTTTAAAATAACTACTTCTGTGGCTAAAAAATCAAGTATAAAATAATTTATTTATAAACTACTTTTAATATAAATTCTTATTTTTTAAACTCTTTCTTTAAAAGAACTTAATTAAGTTGTTTATTTAAGCTGACTCTTAATATTACTGTATTACATGCACATTGATAATGAAATACTCGATCAATCGACCAACTATTCTGCCGTTCTAATTTTCTAATGTTTGTTTGGTGTTGTTAAGTTAGTAAAAAAAAAAATTCTTTTCATTTTTATTTTCAATAATGCTTCACATCCATGTAAAAAATACATGGATGTTATCCAAGTCCTTTTTGTTATACGCGCTTTTTTAATCTCCAAATCATTTGTGATTCACGTACCATATATAACATAAATTTTCTATGACTTTTGCTCAACGTAAACCTTCTTCTCTGCTCGCGTTATAGGCTTCGTCGTTCTCTTCTGTTCGCGTTTTCTTTCTTGTTCTTCTTCTTTTTCTCTACTCGCATTCTTCGTTATAGATCTGGATTGACTTCAACGTAATAAGTTTTGTCATTCTTCTTCTTCTTTGTTTTCTTTTTCGATCTGGACTTTTAAATTGAAACAATGAATGAATCAACATCAAATCAGTTGAATGAGAGCAATTTGGATTATTCAATTTTGAATCGAATTCAATGGAATGCAATTGCTAATTTTATTTGAATTGAATTGAATAGACGGAGGTGTTCTGAATCTGAATTGAATTGAATTGATAATATCTAAATTGTAGATAGAGGTGTTTTGAATTTGATTTTGTATAATGGATTATGTTTCGTTCACTGAGTACTACATAATTGTTTCACCGTGAGTATGTGTTTCGGTTCATCATGCAGAAAGCTGTTTGAATTTAATTTTATATAATGGAATATTGTTTTGTTCACTCAGTACTATAGAATTGTTTCACCATAATGACGTTTTCGGTTCATTATGCAGAGAGCTGTTTGAATTTGAATTTATATAATGGATTATGTTTCGTTCACTCAATACTATACAATTATTTTACCTTGAATACTGTGTTCGGTTCATTATGCAGAAAACTATTTGAATTTGATTTTATATAATGTATTATATTTCGTTCACTCAGTACTATAGAATTGTTTCACCATAATGATGTATTTGGTTTATTTCTGTTATGCACAATCAAAACTCTTCCTCCTCACCTTCTACTACTTCTTCACCCGAGAGAGAATGAGGAAAAGACAAAAAAAATACAGTAGTAACAACAACAAAAGAATGACGATAAGGAGAAAATACGTGAAGAAGAAGGAACGTAAAAAATAAGGAGGAGAATGAGGAGGAGGAGGAGGAACGCGAAAAAGAAGGCGAAGAAGAAGAGGATGCTCCGTGCGTAAACGAGTGTGAGAAGAAGAAGAAGAAAAAGAAGAGCGGGAGAGAAGAGAAGAAGAAGAAGAGAAGAAGCATTGGGCAAGAGCGGTCGTTTCGTATGTGTTAGGCGCGTGTATTTCACGTTTCATTTAATAGTATTAAGTTTTTTTGTGTTGGGCCAACTTAGATGGATTTGGATACAAAATTACATGGATGTGTAGCATGACCCTTTTATTTTTTAGCGTATTTGATAAATTTCTAGTAATAAAAATAAAAACACTAAAAAAATAATTTTTTTATAAAAAACTTAACAAATTATAATCCATAAAATAAAATCTTAAAATACAACTTTCATTCTAAAAAAAAAGCAATAAGATATGGTCTTTAACATCAAGTATTCTTTGATGGTTAGCATACTTAGCAAGAGAAATCATAATTGCTTTAGATACATAGAAGGAGAGAAAATCAAGCAATTATTTCAAAATCAAACCCTAACTATTTTAAAATTATAAATCCTATATGTCTAATTGCTTTAGATACATAAAAGGAGAGAAAATCAAAATTATACAACACAGTGAGTAGAGAAGACTGAATAATAGGATTAGGATTTTTTTAATTGGTAAAATTACTAAAAAATCCACCTATATTAAAAATAAAGTAAGGTTATTTAAGAAATTTTAAACATTCGAAAAATTATCGGGGATGGAGCGGAGATCCTCACTCGAGTCTCCGCGCCTGTCTCAGACAAATTTTACTCTCCATCCCTATCAGAAAAAATTTTCCACTAACGAAACCCCATTCGAAGTAGTCCCGCGGAGATCCCCGCCTCCTGGGGATTTTTGACATCCCTAGAACCAAGCCTTCAGTATATTGATCATGAACGAAAGAATCCAACCTAGTCAGTAGTCACCAAAAAAATAAAAAATAAAAGAGAAGAATTCGAACGTGTGGTCGGGTGGTAATAAAAAAAAAAAAGCTGTGGTGTTTAGACGATATCCAATGTGGCCCGTTTCAGCAGCGATCGTTTCTGCTCCTGTTTCCATTCCAAACCTTTACTTGCCTAAAGCAAAAAGAACGCAAAAGCTTCATTATGGTGCCCTCAAATGCTCGTTTGGTCATTCCAGACCCAGACTCAGAGTTTCTGCCCTCAAGGATCAGTTGCCGGATTCCGCAACTACTCCCGAAGGTCTTGAAATTTTGTTTCTTTTTTTTCTCCTTTCCCCTGTGAGATTATTATATTGTATCTGTTTGCTGAGCTTCAAAATACTAATGCTGCAGATGAAGGTAGAAAGCTTTCTTCATCTGATAATAAAAGGGGTGGCGGCGGGGGATTTGATTACGGGTGGTTGCCTGCTTTTCCTCATGTTCTCGTTGCTTCCATGTCCAATTTTATATTTGGGTATCATATTGGGTCAGTTTCTCTTCATAATTCTCTGCTTTTAACTTCTAATTATTTTCTACTAAGTTAGGTGTTGGTAGAGGGAGAAGAAGTTTCACAATAGCTGTGTGAAACTGAAAGTTGCTGTTCTTTTCTGTTCGGGAATTGAGGTATAACTGTTTCGGTAGTGTTGAAGTGATAGTTACATGACATAGGATCTAATAATCAAGATTTTAACTTATAAATAAAGCGGTTTAATTTGGTCAAATGTTGGTATTCAAAGTTTCTAAGTTATTGTTTCATTAAGTTTTGTTATATCATTTAAAAGAATTTTACTATGATATATGAGATGTGTTCTCTTAATAAGATGACAATTCATGGATTGGGTGTACTTCAATATATTTAGAATAACAGAATGAGATTAAAGGCTTAAAATTGTTATAGTTGAAGACTAAGTTCGATAGGGTAGGTGCAGTATTTCTCCTTGATCTTGTAAAGTGAAACCCAATATTGTGTTCCATTATCTGTGATTCTTGATCTGATATACCATAGCACAAGTAAATTTGACTTTTAAGAAATATGCAATGATTTAG
>NC_029789.2:66489227-66503953 GCF_000816755.2 Arachis ipaensis | reverse complement strand
GGTTCTAGCTATATATGAATTAATAAAAATCACATGTTTTGCAGAGTAATGAATGGCCCTATTGTTTCTGTTGCTCGAGAGCTTGGCTTTGATGGAAACTCATTTCTTGAGGGACTTGTTGTCAGTATTTTTATTGCTGGTGCATTTATTGGGAGCTTAAGTGCTGGTCCTTTGGCAGATAAACTTGGTTGTCGGCTCACATTTCAGATTGATACCATACCCTTAATTCTTGGGGCTATAACAAGGTAACATAATAACATGGTTCATGAAATTTAACTGCAGCATCTGTTTATTCTTGCATATATAGAGGTTATCAAGTTTTCATGTTAGAAATTTGAAAAGGAATCCTCTTAACTTCATAACTGTCTATTAGGGCATCAAAAGTTTTGGATAATATTATTTCCATAATTGATTCATTTCTGTGAATTTTGAGACCTGCAGTTTCTTCCAACAAATGGTGCACACTTCAAAAGCTAACTGGTTTTAATTTGATTCAAATTCGATCGAATCACTGGGTAGAAAGTTTGCATGCAATATGGTTCCAAGTATTTAAAAACAGTTAAAAGGTGTTAGTCAAAGCCAAAAGCCTACTTTGATATCTTACTTATTCATATCTGAAGTGACCCATATCCCAAAAGGATATGATATGCCAGTAAAGATCATAATTTACCATGAGTGTTTTAAGTACCTGAGGGAAGTAGGAACCATATCTTAAGAGCTAGCTATTAAGGGGAAGAACCACTCTTCTTAAGTACAATATAAAACATCTCATGCTACTCGATGTGCGACTATGGGCATCTAATAGTGTGCACTTAAAACCTTTGGTTGCAAACAGTTCATTTGTATGATAGGACTTCTCTTTTCTTTTATCTATCCTTTTGCTATTGCTGTTTTATTTTTTGTCATTTCCCTGATTTGTTTTTATTGTTTTTCATCTCTCCACACTCCATTGTAGCCTAGATTGTAGACAGAAAAGTGAGTCCAATAAAAGGCTTGTACTTTTCTTTTAGCTAAGATAATATGCTGGAATTATGTTGTTGATGAGCTTTGTCATTTAGTAGTGAGCTATATTTACAATTGGCTGTCAAGAACTTAATTAAGATTGGTGTGGAGAGGTTTGTTCCTCTTCTTTTTTATCTTTTCCCTCAATTTTCTAATTATGTAGTTTTTCTTTTCTTCGAGCTAGATATAGATTTTTTGTTAACATTTACCATTTAGGGTTTCTTTGGGATAATCTCTAATCTTAAAAGCATGGTAGAAATCATAGAAAATAGGCAGAGATAAAAGAAGAATTATGTGTATGTTCACACACCAAAGTCTGATATTTGTATCGAATTAGGTAGAAAATAACAGTGTAGGAATTGCAAAAATAGAAAGAAACGCAAGTTAGAGAACTATAGCAGCTCTTATTCTCCTAAGCCTATTTAAAACTAATGCTGGAATGTATTCTCTCGCACACACTCATACAGATAGTCTCTCATCTTGCTGCCTATGGCCTATGCTAACTCTGCAGAGTTGGTTACAGTGTGCAGCTTCCCACTACTCTCTAATCCTCTCTATGTCCATTCCCACTTTTAACCTTTATTTAAACTAACAAACTGTAGGTTCCTAACAAAGCAACCTTTAAAGTCCTTCGATCACCTCATACCTATCCGGGAGTTACTTTAGAAAGTAATGTTCATGCATTATCCTAGTGGAATATAGTGGTTTGTAAACTTATTGCCAGTAATACTATTTGAAAGATCCCTTTTTCTCTTCGGCTAGTTGAATGAATATCACTATTTAGTCTTGCTTATTGAGCTTCCCATTACAATTTCTATCACTTTGGTATCTAAGAACATTACATTGGAAATTTCCTTTATATGATGCTTCTTTAGGGCATCACATAGTTTGAAGTATGATTTTGAGCCAAATCGATAGGAACTAACTGCTAATATAGTGATAGGAACTGAGATCTAGCAGAATTAGGGATTTTATTGATGAACTAGGAATTGTGAATCACAATCCCCTTATTGAAATACACTGTTGGATCTAACCAACTCTCTCCTGAACTAACAAACTGAACATATTTTTCTATCTGACTAAAAACTAACTATTCCCTAGTATTTATAGGCAGCAGCTAGGCCTAGCCCTACTGCTCCTAAACCTGCTAAGCTAGCTTAAAAGGAACAAACAACTTGCTTCTATCATTACTCCCCCCTGGACAACCACCTTGTCCTCAAGGTGGATCTCTGGAAAGGAGCTCCAATTGCTCCACTCCGGGATGGCTTTGTACTCCGACCAACCCTCCTCCTCAGTCTCAGGTTCCATAACCAGCAATTTGAATTCCTTGTTCTTGCACACATGCTCTGCTGAGTATGGTTTATCGCAGAAAAGGCATTCGCCTCGTGCTCGTTTAGCTTTGTACAACCCATTGATTGCTAAGGTCACGCATCCCTCGGCCGTTTTGGCGGCTCCACCCCTGACTCCGCACCCTTGCTTGCCGGACCCGTCGCCACCGGTACGAGTACCGCCTTGTTAGTAACGAAGTTTTGTGTCATAGGCGTACCCACACTGTGGCTAGGAGCAGCCCGCAGTGCCATGTTACGATTCTCCACCTTCTGCACCAACTCCATCAACTCATCCACAGTCTGGAACGAGAACAGCCTGCATTCCTTACTCACTTCCAGCTTCAATCCATTCAAGAACACGTCAATCAATAATTCTGGAGCCAGACCTTGCAGCGGACGTGCGTGCAGCACAAACTGGTCAGTAGAGTCCTTCATGGTGCTGGTTTGTTGCAGCTTCAGCAGTGATTGATAGGGACTCTGCATCCGCTCAGGCTATAAGTGACGTAGTAACGCCACGCGAAGGGACTGCCAC
This sequence comes from Arachis ipaensis, assembly GCF_000816755.2. Taxonomy (NCBI): domain Eukaryota; kingdom Viridiplantae; phylum Streptophyta; class Magnoliopsida; order Fabales; family Fabaceae; genus Arachis; species Arachis ipaensis. The sequence goes on along the minus strand of NC_029789.2, from coordinate 66,501,091 downwards.
TGCAGCGTCGGCGCGGTCGCGTCCCACCACCGGAACCATGTGAACGTGCGGCCTTCCTTGACGAATGTCGTCACCGCGAGCCACTCCTCTTCCGGCACCGCACTGAGCAAGAAGAACTGCTCCATATGTTTGATCCAGGTCATCGTGTCCTCACCGCAAAATATTGGGAGTTCTAGTTTTCTCCACTGCTCCGGCGCGGTTCTGCTTCCTTGCTAGCCGCTGGCGGCCTGGTGCGATGCCGGAGAACTCCGGTCATGGCAGATTAGAGCACCCTGATCCATGGAATCCACTCATGCATCGATCCTCTGAAGCATCTCCTGTAGCGTGCGACACGTCTTCAAATCGGTCAAAACGTGATTCTATCGCATCCAATCTCCCTTCCATTTTGTGCGATCGTGGTTGCACCATTCACCACAAGTACCAGGATCCATGGACTTCTGATACCAGTTGATAGGAACTAAGATCTAGTAGAATTAGGGATTTTATTGATATACTAGGGATTGTGAATCACAATCCCGTTATTGAAGTACACTGTTGGATCTAACCAACTCTGGAGAGAATTTCCCTCTCCTGAACTAACAAAATGAACAGATTTTTCCAACTGACTAAAAACTAACCAATCCCTAGTATTTATAGGTAGCAGCTAGGCCTAGCCCTACTGCTCCTAAACCTGCTAAACTAGCTTAAAAGGAACAAACAACTTGCTTCTGTCATATAGCTACTCATTCTATTCCTTGGGAACTTATTTAACAGGGTTTACCTTCTTTTTGTTCTCTCTTGTCCTTTTATTAAGGTGATGGCTTTTGCTCCTGTTAATGATTGTAAACTATGTTTCTGATACTTAAATTTTGTTAGGTAACAGGGAATTTCATAATATTTCTCTATTGTAGTTAATGAATTTTCTGTTCATATCCTTTCTTTTAAAATATGATTTTGTTATGTATTAGATGATTGCTCACTATTTTGTGATTCCTTGTGATTCATCATTACTTATATTGATCAGAAGGCAAATGCTATGATTTAACACTTTTGTTGCTTTTCTACAAAATGGTCAGAACTTACATATTCTGATTTATTTCCAGTGCAAAAGCCCACTCGTTGAATGATATACTTGGAGGAAGATTTCTGGTTGGTCTTGGTATCGGCGTGAATACAGTTCTTGTTCCCATATACATATCTGAGGTACTTGTTGATATCAACTATATAGCTTTGGAAACCGTTTTCTTGCTTTCTAATGATACTAGGTTGATTTAGCTCATGTCAACACCATATACTAGGTCCTGTATTTTCCATTAGTGATTCTGTAAGAACCTGGCATCTAGAATAAGTAGAAGAAAGAAATAGTAATAGAAGACAAGGGAGACGGAGTGATATTAGATATCACCCAATTTCCCAGTATTTGTAATCATTATCAAGTAAAAGGAAGGTATTCAAGACACCTGATTCTCTCCTAGAGTGTGATCCTATCTTTTTCCCTCTTTTTCCATGTCTTCTCACTACTTCCCACAGCCTTTTATAGTTCCCACCTCTCTCTTATAACAATGCCCACTCTTACTCATTTTCCAGCTAGGCAAGTTAGTTACAAAACCCACCCAAGTCCATATTTCACTCAATTACGATTAGATCCTTAATTTCTAAATTGGCTTGGTACACAGCAGATGCTTATTAATGAGAAGAGAAGAGTACAGAGAGATAAGAGGACCTTAGCTAATAGAAGGAAAAGCTATGAATGATGCAATAATTTCTTTCTAATATCATCACTTATTTGATAGTGAGACCCATTTGAAGGAACATTTTCTTCGCTCATGCAGAAACCAAATGCTTATTGGCTTGTTCGTTTAATTGTTATTATGTATCAATGTGATTTTTAGACTCCAATCAAGTGTTCAACTACGTTTTTTAAGAAACAGTGTAAGTCTCCCAGAGATATTTAGAAAGCAGAACAGAATTAAGTAGCCGCAATATATGAATGCAGTAGAGTGTAATAGAAGAGAATAGGAATAAAGAAGAATATGAAATCACATAGAAGGAAGTATCACTATGATATCTCCTAAATCAGAGAATAACTATATTATGTGTGTATAAGTGTATTAGAAATAATAGAACTGATATTCGACATTTGAGAGGCCAATTCTCTCTTTATTCTTACTCTACATTCTTCCTAACCTCCAATTGCTCCTCTTGTTCTATATATAACCTCTCACGTCTAACAAACTCCCTAAAATTCGGTTCCCCTCACTCCTTAGACCTCATTCGATTATTTTCTTCTTGCCTCTCCTCCAGTAGTATTTTTTGGAATAAGTTCTGATATTTGCCATGTTTTCATTATTTTTTCTTTATTTGATTAGAATTAGGGGTTCCCTGTTTATTAAATAGAGGTTAGTGTTCCTTCCATACAGCACACCGTATTCAATCAGAGTAATTATTCATATATTTTCAGTCTCTATTTACTCTCTCCTATTTAGGTCCATAATCTTAACCAGTATCAGCATTACCATCTGTTCATGCACTAGCCCACAATTTAGCCAAGTTCAAAACGAATAAAGCTTAACCTACAGACATCGTTCCAATCTACTCTTACCCGACCTCATAGAGGTAGGACACAGTGACATCAGTTTGGTCCCACTTATCTAATTAAGTAATTGACTCCTAAGATATCTCCTATTTATCTAGAAGGAAAATCTTAACAACTTCTCCAACAAAGGGAACGGTTATCCATTTTCAAAGGTGGAATTACTTTAAAAGGTGGTTATCTAATCTGCTATAAATACACCGACACTTCTCAGGTATATTCAAGTCCCAATTTACTAAAAACCTGCCTAAAGTCCTTGCTAACTTAAGTATCAGAGTCATCCCCACCTCCTCACGAGGAACTCGAACGGTGGCACTTCGGCACCAGCACAAGTCGGACGCTGCCTCAGAAGGAGTCTAGACTTCACGTTCAGGCCCAAATCACCGTTCCAGGTAACTGACGGAACATTGGTGCCATTGCCGGGGATCTGAAGCTCAACACTTGATAATGGCAGATGATCAACAAGATGGTCAGACAACCATTCGACATGAATAGGATGCAAGCATATTAAAGAGGCTGGAATACAGTTTCTATGAATACCAGAAAACCCGTAAAAACTTCTCCCAATGGACAGACGATATCAAATGGGGATGATGATTTTGCTTCTACAGTTAAATTGGATTAAATATACTAAATAAATGCACCCGTAGCCGCGGCTAACACACCAGCCCCCAATGCACCTTCTCGATATGATGATGACCGCACCAACCATGGTGGATTGGAAACCGCAAATTCATCAGCATCGTCCAAAAAAAAAAAGTGGTGATCCACTCTAAAGATTTTTACTTCCAGTGCCGATCTACACACCAGACAGAAAAATCAACCACAGATACCTACTCATGGTAATGGAACAGTTGCATATTCCTAAGTGCACAAATTTTATGAAAATAAATAAATAAATAAATAAAATGGTCATACTGAATCAGTGAAGAAAGAATGGAAAACATTGCTCTTCGGCTACTTTCTTTGCCGGTGTTCTTGCAACCTTCCTTGCCATCATCACAGCTTCTCCCTCTCTCCTCTCCGATGTTTTTGTTACCTTCGCCAGACATGGAGAACAGGATGGGTATGACCGCGTCGCACATAATGAAAGCCACAAATCCGCTCGTCCCTGCCTCTTCTCCTTTCCTGAATCCTCTTCCATCAACACCACCTCCCGAGCCGGTAGCATTAGCTCCCTCCTCAATGGCTCCATTAAATGCAAGAGCTAGTTCCTTGACGCCCTCAACATTAGTGCCTCCATGATCTTGAAGCCCTCGAGCGAGGTCGCTCTGAAGCCTCCTCCATGATCTTGAAGGTTCCCGATTACCTCTTCAGGTTGAACAACAAAGCAATTGTGAATTACGGACTGATCGCTCTATTCCGAATCTGGGTTCTCATGCTCTGGTTGCGTCTCAACCACCGGTTAAAACCAAACCCACGAGCCCGACTCCCAAAGTGGAGTCTAAGGAGATTCAAATAAAAGGGATATGAGACCGTATTTGGGTGCATCTTTCGTTGGTTGCTCACAAATTGCATCACTGCCAATGAATATGAAAAAAAAATAATTCTGTTGTAGAATTTGATGCTCACTCCAATAAAGATGAATGTCATTAAAAAAGAAAGCACACACAACCAAAACAAAAGAAAACAAAGCATTGTCTTAAGCCAACTGAAGAAAAGAATGTTTAACTAAAAGAAAATTTAATTGGCAAAAGAAAATGTGAAAAAGAAAGGAGGAAACAAGACCGATACTACTCTAGGTCTTTAGCAGAAGAAACAACTGATCTGATTAGCTGTTTGTTTGGGCGCCATTAAATCAATAAGAAAAGATCTTTTTACATAGAAAAAAGATCTTTTTTATTTTTTAGTGTGTTTGGCAATTTTTTAATAGTAATAGTAAAAGTACTAGAAAAATATAAAAATATCTTTTGTGAGAAGTTACAATTTATATCTTTTTTCTTTAAAAAAAAGATGTTTTTCATATAATAAATGAATAAAAAAAAGTATTTTTATCTTATTTTATTCAAACATAATTGATAGATAAAAAAATATTTTTGCATGAGATCCAAATATAAAATTATTTTTACTTTTATAAAAGATTTTTTTAAAAAGATATCATTTAAAAGATCTTTTTCGAGAATGGTGTCCAAAGAAGCCCTAAAGAAATTATGAAAAGTCTTGTAAAAGGAATTTGTTCAATGGATTTGTTGGCACAAAAAATACAATCATACAACCAAACAATGATAGTGAAATTGGACACAACATAAATGTAAGTTTTGTGGTATAATCACTTTTATGAAAGAGACATCAAAGTCATGAAGAGGAAGGGAAAAATCAGAAGAAAGTCAACCTGTCAAGAGGAAGTATATAACGGAAACAATAAATTATCACACGAAGAATATACTCCAATAGCAAACGGGGGTGGGAGAAAGAAATCGCCTAACAAGTCTTATCCAATAGAGGTTATAGTAGGATTCAGTGAACCATTAATACTTGGACCTAACAAAATCAAGAAGTAGCAAGAAAATAAGAGGAGAAAACTGTACTATAAAAGGGGCATGTGAACTCAGAATGTGAACAAGCCTTCCAAGAATTCATAAAATTCTTGTGGCAAGAGTAAAGCTCATCTCCTACCTAGCTGTGCCTGTCTACTTCAACAGTAAATCTCCAAACTAGCCAGTACAAAGTCTAAGACAATAATAAAATCATGATCTAAGAAACACTATAGTCACCTTCAGTATCAAAAGAAGTCGACAAGAACGACATTCTCATAATTTAGAGACGGGTGACTCCAAATGTTGAATATATCAAGTTCGATATCCTTCCTCTAGAGTAAAGGGAGGCAAGGAGATTAATGAAAGAAGCTCAACGCTACACCTTAGTTTGTAATATTCTCTATAAAAGTGGATCTCAACACCTCCCGACTTCGAATACAAAAGGTTTTAGATGAAACCCAAAGTGAAATTTATGGAATTCATCTGGGGGCAAGTCACTGGCAAAAAGGTGTTACAAGCTGGTTTCCACTGATCGACTTTTCAGAGCTCACACAAATACTATAAGCATATGGAACAACTCAAACCACCACTGAAAATTCTCCCTTTCGACATGCATATGGCACAGAAGCCATGATTCCCATTGACATAAATAAAGAAAAACCAAGGGCAACATTCTACAATGAAGTCGGAACACACAAGAACTTGACCTCGTTCGAGAAATCTGAGAGCAAACTCAGATAAGAGAAGAAGCTTTGAGAAAATTTCCAATGAGGTTGGTAACATTCAAGCTAAAAAAGAAGAGCTCGACCTTCTTTCAGAAATTCAATAGCAAACTCGGATAAGAAAAGAGATTTTGAGGCAAAGGATGGCTACGAGATTGCCACAAACAACCTCATCTTGATAAGAAAAATATCGGGCTACAGAGGTTGGGCGAAGGAAAGCTGACAGCAAACTGGATAGGACCCTACAAGATCACTGAAGTCTTGGAAAAGGGTTACTACAAAGTATCCGACCTCAAAGATGACAACTTAGTCGTATAAAATGGAACAACTTCACAAAAACAAGTTGTCCAAAGAAAACTTGTTCCAGCATCTACAATATAAGGACAACTCGGTTTAAACGAGTTGTGCCAATTATCCATATTTTCAACCAACTTGTATCGAGCACAAGTGTCAATCTAAGAGAAAAGCTTTAAAAGTGATTTGTATAAAAACAAATCATTAAAGCAAAGCATTAAAAAGTGATTTGTATCAAATGAATCTCTAAAGCAAAATTGAAACAACTCGATATAAAATGAGTTGTAAAAAATTAAAAGGGTAAAAACAAAAATGACAAGAAAAACAACTCTTCAACCAAACGACTCGTACAGAAACAAGTTGGAAAGGAAAGAATTGATTGTAAATGTTTTGAACAAAATCGAAACGTAAAAACAAACCTCCAACAGCTCGGGTGAAATGAATTGTATCACACACAAGGATAACCACCTTGTAAAAAATAGAAAGGGAAGGAAATACGCATATAATCCCTTCACTTAAGGTGCCATTTTATGCTCGACAAAGTGCAAAAATCACGAGCCGACCTTTTTATTGGTCGCTCGGATAAAGCGACGAGGTTCAAATTGGTGTCCAATGGTTATAATCTGGCTTGATGATTTAAAATAATTCAAGGTCATGAGTTGAACGAAATCGAGGAAAAAATAACCATATAAGCAATTTGCATTAAAACAAATCGCGCAAAATAAATTGATATATAACGAGTTGTGCTTCGAAAGAGTGACTTGTATAAAAAACAAGTCATCTATAAAAAACTCGGAATGAACGAGTTGAACAAATTATTGAAAAGCTTCATTTGATAATCCGATCCGCTTGATTGCTTGAGTCCAACTTCATAAAGCTCGACCTCGAGCGGGCACGATGGATAAAGCAACGAATTCCGATAGCTATAAAGATGATCTGATACTTAAAAATGACTCAAAGTAAAACAAAGTTGTAAAACAAGTTATAAAGTCCTAAAAACAGCTCGGATTTAAACTAGTTGTATGAAATCAGATAAAAAAATAGCCACGTTTTAATTAAATGATTTGAAATGAAACAAATCACAAAACCTTAAAACTACTCGTATTGAACGAGCTAGACGAGGTTATACTCAGAAATAATTACGAGTTTTAAAATAAACGATTTGTATCAAAACAAGTAGTAGGAAATCTGTACTATAAATTTGAAAAATGATTTGTATTAAAACAAGTCATTAAGCTGCAAAACAACTCGAACTAAACGAGTTGCATGAAATCCGATCAAGAAATAATCATGTCTCAAAATAAGCGATTTGTACCAAAAACAAAGTCGTGCAACAAATCTACAATATTCAAAACAACTTCTCACTTCACAGGTCCCAGCACTATCAGTGACTTCCCATTACTGCCTCCCTCCAACTACTGACCACATCACTGACATTGTCTTGTTTAGCAATGTTGCCTCCATTTGTTGTGTTATCTTCTGTTGATCAACGCGTTGACAAAAAGATGTTGGCATGGCACAAATGGTATTCATGTAGGACACATGTGGATGATTTTGCCATGTCAATATTTTCTGTCTGTTGTGTGATGTAATTAGTTAACTGGGACTAAATTGTTAATTATATGAAACATAAGAGGGCAGAAAAAGGATAGAAAGAAAAGGTATAGGACCAAACCGAAAATTTTGGTAAGTTAAGGGACCAAAATGCATAATGTTGACAAAAAGAGTAAGACAAAAATAATAAGTCGGTTTCATTCATATGTCTGTTCAATGTGTCGTAGGTTGCTCCGACAAGATACAGGGGGGCACTAGGCTCTTTATGTCAAATCGGCACTTGTGTTGGCATTATTGCTTCATTATTTCTTGGAATTTCTTCTGAGAATGATCCACATTGGTGAGTTTCTTGTCTACTTTTTTTGTTTTAAAAACTAAATTAGTATTTAACTCATAACTTTTCTCAATTTCACATTTTTATTTCATGAATAATTAGTTAGGCCTTCTAAATTCTGTTCACCACAACTAGTTGGAAAATGGCTTGGTTTTGTAAGACTCCCAGAGATATTTAGGAAGCAGAACAGAATTAAGTAGCAGCAATATATGGATGCGGTAGGGAGTAATAGAAGAGAATAGGAAGAGACAAGAATATGAAATCACAGAGAAGGGAGTATCAGTGTGATATATCCCAAATCAGTGAAGAATTATATTATGTAAGTGTGTATGAGTGTATAGCAAATGATAAAAATGATATTTGCCATTTGGGAGGCCAATTCTCTCCTTAATTCTTACTCTACTTCGTTCTTACTCTCTAGTTACCCCACTCTTTTCTATTTATAACCTCGTTCCATTATTTTCTTACCTCTGCTCCTATATGAAAATTGAAAAGGAGTTATTTTCCCATTCTGCCCTTGATCTTCCTTACTGCTGAGGTGTGTTAGGACTGAAATTCAGTTCTATGTATTTTCATCTTGTACTTTTATTGGTAATCTGTCCACTGCAATTTTTTTGATAAGAAATAGATTGGGGTTTAGAAGTTTTATCACAATAGATAAGGATTATTCAGTAAAGGGCATACCCAAAGACACCGCAAAAACATAAAAGATAGATAAAAGGGGTTTTTCCTATTAGACATCTAAGAAATATGTTCTTAGCAACCTAGATCAGAGAGATAAAAATTGAATCACTCAATTTTCTCCATGCAACAAGCCGAAACAAATCATTCACCTCACTTAATCACACTAAAAAAACGTGCATAAAGTACTAAGGAAATTTTATTCATGAAAGTTGTGTAAATTGTCTCACCAAAGGTTTAAATAGGCCCCTAACAAACTAACTAAAAGATAAGATAACTTAAATTAAATATCCTAAAGATAAGATAACTAATTTAAATCAGATTTGATCTTATTGGATTAGATCAGATTTGATTTAAATTTTAAAATCCTAAAGATATGATAACTGATTTAAATCAAATTTGATCTTATTAGATTAGATCAGATTTGATTTAAATTTAAAATCCCTAAAAATACTACTAAACAAATCAAGAGTAAATCAAATCTTCGAACAAACTCTAATAGCAAAACAAATTAAAAATAAATGACTAAAATTCGAAAATTAATAAATTATGCCTTCCATTGAATTTGAAAAACTTTATTGGGCTTCTTGTTGTCTTGCTTTAGCTCAATGGGCCTTATGAATTGTTGCCCTTTTAGCACCACTATTTTTGAGACGGACTCTTGGTCTTCTTAATATCTAAGACTGGCATGGCACAATTCTTCTAGAATTTAGATCCTTGAATATGACAAGATTATCATTCTGTCCCTTAGCTCTAAGATGACAAAAATACCATCTTTCCTCTTCAAAAAGATTCGTCCTCGAATTTTGAATGAGATGCTCTTCGTCCCTCCAAGGAATCCAAACCCAATCTCTGGGTTTAAATACCATGGTTTGATGGCTCTTCTCTACCCATTGAATTGTGACCATGTCCTTCATGTGTGCAAGTTCAATATTTCCAACCATACTTTCACCATCTTGTCCAAAGTGTGCAATTTGTCTTCCTTTCTTTTCATCCATATTAATGCCTCCATAATTGATCAGTGAATCTACAAAGCCTGGGAAAATTGATATAAAAACACTAAGAATTTCGTGGTTAGATGTATGAGAAACTAAGGATTCCATGGAATTCAATGATACTAATGTACTCTTGTCTAAGCTAGAACTTTCTAGATGTCTCTCACAAGTGTGTTTATTGCTCTCAGTTTCTTTGTCACTCATTGACTCCTCTCACTATTCTCATATTTTCTCTCAAAACTCTCGCTTTCAATTAAACATTGATCCTTTTCACTCAAACACTCACTTTCTTTCTCTGTTTCTTCTCTCTGGATTTTTAAATTCCTTACATCCCAAGAACCCAGTTGAGAAATTCTACACTTTTGAATCTTCCAAGGACACATCACCCTCTACAGCATACTCAACAAATTCTTCCATCTCTGGCTTTGAAGAAGAATGAAAGATAGGCGTAGAAGAAATTCTCTTCTTATGGCGATCTATCATTTGTTGCATCTGCTCCCTGTCAATGGCCAATTTGACCAAATCCTCCATGGTTGCGTAACGGTAACGTTGGACTTTATCTGCAAGTTCTTCACGTAATCCAAACAAAAATCATTCCATAAGAACCTCAGGACTCCTTTTAATATTAGCCTTGTCCATCAAATATAAAAACTCCTTGTGGTTCTCCATCACTGATTGTGAACCTTGTTGCAACTTACAAAATCTTCAAAAAAATTCATTGTGGTATGATGATGGCACAAACTGGTTCCTCATAATTTTCTTCATAATTTAATTTTTTTTGCGACTTTTTTTTGTGCAGACAATGACCTAAAAATAGAATAATTGGAAAACCAAAATAAATAAGAATTTTTTTCGTTTTTTTTTTAACTCTAACGTGAATTTACAGAAATTAAAGAGAAAAAACAAAGAGACTAAACAAGACCCATGGAATGTGTAGATAAATAAGAATTTACCTACGACGTGGATACCAGATGATAAGAAATAGATTGGGGCTTAGGGGTTTTATCACAATAGATAAGGATTATTCAGTAAAAGGCATGCCCAAAGACATAGCGGAAAAAAGATAGATAAAATGGGTTTTTCCTACTAGACCTCTAAGAAACCTATTCTTAGCAACCTAGGTTACCGGAAGAGCTTTTCCTATTAGACTTTCAAAGAACCTATCCTTGACAACCTAGATCAGAGGGATGAAAATTGAAGCACTCTGGTAGTGATGGCCTTAGGGATGTCTTGATTTCAATTTTTTGCACTTAGAACTTAAAATGCTTAAAACTAATATGAATACATTTTTAAAATATTCACTGAAATAAAACCTTTTCATGAATTCATATGGGAGCTGGCTTTTGGTCCTCTCTGGTTTACTCTGATAATGATTCTTGCTTTTTCTGTATCTTACATTCTTTAGAAACTGGAACTTATTTTCGAATAATGCCTATATGCCATTGATAAATATATATTTCAGGTGGAGGACAATGTTGTATATTGCGAGTGTCCCTGGTTTTGTTGTTGCACTTGGTATGCAGTTTGCTATCGAGAGTCCACGGTGGCTTTGTAAGGTAGGACTTTGTGATCTCTCTATGTGACAATTTATAAGCTTGTACACTCTTTACAAAGCTATAATATTTCTGGTCAGGCTGGGAGAATGGATGAAGCTAAAACAGTAATACGGGAGCTTTGGGGTGCATCTGAAGTAGAGAATGCAATTGAAGAATTTCAGTCTGTCAGCATGAGTGATGGCAGTGATTTGGACAGTAGATGGTCAGAGATCCTGGAGGAGCCACATTCTAGAGGTTGTATGAAGGTGGTCTTGGCTATTCTGTGCGTGGAAATTTAATCTTTTCCCTAACCGAGATTGAGTATCTGGCTAGGAGAGACATATGTTCCATAGGCATATAGGTCATTGTCTGGAATTGTGTGGCACCATATGACACAAATGATTTTGCAAAAAATTAGTACAGGGGCATGAGAAACTGAAAAAAAAAAAATGGAGAATCAGGTGAAGCTTTAGGTTTCCAAGAGCTGTTGGACCTAGGGATTTGGTGCTAAAGAGATTCACAGAATACTCACAGGCGGGAGGGAGGTGTTCATTACTATGTTTGGAATATGAAACATTTGTAACTGATGGAGGGAAAAAAGTTTTAGGGTGTCCTAAAATATATAATGATCATTAGTCAGCCTCCCGTAAAATAGATAAATACTATCTGAAAATAAATAAAGATAAACAATAAATAATAC
>NC_029789.2:66421503-66489024 GCF_000816755.2 Arachis ipaensis | reverse complement strand
AAATCAGAGAGTGTGTAGACACTGGTTGAGAGAGAAATGAAAAGGTTAACTTCGGCTTGATATTGTAGTGTTTATGTGAAGCATTCATTACAAGATTGAGGGGGTAGAAATGAATCTTTTGCAATACAAAAGTTAAACACATTAGTCCTCGCAGTGAGAATGAGAGATAGAAATGGGCTACTATACATTTGTGACGGTGTGACCTGGTGGCAATCTTTTAAGCTTTGGCCCAGTGAGGTGAAGTGTGAGTGAGGGATATGATATAAAAACAAACAAACTCTCCCCAACCTGCTCAAACCAGTGGATTAGACTTTTTTTTCTTGTTGAATAATAGAAACTGAACAGGACAAAAGTAGCCGGTCAAATTGGTTGACTTGACCTATAAAACCTGTTTCTCTATCTCTTCCTAGTGATACGTCCAGCAAAGAATATATGTTTGATTATACCAAATATATGGATCCATGAGTATTTTAACTTAACTACGACATCAGTTTATCAGCTTTGACTTATGCATTGCATGAAGTAGACCTTCCCCCTCTTGATATATAAGTATACGTTGATAGTCATTACTTGCTGTCATTACTTGAATTGTGAATGAAATTCGTGATATTATCATGTAACAATGCAGTTGCCTTTATTGGAGGGACTCTTTTTACACTTCAGCAGTTTGCTGGAATAAATGGAGTTCTATACTTTTCATCATTGACGTTCCAAGATGTTGGAATTCAAAGCAGTGCTTTGGCAAGCTTATTCGTTGGACTTACTAACTTTGCAGGTGAACAGTCTACACTGCATTCTTTTGCATTCACAAACTTGATTTCTCTTAGGCTGTGTTTGTTTTGAGGTATTGAGATTGAGACCGAGGGAATGAGACTCACTACTATGTTTGTTGGCTTGAGACTAGAACTAAAATTTCAGTCCCTTTAGTACCTCAAGAAAGTGGGGACTGCAATTTTTTGGGATGGCGACTGAAATTTTACTAATAATTTCTTCAAAGAATACCCTCATTCAAAGTTTAAAATTCCAAGTTTTTGTTCAAAACTAATTAGGGCTTTTTCTCATTCGTTGTTTCTCTTCTCAAATGCTGAAGCACCACCATCATGCAGACCTTGCTGAAGCCTCTGTCCCATCGCTGCCGCCATGGTGTAAAAAATAACTCTTAGCACAAACTTATGTGCCCCAAAACTCAATCACCCTCTAACCTTCATTTTCTCCCCTTTGATTTCATCGACACACCGAATTAGTTCATTATTTCCCTCTATCTATTACTTGATAAGTACCTCTATTGAAAATCTAAGACATAATAACTTACTTTTCATCCCTTCAAAGAAACAGAATGAAGGTAGAGAGATATCACAAAATTAAAGTGGTAATTATCCATTAAAGTTCAACTAGCTTGTGAAATTTGTTCTTTAAAGAACCAGTAAAAAGGATCAGACACCACAATAACTCATCAAATCTGAAAACCTCAAAACCCCTCACAGTTGAAAACAACTAGTCAAATTGTGACTTTATGCAAAGCTAACCACGATGTTAACTACCTAAGATCAGTGTCATCATCAATGCATCAGAAATTTTATGTCAAAGATATCATAATCATCAAGTTACATACCTTATTTTGAGGGTAGCCCTTGTTTCCAGCATCAATAGCAACCAATTTGCTCTTCTCTAGTAGCCCTTACAACCAAGTATAGAAACAAATTCAAGAAGGCACCATAAAACAATAGAGCAAATAAAGAGGAGAACAACAGAGCAAATTCAAGAAATCAAATATGATAACAATAGTGAGACAGATGGGAAATGGGAAAGGAATGTCTGCAGAGTTGGTTAGGGAGTTGGGCTTTTTTTTTTTTCCTTTTTAATTAATAGGGTAATTTAGTCGTTTCATTTATTTCAGTTTCTACTTTTATTTTGAACCAAACAGAATACTTAGACATAACGATCCCTAGGTATCAAATTCCAATTGCTGTGACCTATTTGTTTCTTTCAGGTGCACTCTGTGCTTTATACTTGGTTGATAGGGAAGGAAGACAGAAACTTCTAATAGGAAGCTACCTGGGGATGGTGAGAGTGTACAATATGTAACAATAGCACAACCATTCACGTGTGTGCATAGGCGCACAAATCAATTGCTTTTTGTCTTGTACCTAGCTCAGACCAGCATTTTGACTGTTTTACCAACGATTTTCAAATATGCTTCTCTGTAGGCAATTTCTATGTTTCTTGTGGCTTTTGCTGTCGTATTTCCATTGGATGAGCTGCTAAGCAACAACTTATCAATACTGGGAACTATCATGTATGAATTCACTTGCTGCTGATATAATAGTTTATCGAATAAATATTTCCGCTAGCTTGTGTTTACTTATTTGTAGAAATGGGTGTTTTAAACTTGGTTAGACTATGGCTAAATAATTCGGTATGATTGGAATAGTTAACCATGGATATTTGGATAATAAGTTTGAAAAGAAAGGGAATAAAAGCTACTTTGGAATAAATTATGTTTGGATGTATTAACTCAAGTAATTTTAAAGCAGCATGCATGTGCTGCATATAACCAAAAGTGTGAAAAATTTATAGTTGCTTTTTATTATGAGCTGTTCTAGCTAAATAGTACCTTTGCCATGTATTGTTTACAAAGTCACGGTTCTATGTATTTTCTGGCCAAAATGGTATCCGTATTAAGGTTGCCTTTGGATTTGGAATAGCTTATTATTTTTACTCACTGAATAATGTTGTGAAATAACATATCAATATTTTTTTTATCATAAAAGAAAACAACAGAAAAACATTTTGTCAGTATAATTGTTTCACCATTCAAAATTGACCACAGATGATGACACCAAGATTTGATTCCTGAGGTTTCCAGAGTTTGATATTTTCTGAGGTTTTGGAAAATGAATCATGCATTTTCCCTCTATCCAATTTCACAGGTATATATTCTCTTTTGCAATTGGAGCTGGTCCTGTGACAGGAATAATTATTCCGGAGCTTAGCAGCACAAGGACTAGGGGGAAGATCATGGGGGTCAGTTTTTCTACCCATTGGGTGGGTAATAAAATATTTTGTTGCTTTGCCTGTATTATTGGAAGCTGTTTTATCTCACTTTTTTGTTGCTTTGTCTTTATCAAAGTTGTTTTCATAACTACCGAAGAATACAGTAAGTTGATTTATATACCAGCCATTCTTTTTCATCATGGTGTGTTCAATTTAGTATTTAATGCTTCATATTCAGGCGTGCAACTTTGTAGTGGGCTTATTCTTCCTTGAGTTGGTGGAGAAATTCGGAGTTGCACCAGTATATGCCAGCTTTGGAGCAGTTTCTTTGGTAGCTGCAGCATTTGCCTATTACTTCATCGTAGAAACCAAGGGGCGGTCGCTTGAAGAAATTGAACGGTCTTTGAGCCTGAAAGCATGAGCATTAGAGTTTCTTGACAACATGTCATCCATGTACATGACAGGCCTTAACCGATTGAAAAAGGGCAGGATATTGTGACACTGATCTCTGGCTGGGGTCCTTAATCCGTGCAACAAGCCTTTATTGGAAAACGAATGAGTTTGCATCCCTGCAAGGTTAGCAGCTTGTATTATTGATCAATGTACAGCGAAATTTTGATGTTTGTATTCCCAAACTTGAGCAGTTGCTACCGAATGCTATATGTAACTTTGACTGCTGACTACTACACCATGTTAAAGTATACTCATTAGAACTTAGCAGTAGAAGTTAATTTGACGCATATCTTTTTCATTTCCTTCTCCAATGCGGGTTGTTTGAGTCATATGCATGTAAGCAATACATAATAATTCTATAATTTCATTCTCTTAAATGTATACCGCTAAAACTAATAGTTAGGAATTTAGTTACATACCATTATTTCACTTTTTTCTTAAGATATTGATTGCCTGTCTTTTGGGTATGGATTGTGTTGTATTGAAAGTGAGCCTTCCACTTATTTTCATATAACCTCTAGACCAAAAAGGAAATAAATAAAAAAAATATGATAAATTCTTATCTGTATACTAGTATCAATTTCGGATAGTTTAACTAATCCTAAACGAATATCTGAAACTGAGCTGACTACAATAATAAGACATTCCGGTGCACTAGCATACCGCGTAAATGTAGAGTCTGCGGAAGGGCCGCACCAAAAAGGCGTAGTGTTCACAGTTTAACCTGATAATTAAATTAGTGGTTGTTTTCACTGTCTGAATTTGTGACTGAGGTTATATGGAGACATTTTAATTAGGGCTGCACATGAATTAGATCAGAATTAGATCAGATATGGCTATAATTTCGATTCGATCCGCACGATAAAATATCGGATCGGATCCAGGATCTGCACTTTTGAATTCGAATCTGATTCGATCTGTAAAGTTGCGAATATGATCGAATTGGATAGTGGATATTTTCGATTGCAAAAACAAAGAAAAGTTTTAAAATTTGAAAAGAATAAAAAACCAAATCTGCATTTAAAAAATTTAAAAATAAAAAAATGGACTAGAATTAATTCTGCATTCAAAAAGGAAAGAATCAACAAATCAAAAATGATATTGGAACCCTAAATTAAAAACTAAACATAAATGTTTACCCCTAAATAAATCAACACATTAGCACAGGGAAGAATGCCATGGAGAACAAAAGCAAATTGAATGCAACCCGATAGAAGGCAAGCAGAGTAGCAGAGGTTGAGACAAACGAATAAGAGAACTGCAGCAACTAAGCAGGAATCAACGATCTAAGAAGAACGGGATCTCTGGCGTAGCGGCACAGAAGAGATGGACGTTCGGTGGATTCTTGAGTGGTGACCGACGTTCGGGACCCTATTTCTGTTTCAAGTGCTCGTGTATGCAGACGTAGCTTGCGGACGCGATGAACGGCAGGCAGAAGTCGGCTAATTAAGAAATCAAAACATGGAATACGTCGTGAGTATAGTTCTTAACCAGCTAAGATCCGTCTCGTCAATTTAGAAAAGTTGTCACAAATTTTAGAAATAAAAATACTGAGAGTATGAGTCCCAGGTCGTCTCCCAACGAGTTGCAGGAAATAGTGCTAATTTATTAATCAGAAAATTTCCAGAAAGTTTGAGTTGGATAATGAGTAAATAAAATAATTGTAAATTAAGGCAATGAAAATAAACTAAAAATAATTATTAATATTAAAAGGCCTTGACTGGGGGAATGATTAATTAGAAGTTCTATCCTTGTTGGAATCTTCTCTAGTATAGTGTAAAGAGGTGGTTGTTTTCACTTAGTTAACCCTTACTAAATAAAGGAAAGTCAAGTGATTGAGCTAACTCTTATCCGCAAATCCTAGTCCTCTCCCTTGGGAAGGTCTAGCGTTAGTAGATACAGAATTAGCCAACAATGTCCAATTTAACATTCCAACTCAAGTGTCTCCTTTTAATCAACCCCCATATCAAGTAGAAAATCTACTCCATTGACATGGATTTAATACTCATAAAAATATAAGAAGACATAATTAAATAAAATAAAATAGAGATTTAAAATTAATTAAAAATAAAAATAACTCTATATATTAATAAATTCAAAATGCAACATACTTAATTGAATAGGGTCAATGATCAACTTGAAAAGAGTAAAGCAATAAGGAAACAAACTAAAGTGATGTCTTCAACGGAGATAATGACTCTTCAGCACCCAAAATCTAAAGCAAAAGCATAAACTATCAATGTAAAGCTAATCTAGATTCAGATCTAAATCTAAAAGTAATCCTCATATCAATGTATCTGAATGTGTGTCGATGCGTGTTGAGTCTCTGCATGTTCCCTGGCTTTAGTTTGTGTTTCTGGGCCGTAAACTGGATTAAAACGCGGCCCGAAATCGTTTTCAGCGTATTTTGTAATTTCTGCAGATCGCGCAGGTTACGCGTACGCGTCGTCCACGCGTTCACGTCATTTAGCGATTTTCTTTGTCATGCGTTCGCGTCGTTTACGCGTTCGCGTCATTCGTGCAGAATCCAATCCACGCGTTTGCGTCAGGCACGCGTTCGCTTCGCTGCGATTTCTTCATTTCGCACGCTCGCATGAGCCATGCGATCGCGTCAGTGTTCGCTGGTCATCTCCTTGGTTTCTTGTGTTCCTTCTAATTTTGCAAGCTTCCTCTCCATTCTCTGAGCCATTCCTGTTCTGTGAAGCCTGAAACACTTAACACATGGATCACGGTATCGAATGGTATAAAAGAGAGTTAAAATATACTAATTAAAGGTTTCTAGGAAGCAAGTTTTCAACCACAAACAATACTAGGAAGGAATTATAAAATCATGCAATTCATATGAATAAGTAGGTAATGGCTTGATAAAAACCACTCAATTAAACACAATATAAATCATAAAATAGTGGTTTATCAACCTCCCCACACTTAAACATTAGCATGTCCTCATGCTTAGTTTAAGGAGATAAAATAAATGAGTAGGGAAATGTAGGACTCATGCAATGCAATGCAACCTATATATATGAATGCAACTATATGATTCTTGTCTACTTGGTTAAAAGTAAATAAGCTCTTCAAGACAAACATAAATCAAATTCCACTAATTCAAATTATATAGTAAAAACAGGTAACATTGTAAGAAGACAGCTCATGAAAGCAGGGAACATAGAATTAAGCATTGCACCCTCACTGATGGTGTATGTGCACTCTAGTCTCTCAAGTGTATAGGGTAATCACTCTACTCTTCTCTAATCATGCTTTCTAAATTTTGTTCTTCACCTAACCAATCAACAATATTTAATGTACCAATGCAAACATCATGAGGTCTTTTCAAGGTTGTAATGGGGTTAAGGTAGGTAAGGGTAAGGGTATGCATATGGCTAAGTGAGCTTATAAATTGAATCTTTGACTAACCCAAGCTTTCACCTAACATACATACTTTTATATATGCTTTAAATTCAAGCTTAGCTACCCAAAATTCCCACTTTCACATTCCATACTCATGTATTAACTTTTTCTCTTAACTTGTATCACATATGCATTGGAGCTTTACTTAACTTAGAATTGGTTTAATTTTGTCCCCTTATTTATTTAAATATTTATTGAACATTTTTGAAAATTTTTTTTATAAATAACATATCAATGCACATGGATTTTTAATTTTTCTATTTTACATGAGTAGGTACCCAATTTCCCATTATTTTATCATGACACATTCCCTTATTAACCCATGTTCCCATAGTTTTCCATACTCAATTAACACACAATTTCTATCTTAAGCTAACCAAAGATTCAATTGGGATATTTAATTATTTTTCCGCTTAAGGCTAGTAATGTGGTAAAATATAGAACAAATTGGTTAAATAATGTGGTTAACAAAGGTTATTGAAAGGGTAGGCTTATTTGGGATAAGTGAGCTAAACAAGTAATGGCCTCAATCATATGCATGCATATAACACATTAAACATTGGACATATAGGATGAAACAAAATAAAAGTTACAATAATAGAGAAGTAAACACACAAGAATAAAAAATTTATGGTTAAATAATGTAACCATGTTATTAGGCTCAAGTCTTATGGGTTGTGTGTTCTAGCTTTTAACTATGTTCCAAATACAACTTCTAACAATTTTAACACAAAAAGTTTTGATTTAAATTAGTGAAATTTTTCAAAAATAGGGCCTTAAAAGAAACTTATTATTTTTCAATCAAGTAGAACATGCATGCAATTAACCTATTATTATGCAATTTATCCTATTTTACAAAAGAAAAACTAACTAAATATCCTATTTTATTGGTGTTTTAAGGAAAAGAAATTACCTCCGGAAGTCAGGTACTGACTGACCTTCCTACACTTAAAGCTTTGCACCGTCCTCGGTGCCATCTGTCAGGAACAAAGGGGGGCTAGTAGCAGTATCTCCACCATTGGGACCGTCATGGCTCCCTGTGCTGGTAAATGAGGTGGAGTCCGGGGTGTCTGGGTCTTCTGTAGGTGGGTGGTTACCAACAAGTAGCTCCTTGAGGTATGTAAATCTGCACTTGTTACGGCGCTCTCTTTGCTTTCCTTTCTGGTCCAGCCGGTCTAGCCTCTCAAGTATCTGATGGAGCAGTTGGTTTGTTGAAGGTGCTTGTGATGTGGAAGAAGAAGGAATATCTTCTGCTGGTTCTGTGCTCTGGTTGATAGTGGCTGCTGGAGGTCTGATATACTTCCCGTTAGGGACGTATTGATCATCTCGTGGAATCATGGCCTTGGTATCCCCAGCTCTATAGGAGACTCCGACTGCTGAGACTAGATCTGAAACCAAGGCGGAGAAAGGTAGGTTGCCCGTAATTTGTACGTGTCCTAGAGCAGCTTGAATGTGTCTTGGTAAATTGATGTGCTGGTCTGTAAGGATACACCAGAATAAAACAGCCATGTCTGCAGTGAAGGAGGATTTGTGAGTGCTCGGAAAGACGTAATGGGACATGATCTGTGCCCATACTCGAGCCTCCAAGGTGAGTGCTGAAGCCGATATGCCCTTAGGTCGGGAATGATGGTATTTGTAGATCCATCTACTGCCAGGTTGTGCTATAACTCTAAGAACGGCGTCCCAGTCAAATTGGTATGTCCGGCGCTTGAGTGAGGCTTCTTGGAATGCGTCCAATCCTTTTGGAGCAGAGGGAAGATCTAAAGCTTGTTGAATGGCCTCTTCAGTTATGGGGACTTGCTTCTGACGGACATAGACAGACTGCATGGTTGGCATGTGAAAATTGGAGTAGAATTCGACTACCCATGAAAGATTAACCTGCCGTGGCTGTCTCCGTAGGAATCTCCACTGTCTTCGCTCAATGCGGGGCTCAACAAATTCAGCAATGTTGGTTGGGAGGATGAGAATGTACTCATTGTTATAATTTCTCTCTGCCAGGATGGGGAACATCTGCTCACAGTAGCGGTTAGTGAACCGCGCAGTGTTCTTTGCTGGAAAAGCTTTTTCTTTTTCCTCGACCTTAATGATCATCTTGATTCGTTTTGTTGAGGGTTTTACCGCTGTTGAAGATGGTTATGCCATTAATGCTCTTTTTGTTCCTCTCCTTGCTGGTGGTTTGGGAGTAGCTTTCTCTTTACCTTTCTTGGTGGCCATCCTGAAAAAGGAAAAAAAGAAAGTAATATGTAAAGCTAAGGGTTCGAGCAAGGGAGCAAATATTATGGGTGATAATCAATGCACGGTAAAGAAGGATGTCGTTAACACATGGTCTAGACTACATGTGAAAAGTTCATCAAAGGTAACATAGCAAGTGCATGTGATGGCAATTAAATGCAAGATGTTTATTGGCATGCTAGCAAAGGCATGAGTAGCATAGATCAAGCATTTAATGTCCAAGTTAGATTACCAAGCCTTTCAAACTAATAATCTGTTTGTATTGATAATTATATTTAATTAATGATATATGAAAGGGGTTTTGTGAAAAACAGGCATTAAAGTAGTAGAATAGAATAATTAAAAATAATGTGCAATGCCATATGGGCTTTTTCACAAACACTTAGCATGCATGGTAAATATGTTTTTGAAAATGTAAAATAGAACATGCAAGCAACCCTTTAAGGAGTAGTATTAATTGTCAAACAATTCTTTAATAATCCACAAGAAAAATATAGAATATAATGACCCAAATAAATTTCTAACACTAAGTAAAGGAATAAAGAGAAAAAGAAAGAAAAAGAAAAACATATATAATGAAAGTAAAAGGAAAAGAAGAAGAAGACATAAATAAAAATAGAAATAATAATAATAGAAAAGTAAAAAGGGAAGAAGAAAAGAACCTTGATAATGGGTGTGAAAAATAGGAGAAAGTAAAAAAAAAATTGAGAAAGAATAAAGAAGGAAGAAGGGAGAAGAAAGAAATAAGAAAGGAAAAAGAAAAATTAGGATTTGGGGAAGAAAAGATAAGATATTTGGCTGATTTGGATAAGCTGTGCGCCGCATGTGATGCGGACGCGTGACTTGATTTGTGCTAGTGGCCCGAGAGCAGCCTCGCGTTCGCGTGACTCTCTGTTTCAAACTCATTTTGCCAAAATTTAGGGTGACGCGTTCGCGTGGGTGACGCAATCGCGTGAATGGCTATATGTTGTTGGAAAATGACGCGGACGCGTGGGGCACGCGGTCGCGTGATAGGGCTGGTGCATCTAGCATCATTCCAGCCCCACTCTATCGTAACTTGCTGCCATACACCTCTTTTACGTCGATTTTTAGGGGCACGCGTTCGCGTGGGTGACGCGGACGCGTGGGAGGCTATTTTCCAAAATGACGCGGCCGCGTCATCGACGCGGTTGCGTGGGCATGTTTGTGCCTAATGCACGCCTCTAGCCACACTTTCCTGTGACTTTTTATTCAATTCTCTTTTCTTCCTAACGCAACTATGACGCAGACACGTCAGGGACGCGTGGGTTTTTTTTATATATAAATATGCAGAATGCAAATGCAAAATGCAGGCTATATGCAGAAATTATAAGAAGGGTCATTAACACCATGAAAATAGAAATAAAGTAAAATAAATCTAAGACTGAAACGGAACGATCATACCATGGTGGGTTATCTCCCACCTAGCACTTTGCTTTTACGTCCTTAAGTTGGACGCTTCTTAGGCTCATTATGCTTCTGTTGGTGGGTCTTCCAAGAGGAAAACCTCTAGTTCTTTATGATCATTCATCTTCTCACCATGATAAAGCTTTAGGCAATGTCCATTGACCTTTAGAAATTTGGAGCTACTAGGATGACGCAGGTGGAAAACTTTGTATGACTCTACCTTTTCTACTCTATAGGGACCTTCCCATCTTGATCTCAGTTTACCTGGCATAAGCCTCAGTCTGGAGTTATAAAGAAGAACTAATTCCCCTAGTCTGAATTCTCTCATTTTTATGTGCTTGTCATGGATAGCCTTCATCTTTTCTTTGTATCTCCTGGAGTTGTCATATGCTTCTAGGCGAAGATTCTCCAATTCTGCTAGTTGCAGCTTCCTTTCAGTACCAGATTTTTCATAATTCATGTTGCACTCCCTCACAGCCCAAAAAGCCTTGTGTTCCACCTCTACTGGAAGGTGGCAAGCGTTTCCGTATACTAAGCGGAAGGGGCTCATCCGAATGGGTGTTTTGTACGCTGTTCTATATGCCCAGAGTGCATCTTGTAGTCTGGCACTCCAGTCCTTCCGATGAGGTTTTACTATCTTCTCCAGAATACGCTTAATTTCTCTGTTAGAGACTTCTGCTTGCCCATTGGTCTGGGGATGGTAAGCTGTTGCTACTTTATGAATTATCCCATGCTTCTTCAATAATCCTGTTAGTCTCCTATTACAAAAGTGGGTGCCTTGATCACTCACGATTGCTCGTGGTGATCCAAAGCGGCAAATAATATGGTTTCTAACAAAGAAAACAATAGTGTTAGCATCATCAGTACGTGTGGGAATTGCTTCCACCCATTTGGAAACATAATCTACGGCTAACAATATATAAAAGTAACCATTAGAATTTGGAGATGGACCCATGAAGTCAATGCCCTAAACATAAAAAATTTCACAGAAAAGCATAATCTGTTGAGGCATCTCATCCCTCTTGGATATATTACCAAACCTTTGGCAAGGGGAACAAGATTTACAAAATTCAGCAGCGTCTTTAAAAAGAGTAGGCCACCAGAATCCACAGTCTATAATTTTTCTAGCTGTTCTTTGAGGGCCAAAATGTCCTCCACTCTCAGATGAGTGGCAGGCCTCTAAAATGGACTGAAATTTTGATTGAGGCACACACCGTCTAATTACCTGGTCAGCACCACACCTCCATAAATATGGGTCATCCCATATGTAATATTTAGACTCGCTTTTCAGCTTGTCTCTTTGATGCTTAGTAAAATTTGGAGGAAAAGTGTGGCTAACTAGATAATTAGCTACAGGTGCATACCAAGGAACTACTTCAGATACTGCATGTAAGCTATCAAATGGGAAATTATCATTTATAGGAGTGAAGTCATCCTTAATGTGCTCAAGGCGACTCAAGTGGTCTGCTACTAAATTCTCGTTACCACTCCTATCCTTAATTTCTAGATCAAATTCTTGCAGCAGCAGTGTCCAACGTATTAGCCTTGGTTTGGACTCCTTTTTAGCTAGTAAATATTTTAGAGCTGCATGATCTGAGTACACTACTACCTTAGTACCAAGTAAATAGGCTCAGAATTTATCCAGAGCAAAAACGATAGCTAGAAGCTCTTTTTCAGTAGTAGTATAGTTAGATTGAGAAGGATCTAAAGTCTTAGATGCATAAGCAATTACAAAAGGATCCTTACCTTTGCACTGAGACAGCATCGCTCCTACTGCATAGTTGGAAGCATCACACATAATTTCAAATGGCTGGCTCCAGTCTGGTCCTCTCACAATTGGAGCTTGAGTCAGGGCGATTTTCAGCTTATGAAATGCTTGCATACAATCCACACTGAACTTGAACTCAATATCTTTCTGTAGCAATCTGGATAAAGGCAATGCTACCTTACTGAAGTCCTTAATGAATCTCCTGTAAAAACCTGCATGGCCAAGGAACGAACGGACTTCCCTCACGGAGGAAGGGTAAGGTAAACTAGAAATAACATCCACCTTTGCTGGGTCTACAGAAATGCCAGTATTAGACACAACATGTCCTAGTACAATTCCTTGTTTTACCATAAAGTGACATTTTTCAATATTTAATACAAGGTTTGTACTAACACACCTGTCTAATACTCTAGATAAACTATCCAAGCAAAGGCTAAATGAATCACCATATACGCTAAAATCATCCATAAAAACTTTCATATAGTTCTCAATAAGATCTGAAAAGATACTCATCATGCATCTTTGGAAAGTAGCAGGTGCATTACACAAGCCAAAAGGCATTCTTTTATAAGCATATGTTCCAAAGGGATATGTAAAAGTGGTCTTCTCCTGATCTTCAGGAGCTATATGAATTTGAAAGTATCCTGTATAGCCATCTAAAAAGCAATAATGGGATTTACCTGACAGGCGATCAAGCATTTGATCAATGAATGGCAAGGGGTAATGATCCTTGCGAGTGGCTTGGTTGAGACGCCTATAGTCAATGCAAACTCTCCATGAATTCTGCACTCTAGTTGTCAGGAGTTGTCCATGCTCATTCTTTATTGTTGTGACTCCAGACTTCTTAGGCACCACTTGTACTGGGCTGACCCATTCACTGTCTGAGATGGGGTAAATGATATCTGCTTCAAGTAGTCTGGTTACTTCTTTCTTGACAACTTCTAAGATGGTGGGATTCAATCTTCTTTGAGGCTGACGGACAGGCCTTGCTCCATCTTCTAAGAATATTCTGTGCTCACAAACTTGAGGGCTGATGCCTAATATATCCGCCAAGCTCCATCCAATTACTTTCTTGTGTTTTCTCAGCACATGAGCAGTTGCTCTTCTTGTTGGGAAGTGAGTTCCCTTGCAATGGTAACTGGGAACTTCTGCTTGTCCTCAAGGTAAGCATACTTGAGGTGTGGAGGGAGGGGCTTTAATTCTAATTTCTGCTCATAGCTAGGCTCTGGATCATCCAGGGCTGGTGATAAAGGTAAAGTCTTCTCAATGTTTTCAGAAAGTGTCCCCACACTTAGACCTTGCTCCAAGTGCTTCTCTTACATTTCTTCTTATTGAACTTCAGCTACAGTTTCATCAATGTCAAAATGCAACATACTTAATTGAATAGGGTCAATGATCAACTTGAAAAGAGTAAAGGAATAAGGAAACAAACTAAAGTGATGTCTTCAACGGAGATAATGACTCTTCAGCACCCAAAATCCCCAAAGCAAAAGCATAACCTATCAATGTAAACCTAATCTAGATTCATATCTAAAACTAAAAGTAATCCTCATATCAATGTATCTGAATGTGTGTCGATGCATGTTGGGTCTCTGTATGTTCCCTGGCTTTAGTCTGTGTTTCTAGGCTGAAAACTGGATTAAAACGCGGCCCGAAATTGTTTTCAGCGTATTCTGTAATTTCTGCAGATCGTGCAGGTCATGCGTACGCGTCGTCCACGCGTTCGCATCATTCAGCGATTTTTCTTGTCACGCGTTCGCGTCGTCCACGCGTTCGCGTCATTCGTGCAGAATCCAATCCATGCGTTTGCGTCAGGCACGCATTCGCGTCGCTACAATTTCTTCATTTCGCGCGCTCGCATGAGCCATGCGATCGCGTCAGTGTTCGCTGGTCATCTCCTTGGTTTATTGTATTCCTTCCAATTTTGCAAGCTTCCTCTCCATTCTCATAGCCATTCCTGTCCTGTGAAGCCTGAAACACTTAACACACGGATCACGGTACGAATGGTATAAAGGAGAGTAAAAATATACTAATTAAAGGTTTCTAGGAAGCAAGTTTTCAACCACAAACAATACTAGGAAGGAATTATAAAATCATGCAATTCATATGAATAACCAGGTAATGGCTTGATAAAAACCACTCAATTAAACACAATATAAATCATAAAATAGTAGTTTATCACGCGACATTGTTGTTTTAACACTCATGCATATGGAAAACGGGCATGCATACACATGTGTTGAAAATGTGATTTTTGAGTTTTAAAGTATTCCTCTAGCTTAGTAAACCTCTGTAACTGCTGTTTAGGATCCCTTAGCTAGTATTTAGACTTTGGGACAAGGGAGAGTACCTTTAGTGGACTTAGTTGGATATATTTCTATTAGGAGATTAGAGACGGTGACTTAGATATGGAAATTTTTGTGGATGAAATTTGAGTGGATTGGTGGAGTGTTGCGTTGGTAATAAATTGAGAAAAATAAAAGATTGAGGTTGTTGACACTAACGAAATGAAAGTTAAAGGACTTGCGATTTATAAGAAGTGATCACTGAATTAGATACATATTCTTTTGTACTATGATTGGTAAGTCGTTGTGTGCCTGGCGAGGACGGTGGTTAATCCCGCTTGTCGATATTGCGGCGCCGGTGTAGGGACGGTGGTTAATCCTGCTTACATTGAGATGTGAGGTTTGAGGCAGTATTTTCCACTCGCATCCTTTCTGGTCACAAGAGTGTGCTCGAACACTATATCTCGTAAGAGTGTGTTAGGGCATTATATCTCAGGGCACAATTATATATTCATGACAGAAAGGTGACATCCCGAGGGGATGTGTCAAGTTGGCAGTTGACCCGACAAGTGATATCACGGCCAATAGGATAGGCATTCATCATATGCATTCTTGTACAACATGTTTACATTCTAATTGGATTACTTGTGGTATATGTTATTACTTGTGTTTTACTTGCATTATTTGTTTTCTGCTGGGATTGACGAGGCTTGGTAGCTAGGCGGTGGCAATGGGATCGCATGGAGGATAGGTTGGCGAAGGCTGTGGGACAACAGTGTTCTGTAGAGTAGAAAATCCTTAAGTTAGATAACCCTTTATGGTTTAAGATTTTATTATAAGTTGAATTTTATATGGTTTGAAGATCTAGGATTACCTTTGACTTCCCGGAACCTTATATCTTATCTATTGGGCACTGTCACCATACTGAGAACCCCCGGTTCTCATACCATATGTTGTTATTGTTTTTCAGACGCAGGTCGCAACCCACCTCGGTGAGTTGGCGGATGGTGACAAAGCGGAGGATAGCTCGAGTTTTATATTTTGCTTTATTTTGTATAATATATATAATTGAAGGGTTATTATACGAGAAGACTGAAAAAGAGTAAAATAAAATCGCGAATCAGAACACTCACGTATCGATAAACAAAAGATAAAGAGCATTCGGAAAGCAAGGATTAAGATGAAGTAATAAAGAAGAATAAGATAAAGACAGGATATAAGTATATAACATTAGTAAATAGCCACTAGTCGTGACCTGCAAAGTTTAGGCCGGCTAGGGTTACAGAATTAAAATAAGTTTGACAATAGTATTTTTCTATCTCTCCCAACATATAGATAAAGACCTCTATAGGCAAGTTTTTAAAAGGAATAAATACATACATATAAGTTTTCCAAAATAGCATGGAGAGATTCTAAACAAAATGAAAAACAGGAGTCTAATGATATTCTCCATCTCTCAGATGAAGTACAGCTTACTGCTGAGCGCATGGACCTGCATCTAAAAAATAAGAGATATATACGGAATGAGAATTCCCGACCCATGGGTTCCCAATACAGTAAAAGTGCCAAATAAATACTGTATAAGGCAACACAAACTCACTATGCAATCTTAATTATCCACACAACATTATATCCATCTTAAATTCTCTCTAATCCATAACTTGACAACTATCATAAGGGATTTCTAAGTCTAAGTAAAAAATTCTCATTCTTTCTCAATTCTCCAATGAAACAGAACCATAATCAGAACCAGCACTAGCCCTCAGCATCAACCAACACTAACATGAGGGACCTCTCAATTGTACAAACACAAACAATGCAAACAAGTAATACATAAGTAGATTCAAGTAAGGCAACTAGCATATAATCACATAATATGGCATATATAGGCAAACCAATACAAATAAGCAAACCTAAGCAAATCAAACATATGCAAATGATGAATGCATGTCCTATGGTTGACGAGTCTCATCTTTCGGTTATCAAGCCAACTCAACATGTCCGGTAGTGAACCATGGATAGTCCCTAAGCGCGCATCCCCAAGAGTCTATGCATGTATTCATAATCAATTCTCATCTCATCGGGAGAATCTGGGGAGTTTAAGTGCCTGGTCACAACTTGCGTCGAAGGGTCAATGCACCTTCTAATTTTTGCTTTTACATAATGTTGATTCCTATTTTAGTTTTACATACTTTTTATCTTCTTTTATGTTGGCTAATGTATTGATACGTGCTTCAAATGTTCGAGATATTAAGAGTTCAAGTATTATTTAGAAGATATTAGTTTACATTTTTAGAATATTTTAATTTAATATGATATATTTTAATTTTGTTTATTTAATTATTAGATTGGGCCTTATGTTTATAGGCTTTAGGGTTTTCTTTTTTTAAACCTAATAAGAGGTTATAAATACCTCCTTAGCTATTGTAGTCGTAGTATAGAATGATTTAGAGGTTTTAAAATCCCCCTTTTTTGGTTTCGTGATGAAACCATGGTGTGGACAATTGAGGTTGAGGAGTCCCTCTCTTGTTGCATTGGGGAATTGGGTAGAAGGTTGAGGAGTCCCTTCGATTCAATTACCAAACTATGGCGTTGATAAGTTAGGTTGAGGAGTCCATTTCTTGTTGCGTCAAGAAATTAGGTAGAAAGTAGAGTGATTATCTTTATATTCAATTTCAATCTATACTTTTTATTTCTATTTTCAATTATAATTTATCTTTTTATTCAGTTTGAATTCTGGTCTTTATGTTTGTCTTTTATTTCTTTATCATGTATATACATGGTATAGTTGTAGTTGATTAGTTGTGATTGGACAATGCGCATAATTGAACCAAGTTGAATTTCTTATATACATGATGAATTGGTTTGATTGAAAATTAGGAAATGAAATTAGGATTTTTGATGATTTTCTTCCAATCACATTACATATATAGAATAAACTTAGTTAAATTAATAAAATTTCTAAGAAAACTCCTTTTTATATAGGGCATAAACATTCAGATTGATTTGAGTTAATATTTTTCATGGAAACTTACTTGAATTATACATTGTGGAACATGATTTTTGAGTTAAGAACACACAACCTTGTGAAGTTTTGAGCCTCAATGTGTGGTTACATTATATGAACCACTATTTTCATTCTTGTGTGTCATTCTCTTTCTATGATCGTAATCTTTGATTTGTTTGATTCTCTATGTCCATTATTTAGTATATATATGCATTTACTTGATTGAGGCCCTTGTTTCGTTATAGCTCACTTACCCCAAATACCCTTACCCTTTT
Source organism: Arachis ipaensis (assembly GCF_000816755.2). Taxonomy (NCBI): domain Eukaryota; kingdom Viridiplantae; phylum Streptophyta; class Magnoliopsida; order Fabales; family Fabaceae; genus Arachis; species Arachis ipaensis. The sequence goes on along the minus strand of NC_029789.2, from coordinate 66,471,177 downwards.
ATCTTCCTTTGTCAGCCCACTTTGAGCCTTATTAATTTTCTTTTGTTCTTAATTTAGCACATTAACAGCCTGATTTGAAAAATCAATAAATGTCTTTAATTTGAATCTTTGATTAGTTTAGGCTAGTGAGAATGTGTAATGTTTAAGTGTGAGAAAAATTGGGAACATTGGTTGATAAAGGTATGGTTTGTATTTGTATTTGTATTGAACATCTTGGAAATTAAAGACATACTTATGCACCAATTGTGTAAACCATATGCATTGACAATTGTGTATATTTTCATATTTAAAAAAATAATAAAAAGGAGACAAAGGCCCCAAAGAAAAGTAATAAGAACAATGCATATGGATGTAAATTGAATTGAATTGAATTGAATGTATAAGTGTGTGTGAAAAGTGAGATAATGGGTAGCTAGGCTTGATATTAGAATTGTATAGGTTGTTATATATGTTTGGTAAGAGCTTAGATTAATCAAAGATTCAAATTCTAGCTCACTTAGCCATATACATCCTTACTTTTACCTTTAGCCCCATTACAACCTTGAGAAGTCCTCATGATACTTGCATACATACATTGAATAATTGTTGATTGTTAGATGAAGAACAAACCTTAGAAAGTATGATTAGATGAGAATTGAGTGAACAACCCTATACACTTGAGCGATTAGAGTGTATACACATCCGGTGAGGGGTTCGATTGCCCAATTATATGTTTTCACCTATGATTATTTCTTATCTTGCAAGTTTGTAAATTCTTTTATATGACTCAATTCAATTGTGAAATTGACTTGGTTGTTAATGCTTTTAGCCATTGGTTGTTTATACATGTATTCTCGAAAATTGACTTATTTTGACTAAGTAGATACATGTAGATAACTAGATCATATTAGTTAGAATAGTTGCATGCATGTATATAGATTGTATATAGATAGTTTGCATTGAATAAATGTTGATACCCCTTTCTTGTATCTTTCTTGATGTTTAGCATGAGGACAAGCTTTGTTTAAGTTTGGAGAGATTGATAAACTACAATTTTATGGTTTATCTTGTGTTGAATTGAGTGGATTTTATTAACTTTTCCTATATTTATTCATTGAATTAGCATGGTTTTGTGAATTTCTCCTAAACTATGCTTAAGAGTGAAAGCATGCTTTTTAGACCCTTAATTTGCTAAATTTAATTCACTTTAATTCCATTCAATGCCTTGATGTGTTTGTCGAGTGATTTCAGGCTTACCAAGGCAAGAATATATTGAAAAAGTGAAGAAAAAGCATGCAAAAGTGAAAATTCATGATGAAATAGCGTGGGACACCCAAAGATTCCCTTGAGTGCTAAAAACTCAATCCTCGTGCATGCATGTGTAATTGTTGCACACTAGGCACAATGGTGTGGGATGCCAAGACCTTGCCAGCCTCACGTGGGACATTGATGACATTTCCAAAAGCCCAATTGTATAACAAAGGGCGTGGCACGACACATGGCTTTAGAGTGGGACGCTAAGGAAACATTATCAGGCCAAAAGCACCTTGGCATAGGACGTTAAGATCTTAGACGTGGGACGCCACCAGTTCTTCAATAATTTGTGGCCCAAATTATAGAAGTGTTGTCACAGGCGTGGCACGCGATAACTATGGAGTGGGACGCCATGGTTCTTCAATCAACTTGGTCCAAATTATGAAAGCATAAAGTGAAGGCGTGGTACACTAAGGAAGTGGCATGGGATGCCACAAGGAACTTAAAAAATTTTGTGAACTTTGTGAAAGTGCTGGTCACAGGCGTGGGGTGCCAGGACTTGGCATGGGATGCTGATGCGTGAGCATCTTTCTGATCTTTTTTTTAGTGAATTTGCATGTGAAATTGTTGAATTAAATCAAGATTTATGTGTTTTAAGCCACCATGCATGCGACATTGAGTTGTTTTACAAATTGATTTATTACAGGTAGCATTCAGACGAGTTTGACAGAATTCGTGTAGAAGAAAAGGAAGAAAGTGGATGCTATCAATCCTGACCTCCTCACACTCCAACGAGCATAACTTGAGATATAGAGGTCCAATTGATGCAGTCTTAGCGGCATTAGAAATTCAACTTCTAGATCTTTCCAACGATATATAATAGTCTATACTTTTTCTTCTGCCAACACGGCGCCAAACGCCACCAACCTGAAGTTTGGCGGCAGAACACAAATACTTAACACTCGCCATTGCCATGCTAGCGCCAAATGCCACAACCTGAAGTTTGGCCCCAGGAGCTTGGGAATGCATGCGTACTTGATGCATGCATGGTACCAGATGCCACTAATCTCAAGTTTGGCACCAGTATGCTGAAGAGAAAGGCTTTCACATGAGTCTGCACCACTTTAGAATTTAATTTGGTTTTTAATTTAGTTTTGAATTAAGAAAAGATATTTTTAGGTTTTAGAAAATATATTTTACATTAATTAGGATTAGATATAAAAGGAGAAAATATTCTTACCTATTCTTCTTCTTCTCCTCTTTTGGACTTTACACTTTTCTCTGCTAGGATTTTCACACCATGAGCAACTAAAGCACCATTATTAGGGTTAGGAGTTCTATTTATTTGGATGGATTAATGACTATTATTTTCTAATTCTATTTTATACATTGATTTACCTTCAAGAATTAGTTTCGTTCTTCATCTTACAGATTAGAGTATATTGGAAAATAACTCTTCTCTAACTTGAATTCTTGTTGAATTTTGGAAAAGTTATCTCACCTGAATAACAGGTTAAAACTGAATTCTCATAATTCTCTAACTATCTGAACTTAATGTGATACGTGACATATAATCATATCATCTTTGGATTATTAGGGTTTTATGTGGCTTGTAAACTAGGATTTGAACCTAAATCCTCTAATTAGATTAACTGACCAAGAAATTGGCGGTTGATTGAGTTAGAGGAGGATTAAATTACCAAGGAATTGGAATCTAATCACTTAAAGTTTGCTATGAATTGAATCTTTACATAATCAAAGTGGTTAATAAGAATTGTTAATTCTGAAATATGAACATCTCCAAAACCTTAACTATTTTCTCATATAATTTTCATAATTAGTTTACTGTTTTCTTTCTTAATTTCTCTTATTACTGTTTAGTGAAATTTGAACTCAAAACACTCCTTTTTGCTTGTTTGACTAAGTAAATCACTCAACCATTGTTGCTTGATCCATCAATCCTCGTGGGATCGACCCTCACTCACCTGAGGTATTACTTGGTACGATCCGATGCACTTGCCAGTTAGTTTGTGGTATTCGAATTTTGCACTAGACGCCAAACTACGTTTATGGGTATGCAGGAGGAGGTCTGTACGCATACTTGTGTAGATAGCACAGTCGTGCGTACGCGTGAAGTGATGCGTACGCACGGTCTTCTCGATTCATCACATCATGCGTATACATACATTATGTGTGTGCAGGCTTGTCTCTGATTGTAACATCTGTGCATTCACATGAAGTGATGCGTACGAACGACTGCCATTGCACACCACTTCTCTTACATTGCACGACAAAGCTTCCAGGGGCTCTTTCTTCATTCCTTGGCTTTCCAAAGTGTGTCCCTTCATAATGTATTCTTTTCCAAAGTGTCCTCTCTGATTGAAAGTGTGTCTTTAGGCTTTTTGTTCTTTTTGGTCTTGTTTTGCTTAGTCCATCTTCAAAAATCTCCTAAAACACATTATCCAAAGCATTAAACACATTCTTTTTTAATCTATGAGTTTATAGCTAAAAAAATCAAAGACTATTAAAATATAACTGAAATTAACAAGGAAAACTACTAATGATGTACATGCATCAACTATGCTTGCAACGAAATTCTTTTGAAAAATTCTAGACCGACGATTAGCTGACATCAAGTTTTTGGTGCCATTGTCGGGAAGTTGCAATGTGTGCTTGTTATTGGTTATTGTTTATGTGTGAATATTGTGAATAACTTATTTTTGATTGTTTGTTTGCTTTTTGCTAGTTCTAGGAGTTTGTTTTTCTTTATTTTTTATTAGCTTTTGTCCTTACACTACAAGAAAATAAGCTTTCTGCCATACTTTTAAAGTGTGCCAAAAAGTGCTTAAAAACGTACCGATAGCTTCTCGCCACGCTTTTTGAGCTATTGGTACGCTTTTGAAAGGGTCACATCCGCGAGCATGCCAATTGCTCTATCGCCACACTTTTGGTGACCTATTGCCATGCTTTTAAAGATCGCAACGCTTAAGCGTAGCCATATCTCGCGCCAGATATGGCTACGCTTTCAAAGCGTGCCAACAGCATGATACGAATACGCTTTCAAAGCGTGCCAATAGAGAGAGAAATGACTACGCTTTTAAAGCGTACCAATAGCGAAACATATGGCCACGCTTTTAAAGCGTGCCAATAACGAGATGTAGCCACGCTTTTTAAGTCATGTGCCTAGATATGAACCTATTGCCACGCTTTTAAAGCGTGGTTATAGCTAAATCAAATTTTAAAAAAAAAAAATCTGGTAAAAGCCTACATGTGAACACTCAAATTTATGTTCCTACATTCAATACTGGGTAAAAGCCTACAACAATGTCATCTATGTACATGCAACGCTTGCATACATGAAATTTACAAACATTAACAAAAATGAATTTCTAAGAAGAGAATTAAGAATTATACAAGACACAGATTTTACAAATTGACTCTAATGGCTTCATTTTCTTTAGATATTTCCTTCGCTCCTCGGTTCTATCACCTAGTTGACCAAAGCCATTAGCCCCTGGAAAATATCATAAGCAGAGTGTTAGACTCTTATTACTTCTATATTTTTTGAACATTTAAAGTATGAAACATTGCAAATAGCAAACCAACATTGTGATAGTGTGAACCAAACAACGTAGTGACCAGAATTTGTTCTCCAAATAATGCCTTAACACTTCTACATGCGTTCTTTTGGCAAAGTTCCTGTAAACTCTGCTTCCAAAGTAGTCCCACTTTCTTTGTATGCATGAGCACATACATAGCAACATTAAACCTGACACAAGTATCTCATGAAAATCCAGAGGGGAAGAAAAACAACAATTTCATAATCATGATCCATATTTTTAATTTCACAAAGTTAACAATTTGGTAAAAGTTCAATTTCGTTCATAAAATTTTTAACTTATAAAATATAAATGTCTTCACCTTGCTCTGATTTCATTTCTCCCATAGCAATAAATTGACTGTATTTGATTAATCTCATCTGTATATGATCAATGAATGACATTGGTACTAGTTTAAGTAAATTTATATAGCTCATAAATTTTTATAGGACATATATTTTTTTATCAATTCACTAATGAATCATAATAACATATATTAAAGATCATCTATATCAAATTTCACTGCAATCAGACATCAATAAGCATGTAATTAAAAAATATTTTGTTTTTGTATATTTGAACAAATATAATACGTCAATTTTCAAGTATAGCAAATGATTTTAAATTAACATAAAGTTTTCTTAAAATAATCTATAACACATAAGCTTCTAATACGATGACTATTAGTTTTAATTGGGAGTTCAATATCTAGAAGAACTTCTTAGCATTTCATATCAAAATAGCAGCTTGAAGATAAATCTTCTGTAGGTGATACGTACAAGTTGCATGGTAAAAATACACATAATCATGACACATAACTCAAGTACCAGATCATCAAGAGAGCATATATAGTAACTTAATTAGCTTCTCTCCTTAATTATCTCTTGTAATCAATTGATAATAGGGGATAATAATGAGATTCTATACAGCCTCAAGAATGAGAAAAATGCTTAAAAGATGTGCAAGTCTCAAGAATAATAAGAATTCAAAAGGAGATAAAAGTTCCTTTAAAGTTCACCTGTATAATGACATCAGAATCCTAATTGCGTGGGCGCTTTACATCCATTGATGGTTTGCATTCAATCATATTGTCCTCAACCTGAATTGCTCTACCTTTTGGCTGAGTTACCAAATGTTAATTAGTACCAATGTCTAGCTTCATATATTAAGAAAATAACTTGAAACCAACAAAATATTGTGGCATAAATATAAGTGAAGCTGTTTAAAGTTTTAAGTTATAGAGAATAGATAAAAATGGGAGAAAAAATGGAAAAGAAGGTCTATATCAGAACAGGGAGATGATTTTCAAACCATTGATCCAATACTCCTCTTTATGTTAATAATGCACTAATGCAGACTGTGTAGTACAACACAAGACACCTCATACATGGCTCCTATCACCTGGATAACCTTAAAATTCTAACAATGGCCAAGTAATTATCACAAGCATACCAATTCAAATTCGGATGAAAGGGAAAGTGCACTCCCAAACACAACTTCATCAATTTGCTGACTCATGGCTTCCTGAAATATGTTCTAGTCAGCAAGAATGTACAAAAGCATCTAAAATGCCATAAAAATGCTACAGAATTAATTGAGGCACACATGAACTACATGTCAAAATGCATAATACACTGACCGGTACCAACCTTAGACTTAGAGGAGTGCTTGGAACGTTTCTTCTTGAGTGAAGCGGAGGATTTCTTCCCCATTTCAAGCGACCCACAAAATCACATTTTCAAAAACAAGAGAGGGAAAAACAAGAGAGAAAAAAGGAGAAGCTGTTAAATAGGCAAAAGAGGAATTGATGGAACAAATAATTGAAGGGAGAAAGCAAAAGGGTAAAAGAAAGTTTGATGCTTTTTGCGGATGTGTGAATCTAATTAGCAGAAAAGACGCTTTTTCCTCCGAAACCTTTTTCGCTACTCAAACCTATTTATACCATTAAAGCCATTCCTTTGATCGAGATCAACTAACTCTCCGGCACAGACTGGGAAGTGTGAACAAGTAATTCATTTTTCCTTCTTTTTTAGCTTTTACAAAAGCAAAATATGAAGCAAAACAAGTGTATAGCTGTATAAACCCAATTTAGACTTATGAGGAAAATTCTGATGCTTGACATTCAGAATCTGGATAGTTTTGAAGAAGAAAGAAAAAAGGATACAGTCAAGATAAGACAAAAAAAAATTTAAACAGGGAAAATGTGGAAGAAAAACGGCAAAATTTACCTGTTTACTCTTTCCTCCTTCCAATTTTTGCCTTTTAATAGCTTGATTCTCTTGGGCCAAATGGGGAGTCCCAGCAGTGTTGGTTTTCATGGATGATGACTATAACTGTGGTTTTTTACTGGTGCCTATCATTTTAGCTGTCTCTTGCTTCTTGGAGGTCGTGGTTGTCAATCTTTTTTGCAATGTTGGTTTGGGAGTGCAAGCATCTTTTCCTACTTCAGCAGACCCATCTCCAGATGATGAAATCCCTAAGCATGAGCTCTCTCCTTTGCAATCATCTTCACTTCTTTCCGTATCAGCAAGAACCTGATATCCATTGATCATAATTGTTATATGAGAACTTAAGTTAATAATGAGGGAACAAATTTTTCAGATTGCAGCAATAATTACCACATGAGTAGTAGTTGTGTTGTTTTCTTCTTTGACTTCACTGCAAGGTGCATCATCTTCCTTTATTTCAGTAGTCATGCTCTGTGGCTGTTTAATTGTTTCCTAAAAAGTCTCCTCAACATTTTCGGATGTCTAGTAAAACAATATATGATCAATGATGATAATTCAATCAAATTTTAAGCACAACATTATATCATCATTGTAGAAGTAAGAGTACCGTGTCTATTTTGTCAGCTTCACTAAAATCTCACAAGGTATCTACAATGATAGATCTACCAACCTTGATTTTTGGAATGAATGCGGCAACAATTTGAAGAACCAAGTAAAGATCAATCACGTAAATATTTCATACAATAAACACCAATTAGAAAACAAACTAAACAATAGTTTGAACTTTTTATCCCGATAGCCATCCATTTAACCTTTTCGAGCTAAGCACGTATTCTGAGCTGTCGAGGAGATCCCTCAATTTGCTTTCGCTTGAATTATCTCGGCTAGAAACCCCATGAGAGTCGCATTGACCTGAACTTGTTAATGAAACATCATTAGAAGCTGTAACAAAAATGAAGATGGCAGTTAATTCAAATAGAATTAAACCTATAAGTCCCTACAATATATATAATTTACTGTGACAAGTGATTTATGAAAGGTAAATTAAAAAAATATTGAAATAGTATAAAATAGTATAAAAAGGAATAAATAAAGCTACAGAATCTCTGATTCCACTCTTAGACGAAGCACAAGATATTATTCCACCGCAACTCCAACCCAAAACACCCCTTAGGCAGAGTGAAAATGATGTTGACGAAAGAGAGAGAAGATTGTGAGGCTGTACATAGAGAGAGAAAGTAAATGAGTAATGTGTGTAAGTCCATAAGTCCATGGTCCAAGGGGGTGATGTCTATATAAGCAAGCTAGAGCATCCTCACAAACCTGCATCATTACATGCCACTTTAATTATTAATCATACACATGTACCATTAACACACACACACATCTCATCCATATTTCTTTCTTCGTTCCTTCTTCTCTATAGCAAGCAATAATTAGTCAAAATGACTGAGGCCAAACCAGTTGAAGCTGCAACTAACAACAACACTAACCACCTTGCGGATTTTGATCCTCACAAGAAGAAGCCTAAAAGGAACAAGTATGCTTAGTTAGTTAACTAAATTCCAATTAGAAAGAACACAAAATAACAAAGAAGAACAAAGCAATTTGTGGTTTTAAGAAACTTAAAATAGAACCATTCAGTTAAAGAGAGAGCAGAGAATATATTCAAAGGATAAAGTATACAAAGGAAAGCAACTGAATATATTAAACCAAAAAAAGAAGGGAAACAGAAGTGAGGATCAAGAAACAAACAAACAATATCTTCAAACTTAAGCAACAAATGTCAAAACAGAACAGAACAGAACAGAACTTAACTTAACTGAAGAAGCTAAATTAAAAAAAAAGAAAAAAAAGAAAAAGAAGGAAAATTACCTGAACATAGGAACTGACTCAGTAGAAGAAACATTATATAGTATTTTACACATCTTTCCATAATTAAAAAAAAAAGAGATCGAGATTAATACCCCAAGCCTAAGGCGTGTTTTGGGTTCGAGTTGTGGAATAATATCTTGTGCTTCGTCTAAGAGTAGAAACAGAGTCGCTATTTTGCTATTTTCTAATATTGCACATTAGTTAAAATAGTAGAAATCATGCAATAAAAAGCAAGAGCTAACCACTAATCAATTCAATAAAACAATAGAAAACATTATTCAATAATCATCCAATTTTCTTGATTACAAATTAAAACAGCAGCATAGCAAGAGCTCATCACTAATCAATAAAACAGAAGAAAACATTCAATAATCATCTATTTCACAAATTAAAATAGCAGCACAGCAAGAGCTAATCACTAATCAATTTAATAAAAAGTTAATGGCAGAAAATATTCCATTAATCATCCAATTTTCTAAATGGAGCATTTAAAAAAAACGAAGATGGAGCACAACAGAGCACTAACCTTCGAGCAGCACGGCGAGCAGAACTGTGACAGAGAAGCGAGCAGAACCGTGAGAGAGAGAGAGAGAGAGGCGAGTAGCACGACGACCAGAATGACGAGAGGGATGACAAGCAAAACAACAAGAGGACTGGCGAGCTGGCTAACAACGAACCTGGTTGCGATCTTGAGCGCGAAGGGTGGCGACAGTGAGATAGATGGCGGCGTGATGGAGGTTAGGGTTTTCTGAACCTTTCAAGGAAAAGCCACTCAAAACCTTTTCAAAGCAGCATCGAGGAAGACAACGAACACTGACGGTGACGGCGACGGCGATGACAAGCTCGAGGAAGACCACCGTAATGAACGATGAAGGTGACGATGAAGGCGATGATGGTGATGAAGGCTGGGTGTGATGAAGGGCAGTGATGAAGATGGTTCGAGAAGATGAAGCTGGCTGGGTTCGAGAAGATGAAGCTGAGCGACGAATATGGATGAAGCTGACGGCGCCTTTTAGGGTTTGAAAGTGAATTTTAGGGTTGAAAGTGAATTTTAGGGTTAAAAGTGTAAAGTTAGTGTGTTGTTGTTATCATTTTTAGGGTTAAATTTGATAACTTAGAAAAAAAGGTTAAGTGTGGGAAAAAATAGATGGAAACCAAATTTTAGGGGAGGAAATTCTATCGGCACGTTTTTTTACGGTGCCAAAATAAACACGGTATAGCCACGCTTTTCAAGCATCACTACAAGAAAAAAAGTCTATGGCCATGCTTTTTGTTTGCCACGTTTTAAAAGCGTGGCCAAAAGTGGTCAATGGCCACGTTTTTGTGAGGGTGGCGATTGAATAGAGATTTGGCCACGTTTTTTCTTGCCACGCTTCAAAAACGTGGCGAAAAGGGTCAACGGCCACGCTTTTGGAAGGGTGGCAATTGATTAGAGAAACGGCCACGTTTTTTTCTGCCACGCTTCAAAAGCGTGGCCATAGAGAGAAACAGGGATGTTTTAAAAGCGTGGCGACAGGGTTTCATTATGGCCACGCTTACAAAACGTGGCCATATCCTGGTACCACATTTTTTTCCTGCCACGCTTCAAAAGCGTGGCCATAGAGAGAAACAGGGACGTTTTAAAAGCGTGGCGACAAGGTTTCATTATGGCCACGCTTACAAAGCGTGGCCAAAAGCTTTTTAAAAAAAAAAAACCCTAAGACCCGGCCCCCAACCCGGTCCCCAACCCAATTGACGCTCTTTCAACCCGGTCCCCAACCTTAATCGAGCTACCCTGGAAAAGCTCACATACCCGCCGTCACCAGCACCACCCTCGCTGTGCCGTTAGCCTTCGCTCCCTCTCCGCCTCATCTCCTCGTCGCCGTTACCAGCATCCTTACCGTCAGCGTCAGCGCCACCTTTTTTAACCGATTCCTTCCAAAAGCGAATACGACAAGGGACATTGTGGGAAGATGTCGGAGCTCAGAGGCGGCAACTGTTTTCCGCGTCTCTTGCTCGGTGTCAATGTCGGTCTTGCCCTTGTTGAAGGAATCGTTGCTTTCGTTGCATTGTTTCAGGTTCTTCTACTCTTTCTTTCATGTTTCAATTCGCACAGGCATTGCTTTTCGGATATGAAATTAGTTCGTGCATTTGAAATTGGTTCATGCATTTGAAAATTTGGGAAATTTGTGAGAAGATATTTAGATTTTGAAACTTGCATTTTAAATTTTGATATTTTAGCTGTTATATTATTTTACAATCCCTAAACTGTAACCTACTTTTTTTCTTGCCCTAAGAAATTTTTTTCTATATATGAATTCGGTAGCTTCATTAGCTAATAAATAGATTAGCTAAGGTTCTCGAAACCTAATAAATATTGTATTGAAAGATATCAAAACCGAGTTAGTGTGATCTTAGCTTGTTGTTTGAAGATATATATGAATCTGTAAAGGTATGTCTTCTGATTTGCATTTTGATCTTTACAATGATGGTTGCCCGATGTCCAGTGTTATCAATTCACTTTATTTTAGAATTTTTATTTTGTATACTTTCTATTTTTCTCAAAATTGCTATACTTTATGGCAGGAAATCATCAAGAATGTGTTTCTTTACAAAGAGTTGTTTATCTTGTTTCTTTAAATAGCTATGTAAGTTTAACTTGCAGAAAATGTATTAATAAGCTAGAATGTGAGTCAATTTTTGAGCATTTTTCTATTTTCTGTACTAAATTTCGGACTAGCAACTATGATTAGCTGTAGAATAATCTTATGTATTCTCTTGTGCTCTTTTGGTTGATGCCTTCTATTAAATTTTTTAGGAGTTTGTTTAAGTACCAATTATATTATTTGATCTGTTCTAGATTGAAAAGCAAAAGTTGGACTTAAATCAATGAGTATATTCAGGGCACTGCTTATTTTTAACTGGACTCAGGATATTCAGATAATAAAGGACGGTTTGTTTATGAGTTCAAGCTTCTGGAAATTTTGAATTCCATCTCTTTCATTGCCTGAAGAGTTTCAGATGGAAAATTTGAAACTTGATTATATCAATAAGTTCCACATTTTCAACACTAATGGCCTTCTTTATTATTAGCTTTCCCCTGAAGAGGTTTTAAGTTACTGACTTGATATGATGTCGTTTCTATTGTTGGAGTGTGACTTCGTGAATGAATTTTAAGATAATCATACAATCGTCTTACTTATCAATACTTGATATGATGTCGTTTATTTGAACTAATTAATTACCTTTATTCTTGTTCAGCATGGCACTCTCGGGGCACTTGTCCAAGATTCTGTTAACAGCTTCCATGAGACCAACTTCAACGGCCACGTACAACGCTATTCATAACAAGACTGTGACAATGATATTGATTCCCCTTGTCCAGTAGTGGTGTATACTGATTCCCCTTATTTGTTGACGGAGAATGTTAGACTATGACAGTCCATTAGAAGCTCTTGAGACATTAAGCTCTTGTATGCAAAAGGGTGCTGCACTGTAGTTCTTTGCCTTTACTTACTGCCTCTTTTTCTTCTTCTGTGCCGTCGTCTCCATTACGTGCCAACGTCGTCGTCATAAAATCACTACCAAAATCATTACACCGCCGCAACTACCACCCCTTTCTCCGCGAGCCCAGAGCCACTACTAGACCCTATTTTACTGTGCACCCACCCTCCGCCACTGTCGCTACCCCAGCACCACCACTAGGCCGTCACCGTGTTGCTCCGGCCATTCACTCATCATCATCAATCTTTCCCTTCCCTTCCCCTGTTCCAATTCTCTGCTTCCCAGGTTCCCCTTTCATCTCATTTGATTTTATTTCTGTTTGATTAATCTGCTTTAGCTCATTCTATTTAGCTTGTTTAGTTCAACTAATTTAGTTTAGTTGAATTAGATGGTTAGAGAATCTGGACTGGTTAGTGGATGTAGGTTTTGTTTTGTTTACTGCTGCTGTTCAGAATGAATTTGTCTTTCCTCTGAATTTTGTCCTGGATGAACTTGTTTATTGTGCTGTTTTGGTGTTGAATTCTGGAATTGTGATTGGTGTTTATTGTATTTTTTTTCATTGTCCAAAATAGATGCTGTGAAAGTGTTACTGTTTCATTAATTTTTCTTGGTTTGTTGTTGCTGAGTGCTGCTCTGCTTGTTGCTTGGTCCATATTATATGAACTGCAATGATTTTAGTTTGTGGAACTGGTTAAGTCATATGAATTCTGTTTGCTGCTTGCTTGAACCTGGGAAACATGATACTTACTGCTACTATTTAATAAGTGTTGCTGCTTCGTGCTATGTGTTAGTAACTCGTTTCCTCGATGTGATTCTTTGTGCTTATTATGCATTCATGCTCATTACATCCTTAATCATTGGCTGCTGCTGATTTCTCAATTTGTATTTCCTCTTCTGCTCACTTCCTATGCATGCATATATGATGTTGATGAATTTAATTGTTAAAGCATTCATATGAAATTTGATTTGATTGATTGAGTTTGGGAAATAGCCAATTTACTGCTGAAATGCTGCTGGATTTTTCCTAACTTTGTTTTATTAAATGATATTATTTTGTTTGGTGCAACAAGATTCTATTTAACGGATTTTTGTGTCAAAAAGAATCTTATTTGCTAAAGGGTTTTGAAAATTTCCACAAGAGTCTCCTTACAAGTCTTGGTCAATTCTTTAATCTCTTTGCTTGTTTTATCTTATATGTTATTTTTAAGCATTGAACAATCCTTGATTGAGTTTCGGTTTGACTATAAACTCTCATTTGCTTGCTCTCATTTAAATTTCATTATCAAGGTTCACCTGCAAATTGATTTTGGTAGTGATTTTTTTTCCTTTGTTATAGCTAGGTTTTTATGATAAGTGTCTATATTATTCAAAATTGGTAATTTCAATTATTTTACCGTATCTGATTCCTACGTGTATTTTTGCTTATCGTTTACATGAATTTTTTGATGTATTATTTGATCGAAAATAGAAAATTATGCTAGAAACTAATTAACAAAGTAATGTTATTATGCTTTGTGTCTTGCAGTAACAACCACTAACAACACTGAAGCTATTGAGAGAGAAGAATAACAAGTTTGAAGAGGTTCCGCTATTTCGACTTTGCTCCTTCGTCCCTGCTGGTGCCTTCGTCTCTGTCATTCCCTACTCAGTCTTCTCTGCCATTAGTCTTCTCTACCATAGTAGTAGTAGCTTCATCCACACTGAACATAAAACTTTCATTATTCTTTTTTCTTTTCTTCTTTTCTTCTTTTTTTTCATTTGCACGCCATATAAATTGGACCACATACATCCACATTCCACTATTCTTCTTTCTTTTCCCTTTATATCATTTATTTATATTTATATTTATAATGCCATCCTATTTTTTTTTTTAAAAATTGTTATATACAATTTTTTTATTTTTCATAGCATTTTTCAATTTATAAGGGTAAGAACTAATTCGTCACAAATTTCTTTTTAAAATTTGTTGTTAGCCAATAGATTATTATATATATAAGAAGGAATTCAAATTTTTAACACTTACTTAAATAGACAATAAATTAATTACTTGACCAACTTAAGTAAGTTTTGTTGTATAATTCTTTTATATAGAAAAAAAAGCTTTAGATAAAAATAGTTATCCCTTCACTTTTTTGTCTAAGAAAAAACAAATTTAGAAATATAATATTTTAAAATTGGGAATGCTATGAAATGGGTCATATCAGTTAAAATAAGCCTTATTTAAATTTGAATTTGCTTTTTACTTATTCAAAATAAGCCTTATTTGATCTACTTCTATTGCCATTCAAGTTAAATGATTATATAAAGTTAGTGTAGTTTGTGTTTTTGAACAATTTAGTGTAGTTAGTGTACTTATTGCTTGAAAAATGCAGTGGCATTGTAGCTTGTAGGCATTAATTAAAATTGAAGGGAAGGGGGTCCTAATGCATTTCCCCATCAGCAATCAGCAACTCCCAACACTTGCTTCCATTTTCCCTTTTTTATTTCTTCACATTCACATCAACCCTCTTTATACTTTGCATTAACTAGCAACCACTTTTTGTATAAAAGAAATATAAGTTTATTCATGTTTTTCAATTGGTGTTACCACAATTATTTAAATTGTATTAAAGTTTATGAAAATTGAAAACAAAATTATGGGTTAGGACTTTGGAGTACAGGAGTATAAATAGCACAGCAAGATGAGTGGATTTTAGTAGCAGTAGAGAAAATAAAAAAAATATAAGAGAGAATTAAAAAAGAGCATTTCGTGAAGTACAACACAAAGAAAGAAATGATAAAGAACCGACCATTAGAGATTCTCGAGGTTCAATTTCGCATACTAATTCGGTATTGGAGTCTTCCGGCCATCAAGGTAATATTGCCTTTTATTTCTTCCTATACCATCAAGCATACTATCATTGATTCTTCATGTTCCTAAACTTAGGTGTTTTGAAGAAATTTGACATGATATCTTGTAAGAATAATAATCTCTCTTCTTCATGTTTATATTTAGGCTATCTTTGCTAAGAATACTGAAAATAGGTCAACACAAACATGTCCTCATTGAATGGGATCCACAAATTTTGGAATACTACGTAAGCAGCTGGTAATATAACTTATTCTTTGTGATTTCTCTTTTATATATATTCATGGTGTAGTTGCCTAGCTAGTATGCTTCATGTAAACTTTTCTCTATGTACTCTAGCGCGACTCTAAAGAGAACAGTGAAAAACCATCAAGGGCTGAAGTTTTCATAGCAACTCGCACAAGTAAAAAAAGAAAAGAAATTGATGTTAAAACACAAGCCACAATTGTGAGTTGTTTGTATTTGTATTTTGGATATGTACAATATAAATTCTGATGTGATTTCTATCTAAATTGAGTTAATGTGACTTTGTATTTTATTGGTTGTTGCTTTTTGATAGATTGAACTTCAGAACCCCTTAGAAGCAGGAGAAAATAAAGAGGATGCATTTGTAGGAGTGTTAGGAAAGGACCAACCAGGTCGAGTTCGTTGTTATGGGGCTTCGATTACAAGAAGCTCTCTTAAAAAGGATGAGGAGATTCGCCATATAAAAGTTGAATATAACGCTAAGGTCTCATCATTAGAGAAGAAAATGGATGGTGTATGTGGTTTATTAAAGGTATTGGTGCACCAACTCAACCTTGGAATGAGCGATGAAGAGGTAGCATCCTTAGTTCAAGTTGCTCAAGATTCTCCTTTGGATACCTCAAGTAGTAGAGCAAGAAATACTCCCCGCTCCTCTGAATCAACTCACATTCCACACAAAGATGATGTAAGTAATCTTTTCCATTTTATTGTCATAGAGATACTAATAAAAAGAAAAAAAAAACAATGGTCACTGTCCTATTCTTAGCTAAAATTATAATATTTTTATTAATAAAAATGTTGGAATATAACCAAGGTCTTCAATTTTGTTTGTTGTTGCTGAATTCAAACTTGGAAGGTTTGGTGCACGAAATTGTGATCTCAGGCAACGGTGCCAAAAACTCTGTACGCACGTCTTAATAAATCGTTTTTTTATTCACAACTTCGATACAACTAACCAGCAAGTGCACTGGGTCGTCCAAGTAATAAACCTTACGTGAGTAAGGGTCGATCCCACAGAGATTGTTGGTATGAAGCAAGCTATGGTCATCTTGTAGATCTCAGTCAGGCGGATATCAAATGGTTATGGAGTTTTTGAAAATAATAATAAATAAACAGAGAATAAAGATAGAAATACTTATGTATATCATTGGTGAGAATTTCAGATAAACGTATAGATCCAGAGTCCTACTCGGAATACCACAGACAAGGTTTAGACTTTCCGGACTCTCATGAATGCCGCCATCAATCTAGCTTATACCACGAAGATTCTGACTAAGAGATCCAAGAGATATTCATTCAATCGAAGGTAGAACGGAAGTGGTTGTCAGGCACGCGTTCATAGGGAATGATGATGATTGTCACGTTCATCACATTCATGTTGAAGTGCGAATGAATATCTTAGAAATGAAATAAGTTGAATTGAATATAAAACAGTAGTACTTTGCATTAATTCATGGGGAACAGCAGAGCTCCACACCTTAATCTATGGAGTGCAGAAACTCTACCGTTGAAACATACATAAGTGAATACAGGGTAAGCATGGCCGAGTGGCATCATCTAAACTCGGCCAAAGTATGGACTATTATATATTGCTGGAAAGCCTTGGATGTCTACTTTCCAACGCAATTGGAAGCGCGCCATTTTGAGTTCTGTAGCTCCAGAAAATACACTTTGAGTGCAGGGAGGTCAGAATCCAACAGCATCAGCATTCCTTCTTCAACCTCTGAATCTGATTTTTGCTCAAGTCCCTCAATTTCAGCCAGAAAATTCCTGAAATCATAGAAAAATACACAAACTCATAGTAAAGTCCAGAAATGTGAATTTAACATAAAAACTAATGAAAACATCCCTAAAAGTAACTAGATCCTACTAAAAACATACTAAAAACAATGCCAAAAAGCGTATAAATTATCCGCTCATCACAACACCAAACTTAAATTGTTGCTTGTCCTCAAGCAACTAAAAATCAAATAGGATAAAAAGAAGAGAATATACTCTAAATTCCAAACTATCAATGAAACATAGCTCCAATCAGATGAGCGGGACTTGTAGCTTTTTGCCTCTTGAATAGTTTTGGCATCTCACTTTATCCATTGAGGTTCAGAATGATTGGCATCTATTCGGAACTCAGAGTTCAGATAGTGTTATTGATTCTCCTAGTTCAGTATTTTGATTCTTGAACACAGCTACTTTATGAGTCTTGGCCGTGGTCCTAAGCACTTTGTTTTCCAGTATTACCACCGGATACATAAATGCCACAAACACATAATTGGGTGAACCTTTTCAGATTGTGACTCAGCTTTGCTAAAGTCCCCAATTAGAGGTGTCCAGGGTTCTTAAGCACACTCTTCTTTTGCTTTGGACCTTGACTTTAACCGCTCAGTCTCAAGTTTTTACTTGACACCTTCACGCCACAAGCACATGGTTAGGGACAACTTGTTTTAGCCGCTTAGGCCAGGATTTTATTCCTTTAGGCCCTCCTATCTACTGATGCTCAAAGCCTTGGGATCCTTTTTATTTGCCCTTGCCTTTTGGTTTTAAGGGCTATTGGCTTTTTGCTCTTGCCTTTTGGTTTTAAGAGCTTTGGCTTTTTCTGCTTGCTTTTTCTTTTTCTTTGTATTTTTTTCGCTATTTTTTTTTTCTGCAAGCTTTGTTCTTTGCTGCTTTTTCTTGCTTCAAGAATCATTTTTATGATTTTTCAGATTATCAAATAACATGTCTCCTCGTCATCATTCTTTCAAGAGCCAACATATTTAACATTCTTAAACAACAACTTCAAAAGACATATGCACTGTTCAAGCATTCATTCAGAAAACAAAAAGTATGGTCACCACATCAATATAATTAAACTAAGTTCAAGGATAAATTCGAAACTCATGTACTTCTTGTTCTTTTGAATTAAAACATTTTTTTATTTAAGAGAGGTGATGGATTCATAGGACATTCATAACTTTAAGACATAGTTACTAAATACTAATGATCATGTAATAAGACACAAACATGGATAAGCACTTAACATAAAAAAAACGAAAAACAAAGAATGTAAGAACAAGGAATGAATCCACCTTAGTGATGGTGGCGTTTCCTTCTTGAGGAACCAATGATTTCTTTGAGCTCTTTTATGTCTCTTCCTTGTCTTTGTTGCTCCTCCCTCATTGCTTTTTGATCTTCTCTAATTTCATGAAGGATGATGGAGTGCTCTTGATGTTCCACCCTTAATTGTCCCATGTTGGAACTTAATTCTCCTAGGGAGGTGTTGATTTGCTTCCAATAGTTTTGTGGAGGAAAATGCATTTTAGGCATCTCCGGAATCTCATGGTGATGAGCTTTATGCGTCTCTTGAGCTCCATGAATGGGCTCTCTTGTTTGCTCCATCCTTTTCTTAGTGATGGGCTTCTCTTCCTCAATGGGAATGTCTCCTTCTATGTCAATTCCAGCCGAATTGCATAGATGGCAAATGAGGTGAGGAAAAGCTAACCTTGCCATAGTGGAGGACTTGTTAGCCACCTTGTAGAGTTCTTGAGGTATAATCTCATGAACCTCTGATAAACCCCGTTTTGATGGTTTATCTTGTATTGATTTTAAGAGATTTTATCACCTTTTACCCATATTTATTCAATGAAATAGCATGGTTTTGTGATTGTCTCCCTATTTGTTCTTAGATGTGAAAACATGCTTTTAGACCCTTAATTTGATGGTTTTAATCTCCCTTTGATTCCATTAGATGCCTTGATGTGTTTGTTAGTGATTTCAGATTGAAAAGGTTAGGAATGGATCAAAGGAGTGAAGAGAAAAGCATGCAAAGTGGAGAAATCATGAAAAGTCAAAGAAGTTGAACTCGCCCATGGACGCGCGCGCGCACCTGGCGCTTGCACGCACCTCGTCAAAAATCTGCTCATCAAAATGGCGCCGTTGCCGGGGAATTGCAATGGTGTTATGTTATTGGTTATTGTATATATGTGAATAGTGTGAATATGTTTGCTTTTGTTAGCTCTTGCTATCAACATTTTGTTATCATTTTCTTATCATTTTGTTATCATTTTCTTGCTTCTTATTTGATTTTGTTTTCATTTTCTTCTTGCTATCATGAATTCTCACCTTGGCTATGAGTTTGGTTATCAACATGTTGTAGAAAATGAGGACTATAATGAAGATGTGTATCAAGAATGGGATGACCAAAGGTGGAAGGAGCCATATGCATATGATCAATCTTCATGGCAACAACCTCCACCAATGCACTATGAAGAAGAGCCATTCTATGATGCATACCAATCCAATGGCTATGGTGAATCACCTTGTGACTTTCAAGAACCACCATCATATGCCTATGAACCATACCCTCAACATAAATTTCAACCATACTCACAAGCCCCTTCTTACCAACCACCTTCATATGACCCTAATACATACCCATCCTACCAACAACCATATGAGCCATATGAACCACATATAGAGCCACCACCATTCCAACATCAATATTTTCAAGAGCCACCTCCTCCACATTATTACCAAGATGAACCACCTCCAATATATGAAAATTTTTAACCACAAGATGAATACTACTTTCCACCACAACCTCCCATGGAAGAATACTCATGTCCTTCAATCCAAGAGCCACATGATCCTAATCATATTATCCAAGAGGAACAAGAGTCAAGGGATCATCTCAAGGAAGCATTGGATCAATTTCAAGCAACCATGGAGTGTGTTGTGCAACAAGTGGAAAGAATGGAAAACATAGAACTACCACAATTCTACCAAGAAGAACCACCTTCCTATTATGAACCCTTTTCCCAAAATGATGAACCCTTCCACCCACCCCAATCTCTAATGGATGAAACCCTTGGTGTTCTTGTTCAAGGGCAAGAAGAGATGAAGAGGGATGTGCAAAATTTCATGACCGCCTTGGATGCGGTAACAAATCGATTAGCCTCCCAATGCTTGAACACTCAAGGAACTCCCATGGCTACATGTGGAGAATCAAATGAAGAACATAGCATGAAGGAGAGATTGGAAACTCCGGTGGAAAATGAGGGAAGTTGCTTTGTATTGGAACAATTGGAGGAAGCTTTAATTGTTGAAGACAAGGAAGAAGTGGTAGAAGACTTAGGAGATGCGGAGCCTCCATGGGAACATAGAGTTGAAGAAAACCCCTCCAAGATGATTGAAATTGATGCTAGCGAGGAAAGTGCACACCTTCCAAGGCATATTCCTTATGAAGAATTGGATGGGATAGAGCAAGCATTGAGTTCCCTTGGTGATGGAGATCAAGCATCAAGTCTTAGTGGTGAAGAAAGTTATTAACTTTGAATGATGAAGCACAATGGAAGTCCAAGCATTGGTGGATGTTCAAGGATGGATTCAAGCACAAGCCACCTTGATGAGGAGCTCCCCATAAGTCCAACTTAAGGACAATAAACAAAAGTGCTAGGTGGGAGACACCCCACCATGGTAAAATCCTTTTATTTTCTCTTTTGTATATATTGGTAGAATTAGTTTAATTTCATGTTTTGTTTAGTTAGTTGAGTATGTTTGGTAGTTTAAGTATGTTAAATAAGGTTTTATGGTGTTTTGGTAGCTGTTTGGAGGTTTGGAATGCTTGGATTGGGGATTGGTTTCTTCCCTTCTCCTACCCCTCATCCAACACTTCCAAACACCATCGATAACCATTTATTTTAGTTTGGTTGTTAGTTAGTTAGTTAGTTAATTAGTTAGTTAGTTAGTTGATTAGTTAGTTTTAGTTTAGTTTTCATTTTATTTTCTCTCTTTTCATCATAAGTGTTGGAGTATTGACTTTGTTTACTATACATTGCTATATCCCTTTTTGCCTAAATGCTATTTTAGCATGAATGTTTTTAGATAATCTTTGTTGGATTCTATGATTGAGGTTATATTTTGCTACTTGGTTTTGAGTTTTTCATGCATACCTTTTGAAAATACAAAGTCATGAGAATTACCTTCGAGTTTGTAACTCTTCTTGAATTGCATGATTTGGCCACCATGTAATTTGAATCCTTTTCCTTAATTAGGCAACCTCTTGATGGATGATGTTGTGCATTTACCTTAATGCATTATATTTTATGATCATATGCATCCATATGTGTTTGACTTGAATGCTTTCATGCTTCTCTAATACTTGTTTTACCTTACAAGTTTACTCAAAGCATCTCAAGCACACTAGGGTAAATGATGTGCATGCTTCTTTTGTGACATAACTTTTAGGCTAATGTGTGTTCTAAAAGGCGCCTAATTTAGAATTCACACACCTATTTGTCATTAATGTCACACTAATTCACTCACTCATTCCTAGTGATTCTTACCTCATTCCAACAATATATGCTTCCTTGCTTTTATATCTTCTCAACTTATGGTGTTATATTTTTGTCTTTCATGACGAATGCACCACAAGCAATAACGGAAGCAAGACTAAGAACACATAGCAATCCGGAGAGTCGCCGTACCCCCTTGCTCATCTTTGAGTGCACCGAGGATGGTGCAAACTTTTAAGTGTGGGGAGGTCGTCCGACCGATCGGCGATCTTGGGTGACAAATTTATAATTCCAATACTTTTGCATTTCATTCTAGGATTTTAGGATTTTTACTTGCATTTTCTATTTTTTCATATGTATACACAATAAGCTTAGTCAAAATAATGAGAATTTTTCAAGATTTCTATCTATAGGGCATCTCAATTGATTTGAGTGAAAACCTTTCATAGAACTTGCTTGAATTATATATATTGTGGATCATGTTTTTGAGCTAAGAACACAAGCAAATGAGATTTGAGCCTAATGGTGTGGTTACATCTTATAACCATTTATTTTTCCTTCTTGTGTGCATTATTCTCTTTCTATGATTGTAATCCTTGATTTGTTTGATTCTTTATGTCCATTATTTTGTGTATTCATGCATTTATATGATTGAGGCCTTCATTTCATTAGCTCACTTACCCAAATGGCCTTACCTTTTATCTTCCTTTGTTAGCCAAATTTGAGCCTACGCTTAACCCCTTATTCTTTAATTTAGCACATTACTAGCCTTAAAGCGAAAAACAATAAATGTCCTTAATTTGAATCTTTGATTAGCTTAGGCTAGTGTGTGTGAGTATCATTCAAGTGTGGGAACCTTGGGACATTGGGTGAATAAAAGGATAGTTTTGTATTGTTATTGAAAATATTGGGAATTGGGTACATACTCATGTATTGATCAAATGTAAAACCTTATGCATTGATGTTCTCGTATAAAAAAGAAAAGAATGAGAAAAAAACAAAAGAAGAAAAGAAAAAAAAAGAAAAGAAAAAAAATAATATGGAAAAGAAAAAAAATTTAGAAAAAGAAAAAAAAAACAAAAGAAGAAAAAAAGAAAGAAATAAAAAGGGGACAAAATGCCCCAAATCAAAGTATAGCTCAATAAAATCAATGCATAAGTGTTGTGAAATGAAAAGAGATGCATGAGTATGTGAAAAAGTGAGTAGAATGGGTAGTTAGGTTAGAAATTAAATTGCATAGGTTGTCATAGGTTAGGTGGGAAGTCTAGGTTAATCAAAGATTCAAATTTCAAGTCCACTTGACCAAATATGCATCCTACCTTGACCCTAGCCCCATTACAACCAAAGAAAAGACCTCATGATATATGTATGCATGCATGAAATATTTGTTGATTGTTAGATGAAAAACAAATCTTGGAAAGCATGATTAGGAGAGAATTGAGATCATTTTCTTTCAATTCTATAGGAGGTAATTCATGTAGATCTTGTTTTCTTTAATTGTTGTTGTTAATTCTTTGCAATAATTGCTGTTAGATTTTGTTCTTGTTGTTGATTTACTATGCTTTCCTTTTATACCTTCCAAGTGTTTGATGAAATGCTTGGTTGGATTTTAGAGTAGAGTTTTATGTTCTTGGCTTGGAAAGGTAACTTAGGAACTCTTGAGTTACTAATGTCCAAGTAATTGATGATTGGGATCCATTGACTCTAGTTCTCACTAATTGAATTAGTGGAGAGTTAGGACTTATGGACTAGGATTGATATAGCTCATTTGACTTTCCTTTACTACTAGTTAGAGGATGATTTAATGAGATTAATCCTTGCCAATTCTCATATTGTGGTCAGTGATTAGGATAGAGATCCTTGACCACCAACCCTTGCCAAGACCTTTTTAGGCCTTAGTTTTCTTTCTTGCCATTTATTTTTCATATTTCTTATTAAAACCCCAAAAATAACTCACAACCAATAACAAAACACTTCATTACAATTCCTAGGGAGAACGACCCGAGGTTTGAATACTTCGGTTATTAATTTTAGGGGTTTGTTACTTATGACAAACAATCTTTTGTATGAAAAGATTATTGTTGGTTTAGAAACTATACTTGCAACGAGAATTCATTTGTGAAATTCTAAACCGTCAAAAATCTGCTCATCAAAATGCCTTCACCTCTTCTCCAATCATGATGCTATGGATCATGATGGCCCGGTCTATAGTAACTTCAGACCGGTTGCTAGTGGGAATGATTGAGCGTTGAATGAACTCCAACCATCCTCTAGCTACAGGCTTAAGGTCCAATCTTCTCAGTTGAACCGGTTTGCCTTTTGAGTCAATCTTCCATTGAGCTCCTTCCACACATATGTCCATGAGGACTTGGTCCAACCTTTGATCAAAGTTGACTCTCCTTGTGTAGGGGCGTGCGTTCTCTTCCATCATTGGCAAGTTGAACGCCAACCTTACATTTTCCGGACTAAAATCTAAGTAATTCCCCCGAACCATGGTGAGATAATTCTTTGGGTTCGGGTTCTTACTTTGATCATGGTTCCTTGTGATCCATACATTAGCATAGAACTCTTGAACCATTAGAATTCCGACTTGTTAGATGGGGTTTGTCAGAACTTCCCAACCTCTTCTATGGATCTCATGTTGGATCTCTGGATACTCATTTCTCTTGAGTTTGAAAGGGACCTCGGGGATCACCTTCTTCTTGGCCACAACATCATAGAAGTGGTCTTGATGAGCTTTGGAGATGAATCTTTCCATCTCCCATGACTCGGAGGTGGAAGCTTTTGTCTTCCCTTTCCCTTTTCTAGAGGATTCTCCGGTCTTGGGTGCCATCAATGGTAATGGAAAAACAAAAAGCTTATGCTTTTACCACACCAAACTTAGAATATTGCTTGCCCTCGAGCAAGAGAAGAAAGAATAGATGAAGAAGAAGAAGAAAATATGGAGGAGAGGAGGGAAAGGTGTATTCGGCCAAGAAGAGAAGAGAGGGCTGTGTTGTGTGAAAATGAGGAAGAATGGAGGGCTTTATATAGGGAGGGGGGGTTAATTTCGGCCATATAGGGTGGGTTTGGATGGGAAATTGATTTTGAATTTTGAAGGTAGGTGGAGTTTATGAGGTAGGTTTATGGGGAAGAGTGGATGGATGTGAGTGGTGAAGTAGTGATAGGGAAGAGAGTGAGTGGAGGTAGGTGGGGATCCTGTGGGGTCCACAGATGCTGAGTTGATCCTGTGGGGTCCACAGATCCTGAGGTGTCAAGGATTTGCATCCCTGCACCCATTAGGCATGTAAAATGCCTTTGCATGCAATTCTGGCGTTTAAACGCCAAACTGATGCTTGTTCTGGGCGTTCAACGCCCAGATGCAGCATATTTCTGGCGTTGAACGCCAGCCAGATGCTTGTTTCTGGCGTTCAGCGCCAACTCTTCTTTACTGTGCATTTCTGGCGTCTGGACGCCAGGATGCTGCTTGTTTCTGGCGTTCAACGCCAGATCCATGCTCTGTTCTGGCGTTGAACGCCAGCCTTAGGATTATGAAATCAGCAGGGATGTAAAGGCCTTCAACCTTTACTAATATGTCCTCTACTTGTCCATAAGCCTATTTTTTGGAATTGTCTACCATCTCTAATGAGATTTTAGCAGCTTGTACCTCAAAGATTCCCAGTTTCTCCATTACAGAGAGTGGCATGAGGTTTATTCCTGACCCCAGGTCACATAGAGCCTTCTCAAAGGTCATGGTGCCTATGGTACAAGGTATCAGGAACTTTCCAGGATCCTGTTTCTTCTGGGGCAGTCTCAGTTGATCCAATGCATTTTGTTCATTGGTGAACAAGGGAGGTTCATCTCCCCAAGTCTCTTTACCAAATAAATTGGCATTCAGCTTCATGATTGCACCAAGGTACTTGGCAACTTGTTCTTCAGTGACATCTTCATTCTCTTCAGAAGAGGAGTACTCTTCATTCTCTATGGTCTCTAGATGAGCCTCAGATTCCTTTGGTTCCTCAAAGGGAAACTCCTTATTGATCACTGGACGTCCCAGGAGGTCTTCCTCCTTGGGATTCACGTCCTCCCCTTCCTCTTTGGATTCGGCCATGATGGTTATATCAATGGCCTTGCACTCTCCTTTTGGATTTTCTTCTGTATTGCTTGGGAGAGTACTAGGAGGGATTTCAGTGATCCTTTTACTCAGCTGGCCCACTTGTGTCTCCAAATTTCTAATGGAGGACCTTGTTTCATTCATGAAACTTACAGTGGCCTTAGATAGATCAGAGACTACGTTTGCTAAATTAGAGGTATTTTGTTCAGAGTTCTCTGTCTGTTGCTGAGTGGATGATGGAAAAGGTTTACTATTGTTAAACCTATTTCTTCCACCATTATTAAAGCCTTGTTGAGGCTTTTGTTGATCCTTCCATGAGAGATTTGGATGATTTCTCCATGAGTGGTTATAGGTGTTTCCATAAGGTTCACCCATATAATTCACCTCTGCTATTGCAGGGTTCTCAGGATCATAAGCTTATTCTCCAGAAGATGCCTCTTGAGTACTGTTGGATGCAGCTTGCATTCCATTCAGACTCTGAGAAATCATATTGACTTGCTGAGTCAATATTTTATTCTGAGCCAATATGGCATTCAGAATATCAATTTCAAGAACTCCCTTCTTCTGAGGCGTCCCATTACTCACAGGATTCCTCTCAGAAGTGTACATGAACTGGTTTTTAGCAACCATGTCAATGAGTTCTTGAGCTTCTGCAGGTATTTTCTTTAGGTGAATGGATCCACCTGCAGAAGTATCCAATGACATCTTAGCTAATTCAGACAGACCATCATAGAATATATCCAGGATGGTCCATTCTGAAAGCATGTCAGAAGGACACTTTTTGGTCAGTTGCTTGTATCTCTCCCAAGCTTCATAAAGGGATTCACCTTCTTTCTGTCTGAAGGTTTGAACATCCACTCTAAGCTTGCTCAGCTTTTGAGGAGGAAAGAACTTGGCTAAGAAAGCCTTGACCAGCTTATCCCAAGAGTTCAGGCTATCCTTAGGTTGAGAATCCAACCATATTCTAGCTCTGTCTCTCACAGTAAAAGGGAAAAGCATGAGCCTGTAGACTTCAGGATCTACTCCATTAGTCTTTATAGTATCACAGATCTGCAAGAATTCAGTTAAGAACTGAAAAGGATCTTCAGATGGAAGTCCATGGAACTTGCAGTTCTGTTGCATCAGAGAAACTAATTGAGGTTTCAGCTCAAAATTGTTTGCTCCAATGGTGGGGATGGAGATGCTTCTTCCATGTAAATTAGAATTAGGTGCAGTAAAGTCACCAAGCATTCTCCTTGTATTATTATTATTTTCGGCTGCCATCTCCTCTTCCTGTTAGAAAATTTCTGAAAGGTGCTTGCTGGATTGTTGTAATTTAGCTTCTCTTAGTTTCCTCTTCAGAGTCATTTCAGGTTCTGGATCTGCTTCAATAAGAATGTTCTTGTCCTTGCTCCTGCTCATATGAAAAAGAGAGAACAGAAAAATAATAATAATAGGGATCCTTTTTGCCTAGGTATAGAGGCTCCCTTATGTGAGTAGAAGAAAAGAAGAAGAGAAAATCTGAACTCAGAGAGAGAGAGGGTTCGGATTTTTGGTGAGTGAGGGAGAGATGTTAGTAGATGAATAAATAAACAGAAGGAGATGAGAGAGAAGGATTTTCGAAAATTATTTTTGAAAAATGGTTAGTGATTTTCGAAAATTAAAAGAAGAAACAAATTAAAATTGAATTTTGAAACAATTAGTTAATTAAAAAGAATTTTTGAAAAAGAGGGAGATATTTTCGAAAATTAGAGAGAGAGAGAGTTAGTTAGGTAGTTTTGAAAAAGATAAGAAACAAACAAAAAGTTAGTTAGTTAGTTGAAACAAATTTTGAAAATCAATTTTTGAAAAGATAAGAAGATAATAAGTTAGAAAAGATATTTTAAAATAAAATTTTTGAAAAAGATAAGATAAGAAGATATTTTTGAAAAGATATGGTTGAAATTAGTTTTTGAAAAAGATTTGATTTTTAGAATCACAATTAATGACTTGATTCACAAGAAATCACAAGATATGATTCTAGAACTTAAAGTTTGAATCTTTCTTAGCAAGCAAGTAACAAACTTGAAATTTTTGAATCAAAACATTAATTGATGATGTTATTTTCGAAAATTAGGAGATAAAGATAAGAAAAAGATTTTTGAAAAATATTTTAAAAATTTTTGAAAATAAATAAGAAAAGTGAAAAAGATATGATTTTTGAAAAAGATTTTGAAAAAGATAAGATTTTTAAATTGAAAATTTGATTTGACTCATAAGAAACAACTAAGTTTTAAAAAGTTTTGAAAAAGTCAACTCAAATTTTCGAAATTTATGAGTGAAAAAAGGAAAGATATTTTTTTTTGATTTTTGAATTTTTAATGATGAAAGAGAAAAACATGAAAATGATGCAATGCATGAAAGTTTTGGATCAAAACAATGAATGCATGCAAGAATGCTATGAATGTCAAGATGAACACCAAGAACACTTTGAAGATTATGATGAACATCAAGAACATATTTTTGAAAAATTTTCAATGCAAAGAAAACATGCAAGACACCAAACTTAGAAATTTTTCATGTATAGACACTATGAATGCAAGAATGCATATGAAAAACAAGAAAAGACTCAAAACAAGAAAATATAAGGATCAAACAAGAAGACTGGCCAAGAACAACTTGAAGATCATGATGAATGAAATGCAAAGTATTTTTAGAAAAAAATGCAATTGACACCAAACTTGAAAGTGACTCAAGACTCAAACAAGAAACACAAGATATTTTTTATTTTTATGATTTTATGATTTTTTTTGGGTTTTTCGAAAATTAATGTGAAAAAGAAAAATAAGGATTCCAAAATTTTTAATATGAATTCCAGGAATCTTGCACTCTTAGTCTAAAGCTCCAATCTGAGGGTTAGACATGGCTTAATAGCCAGTCAAGCTTTAGCATGTAAATCAGGTGGATCAGGAACAACAGCAGGTGGATTAGCAACAACTGGCTTGCTCTTGATAATGTTGGGTTGGAAGCCCCAGTCCAAATAAATTTAGACATGGCTTTACAGCCAGTCAGGCTTCAACATGCTTCAAGAAACACTAGAATTCATTCTTAAAAAAATTTAGAATAATTTTTGAAAACAGATGAGAAATTTTTGAAAAAAAAATTTTTTTTTTGAAAACTTTTTTTTTGAAAATAAGAAGAAAATTACCCAATCTAAGCAACAAGATGAACCGTCAGTTGTCCAAACTCGAACAATCCCTGGCAACGGCACCAAAAACTTGGTGCACAAAATTGTGATCTCAGGCAACGGCGCCAAAAACTCTGTACGCACGTCTTAATAAATCGTTTTTTTATTCACAACTTCGATACAACTAACTAGCAAGTGCACTGGGTCGTCCAAGTAATAAACCTTACGTGAGTAAGGGTCGATCCCACGGAGATTGTTGGTATGAAGCAAGCTATGGTCATCTTGTAGATCTCAGTCAGGTGGATATCAAATGGTTATTGAGTTTTCGAAAATAATAATAAATAAACAGAGAATAAAGATAGAAATACTTA
This sequence comes from Arachis ipaensis, assembly GCF_000816755.2. Taxonomy (NCBI): domain Eukaryota; kingdom Viridiplantae; phylum Streptophyta; class Magnoliopsida; order Fabales; family Fabaceae; genus Arachis; species Arachis ipaensis. Next base: position 66,441,787 of record NC_029789.2, on the reverse strand, counting down.
TGTATATCATTGGTGAGAATTTCAGATAAACGTATAGAGATGCTTTCGTCCCTCTGAACTTCTGCTTTTCTGCTGTCTTCATCCAATCAGTCCTACTCCTTTCCATGACTAATCATCTGGAGGTATCACCGTGGTCAATGGCTGCATCCTATCCTCTTGTGAAAATGGTCCAAATGCTCTGTCACAGCACGGCTAATCATCTGAGGTTCTCGATCATACTGGAATAGGATTCACCCTCCTTTTGCGTTTGTCACTACGCCCAGCACTCGCGAGTTTGAAGTTCGTCACAGTCATTCAATCCCAGAGTCCTACTCGGAATACCACAGACAAGGTTTAGACTTTCCGAACTCTCATGAATGCCGCCATCAATCTAGCTTATACCACGAAGATTCTGACTAAGAGATCCAAGAGATACTCATTCAATCGAAGGTAGAATGGAAGTGGTTGTCAGGCACGCGTTCATAGGGAATGATGATGATTGTCACGTTCATCACATTCATGTTGAAGTGCGAATGAATATCTTAGAAACGAAATAAGTTGAATTGAATATAAAACAGTAGTACTTTGCATTAATTCATGGGGAACAGCAGAGCTCCACACCTTAATCTATAAAACTAATGAAAACATCCCTAAAAGTAACTAGATCCTACTAAAAACATACTAAAAACAATGCCAAAAAGCGTATAAATTATCCGCTCATCAAGGTTCTAATATGATTTTGAATAACTATGACTGGTAGAAAGAGTTAATTTTGTTAGAATTTTTGAAGAATGTTGGTAAGTATGCCAGGGTTGGGTCTATGCCAGGTTTTGATGTTGAGCAAGTGAAGTTTCCAAAGTGGCTTTGTAATGTCCAGTGGTGTTTTTGTGTAGTTTGATATGTCTTCAACGAATCTATCTGGAAATTTTATTTCTGATGAATTGATTTCTGGAACTATGATGTGGCTGTCTAAGTCGATTGTGGTTGAAATCCATCTAGTTTTCCCTCCCTTCTTAACTTGAACAACATTGGAAATTAAAGCTATATATGAAATTTTCAGAAAACGCGCCTACTGATTCACTAGTGAAAATAATGGCCCAGTGTTCATATCCCGTGTGAATTTGGTTGGATATTGACCCATTAATAAATTATCTCAACTTTCATAAGTGAACCCATCGTTTTGTTTCTTTTAGGTTTAGGCTTGGCTCAACAATAGAATATCAAACATTGGCTGAGGGAACATGAATGTTGTATCACATTTTCATTGATGCTAAGGTTAAAATCAGATTTATTTATTGAACAATAAGCTGTTGTTAATAAGTTTGATATCAAATTTAAAGCAGATTTTGAGAATCTTTGTGCATATTAGTGGATATATGTAGCAAAATTAAATATGATTGTTAGAATGATTTTATGTTACAAAAATTAAGTTTGATATCAAATCTGATTGTTAGCAAAATTAGTGGGCTGAAGTTTACTGCATCATCCATTTTTCATTTGTAGTTGTTTATTTGTGTTTTTTATTTTGCAGGGCACAGGTCAAAACAATTTAGCTCGCAATGATACATGAAGTTTTATATCTTGGGATGAAGTACAAGAAGACTTTGATTAGAAATTCGAATTCATGTATTAGGAATTCATAAGTAGTTATGACTTTGATTTTTGGTATTTTGTTAGTGCATGTTGTTATGTGATCACACACATATTTTGGTGAGTTATTTAGAGCATGTTGTTTTGTGATCATACACTTATTTTGGTGACAACTTTATAAAAGTTGGATTACTTGATTATTGGTCATTGACTAAATTTTAAAATTATCTATGAATTTATGTAAGGTTTTATTTATGAAGATTAAAAAGGAATTAGGTTACTGACCATCTTTTTCGCCACGCTTTAAAAGCATGGCCATATGGCCATATCTCTATCTACTGCCACGCTTATGGCCATATCTAATCTTTTCGCCACGCTTTTAAAGCGTGGCCATACCTCCTCTTGTTGCCACGCTTGTAAAAGCGTGGCCATATCTGCTCTATTGCCACGCTTTAAAAGCGTGGCCATAACTCCCACTTGCAGCCACGCTTTTAAAAGTGGCAATTTGTAAAAAAAGCGTGGCAAAAAAAAGCGTGGCGATAGAGCAACCACCACCCTTTCAGAGGTCACCCTTTCAAAAGCGTGGTGGTAGCTCAAAAAGCGTGGCAAAAAGCTATCGCCACGCTTTTTTCAGCTTTTCGCCAAGCTTTAAAAGCGTGGCAAAAGAGCTATTTTCTTGTAGTGCGTGTCGGTTTCCCTCTATGGCCACACTTTTTAAGCGTGACAAAAAAAAGGTGGCCAAATTTTTAATCATTGGCCACCCTCATAAAAGCGTGCCGATTTCCCTTTATCGCCACGCTTTTCAAGTGTGGCAGTAAAAAAGCGTGGCCAAATTTTAAATAAGTGGGAACCCTTGTAAAAGCATGCCGATTTCCCTCTATGGCCACGCTTTTTAAGCATGGCAAAAAAAGTGTGGCCAAATCACAAATCAGTGGCCACCCTCGCAAAAGCATGGCCATAGACCACTTTTGGGCACGCTTTAAAAGCGTGGCAAGAAAAAAGTGTGTCGACAAGCCTTTTTTCTTGTAGTGTTATTTTCTCTTTTCACTATGAATTCTCACCATTTTGGCTATGAGTTTGGTTCTAACTATGTTGTAGGAAGTGAGAACTTCAATGAGGGTTTGCATTAAGGATTCGAAAATCAAAGATGGCAGGAGCAGTATGCTTATAGACAACCTTCTTGGCAACAACCTCCTCCGGTTTCTTATGATTACAATCCGACCCATAATGCATACCAATCTAATGGACGTGCTCCTTCTATTTATGCAAGCTTCCTCTCCATCCTCTAAGCCATTCCTGCCCTATATAGCCTGAAAACACTTAACACACAGATCACGGCATTGAATGGTATAAAGGGGAATTAAAATACACAATTTAAAGGTTTAGGAAGAAAGTTTTCAACCATAGAACAAAATTGGGAACGAATTGTATGAATAAGTGTGTAAAGACTTGATATAGACAACTCAATTGAGCACAAGATAAACGATAAAATAGTGGTTTATCAAAGGTTCTCAAACTCCACCAACTGTAACTTCCTTTCGACTCCAACCCCAAATCCCGTGTTACATTCCTTTACGGCCCAATACGCCTTATGCTCTATCTCCACCGGGAGATGGCAAGCCTTCCCATAGACCAACCGGAATGGGCTTATACCAATCGGCATCTTGTAAGACATTCGGTAGGCCCAAAGTGCATCGCCGAGCTTTGAACTCCAATATTTTCTATGAGTCTTCACAATCTTTTCCAATATGTGCTTGATTTCCTGATTGGATACTTCGGCTTGGCCATTCGTTTGGGGGTGGTATGCCGTGGCCACTTTATGGATGATGCCATACTTCTTTATTAACCCTGTCATTATTTTGTTGCAAAAATACGAGCCTTGATCACTCACGATTGCTCGTGGTGATCCAAAGCGGCAAATAATGTTATTCCAAACAAAAGAAAGCACTACATTAGCATCATCGGTTCTAGTGGGGATTGCCTCCACCTACTTGGAAACATAGTCAACAGCAAGCAAAATGTACATGAAACCATTAGAATTTGGAAAAAGCCCCATAAAGTCAATACCTCAAATATAAAAAATTTTGCAAAACAACATTGTTTGTTGGGGCATCTCATTCTTCTTAGAGATATTTCCAAACCTAAGGTATTGCGGACAAGAGCTACAAAAGAAAGATGCTTCTTTGAAAAGTGTAGGCCACCAAAAGCCACAATCCAAGACCTTCCGAGTTGCTCTTTGAGGACCAAAATGGCCACCAACCATGGAAGAGTGGCAAGCCTCCAAGATAACTTGTTGCTCGGATTGTGGTATGCACCTTCGAATTACTTGATCGGCACCACATCTCCAAAAGTATGGGTCATCCCATACATAATATTTGGATTCGCTTTTAAGCTTATCCTTTTGATGTTGAGAGAAATCGGGAGGAAAGGTACGAGCAACCAAGTAATTGGCGATAGGTGCATACCAAAGGATAACTTCGGATATTGCTAGCAAGCTGATAAACCTCAATTTTGTGGTTTATCTTATTCTTAATTTGGGATATTTTATCACCTTTTCCCACATTTATTCAATGAAATAGCATGGTTTTGCAATTCTCCCTTGATTTGTGCTTAAATGTGAAAACATGCTTTTTAGGCCTTAAAATAGCTAAATTCAATTCACTTTAATTCTATTCGATGCCTTGATGTATTTGTTGAGTGATTTTAGGTTCATAGGAAAAGTATTAGATGGAAGAAGTGAGGAAAAAAGAATGCAAAGTGGGAGAACTCATGAAGAAATGAAGGAACCATAAAGCTGTCAAGTCCGACCTCTTCACACTCAATCGATGATAACTTGAGCTACAGAGATCCAAATGAAGAGAATCTAGTTGCGTTGGAAAGCTAACATCCAGGGCTTCGAAATGATATAAAATTTTCCATATGTTACTTCGCATTCAGGGGTGCGCACGCGCCATGTACGCATGCGCGCCGATGCTGCTCGTGCCCGACTAAAGTAAAATCGCCCCCAACGATTTTTGAAGTACTTTGGGTCCAACCCAATTCATTTCTAATGCTATTTCATGCAGAATTCAAGCTTGGGCAAGGGGGGAGCAATCGTTTCGTAGTATAGCATCATGTAGGTTAGTTTCTAGAGAGAGAAGCTCCCTCTTCTCTCTAGAATTAGGTTAGGTTAATCTCTTCTAGATTTAAGTCCAATTTCATGTTTTCATCTTGTTTCCTTTATGAATTCTTGCTTCTACTCTTTCATTCTCATGATTTGTAATGTTAATTTCTCTTTTATGTTCATGGATGCTCTTGTTGGATTTGATTTACTTTTAATGCAATTTAATGTTTGATGTTTCTTTATTGTTGATTTGAGTTGTTGATCTTGTTTCCTTGCAATTTGTAGTTTGTAGATTTTACTATTCTTGCACATTTACCATGCTTTCCATTTGTACCCACCAAATGTTTGACACAATGCTTGGTTGGGCTTTAGAGTAGATCTTGAGCATTCTTGGCTTGGAAAGAGTAATTAGGCAATCTTGAGTCATGAAAACCCAACTTATGTTGGTGATCTAGAGTTGTTAGCTAGTATTGTTTCCATTAACTCTAATCTTTTGCTAATCCAATTACTGAGTTGATTAGGACCTTTGGATTGAGATTAGCTAGTCTTATTAGACTTTCTCTCATGGAAGATAATATGATACCTTCTTCCAATGTTGGAGATGACGTAATGAGATAAATTCTTGTTTATATTTGTGACATGATTAATTAGTCTTGTTTGACTTTCTCCCTATGTGAAGATGATATGATACCTTCTTCCGTTTGTTGGAGTTGACTAGATAAGATGAATTAATCATTGCATGACTAGGATAGAAAGCCTATGTTCTCAACCCTTGCCATGAATGTCTCTCTCTTTATTACTTGCTTTCTCTTATTTACTTGCCCTCTTTAATTACTTGCTTAATTTACTTTTCTTGTCATTTATTCTTACTTGCCCCTTTATCAACCAAAACCCCCTTGCCCCTTCATAGCAAATAATCATACACTTCATTGTAATTCCTCGTGAGACGACCTGGAGTTCAAATACTTCGGTTAATTCTTATTTGGGGTTTGTATATGTGATAACCAAAATTTAATTTGATGCGAGAGTTTTTTGTTGGTTTGGAGCTATACTTGCAACGTAAATATTTTGTGAAATTCCTTACCCACAACAATTTTTGTTGTCACAAGCCCTCAAGAGGGAAGGTATCATTAATAGGAGTAGAATCGCCCTTTGTATGCTCAAGGCGACTCAAGTGATCCGTCACTAAGTTTTGCGAACCACTCCTATCTTTGATTTCAAGGTCAAATTCTTGCAATAGCAACACCCATCGTATCAACCTTGGTTTGGATTCCTTTTTGGCTAACAAATATTTCAATGTCGCATGATCCGAGTATACTACCACCTTGGAGCCAAGTAAATAAGCCCGGAATTTATCCAAGGCAAAGACAACAGCTAACAATTCTTTCTCGGTGGTAGTATAATTGGATTACGCTCCATCTAAAGTCTTAGAGGCGTAGGCAAGGACATAAGGAATTTTACCCTTGCATTGACCTAGCGCTGCTCCCACCATATAGTTTGAGGCGTCACACGTGATTTTGAAAGGTCTAGTCCAATCCGGTCCTCGCACTATCAGAGCTTGGGTCAAAGCAATTTTGAGCTTATCAAATGCCTCCATGCACTCTTCACTCAAATCAAATTTCACATCCTTTTGCAGCAATCGAGAGAGAGGTAGTGCCACCTTACTAAAGTCCTTAATAAATCACCGGTATAAACCTGCATGTCCAAGAAATGCACGGACTTCCCTCACAGAAGAGGGATAAGGCAAACTAGAAATAACATTGACCTTTGCCGGATCAACAGAGATCCCATCATTAGAGACAATGTGCCCTAAGACAATACCTTGTCTAACCATAAAATGGCATTTCTCAAAATTTAATACAAGGTTTGATTTAGTACACCTCTCTAATACTTTTGCAAGATTATTTAGGCAAAGATCAAAGGAGTCCCCGTAAACACTAAAATCGTCCATGAACACCTCCATGCATTGCTCCAAAAGATCCGGAAATATACTCATCATATACCTTTGGAACGTAGCCGGTGCGTTGCACAAGCCAAATGGCATTCTCTTATACGCATACGTTCCGAAGGGGCATGTGAAGGTTGTTTTTTCTTAGTCTTGGGGAGCAATATGGATTTGAAAATAACCGGAATATCCATCTAAGAAACAGTAATGAGATTTACCACATAGGCGATCAAGCATTTGATTGATGAAGGGCAACGGAAAGTGATCCTTCCTAGTGGCCAAGTTTAAGCGCCGATAGTCAATACATACCCTCCATGAGTTTTAGACTCTTGTGGCTATAAGCTCCCCATGTTCATTCTTGATTATAGTAACACCGGAGTTCTTTGGAACCATTTGGACGGGGCTCACCCACTCACTATCCGAAATCGGATAGATAATGTCCGCTTCTAATAACTGGGTGACCTCCTTCTTCACAACCTCTAGAATGGTCGGATTTAGATGCCTTTGAGGTTGTCTAACGGATTTGGCTCTTTCTTTTAAGAAAATCGGTGTTCACATACTTGGGGGCTAATTCCAACTAAGTCTTCCAAGCTCTACCCAATGGCCTTCTTATTCCTCCTCAAGACATGAATCAACTTCTCTTCTTGGTGGGAGGTGAGTTCCCTTGCAATTATTACCGAGAACTTTTGGTTCTCCTCAAGAAAGGCATATTTTAGGTGGGTTGGGAGTGGCTTCAAACCCGCATTTTGTTCATGACTTGGCACTTTGTCTTCTGGTATCATCGGAGGTGATAAGACCTCTTCTTCACATACATGGGGACTCTCCACACTTGGGTCTTGATTCATACTCTTTCCATCAAAGCCATCTTGATGGACTTCGGCCACAACATTATCAATCAAATCACACCGGAAGATAGAGTGATCCTCCGGTGGGTGTCTCATGGCTTCATCAAGATTAAAGTTCACTTCTCTTCCATCGATCTCTGACGTTAGGATTTTTGCCAGTAAAGAAGTTCATAAAAATAGTCGCGTTGTAGATATAGTCTCTAAACCGACAGAAATCCCTTCGTACAAACGTTTTGGTTGTCACAAGTAACAAACCCCTTAAAATTGATAACCGAGTATTTAAACCTCGGGTTGTCTTCTCAAGGAATTGCAGGGAGGTATGTTCTTATTATTGGTTATGAGTCTTGTAAATTAGGGGTTTTAGAAAGTAAGGGAGCAGTATGTTGCACAAGAAGAATAAGATAAATAAATAACTATAAAATAAACTCTTGGCAAAGTATAAGAACTGGAAGTCCTATCCTTATCAATTGTGATGAGAATTGGATTTTAATCCCACTTGGTCAGCCTTTACTAAACAAAGGAAAGTTAAGTGGGCTGATTGGCTTGATTCTCAAGTCCTAGTCAACTCCTGTGGAGAGACTAGCTTTAGAGCAATCCTAGTTCAATCAGAATCTGCCAATTTCAACCACTGTTTTATTTGACAGCTCAAGCGTCACCAATTACTTTAACCAAGTAGTAACTAGATGCATAAAATCAAACAAATATGCAAATGCAACAACTAATTTAACAAAGAAAATTAAACATTGGTGCTAAAATATGAAGTGACTAACCCATGGAAGTCGGTATCGACCTCCCCACACTTAAAGATTGCACCGTCCTCGGTGCATGCTAAGATGTGCAGGTGGACGGGATGTTCCAACTGATGCTTTTCTTCAAGGCTTGTGCTGATGGACTTGTTTGTCTCCCCATGTAAACGTCTTCCAGTTCCCTTCCGGGTGGCCATCCTGAAAGAGAAAAGGGAAGAAGAGTAACCCGGAAATAGAGATAAGAAAATAAAAGAAGTATGGGTGGGTTAATGCCAAATGATAAGGGTCTCATTTACGTGGAAGCTTCAACATGTAAGTGAGAAAACAATAGAAGCCATGGCATGCCAGTGGTGCAAAATTTGCAACAATGGGGAAGAGTGTGGGTAATGAAAATATCAATATAAGTATATGTCAATGCAAGAGGAGTACAAGTATCATAAAAATTAGCATTGATTTAAATAATATTACCCAATTAGAATAAAACAAGTCATAAGCACCAAGATAATACCAGAAAAGATATAACAGTTGAATAAGAACATTTGAACACCAATAATTTTAGAAAAATAAAAATATGCACAAAATTAAAATGCAATGAATGAAAGTATGCAAATAAATAAAATAAAATAAAAGATAAGAAGAATGAGAAGGGAGAGAAATAAAGTAAAAAAGAAAGAAGAAAGAAGAAAAGATAGAAGAAATTAGGATTGGGAAAGAAAAATAAGATAATTGGCACTAATCTGGATAGGTTGTGCGACGCTGGCGACGCGGACGCGTGAGTGACGCGGTCGCGTGGTGCGCGATAAGGTCAAGTGACGCGGACGCGTGGGGCACGCGATCGCGTGACTCGATTTGTGCTAGTGGCGCGAGTGCAGCCTCGCGGTCGCACAACTCTCTGTTCAAAACTCTTTTTTTGCCAAAAATCTGGGTGACGCGATCGCGTGGGTGACGTGATCGCGTGAGTGGCCTTTCTTTTTAAAAATGACGCGGACACGTGGGGCACGCGTTCGCGTGGTAGGGCTTGGGCTTCCAGCACGAGTCCAGCCCAACTCTAGCTCAATTTTCTGCCATACACCCTTTTTACGCCAATTTCAGGTCACGCGACCGCGTGGGTGATGCGGTCGCGTGGGGTGATTTGTGCCATTGGCACGCCTCCAGCGCTGCTCCTGCGAAACTCTCTGTTCATATTAATATTGTCTCCCATCTCCTTGCGACGCGGACGCGTCGCTGATGCGGTCGCGTCGCGTGCTCGCTTTTTTTTTTTAATCTGAAAAGATGCAGAATGCAGTGTTAATATGAATGTGATGCAAAACTCCAGGTTCAATATAATAAAATAAAATAAAATTTCAAAAATAAACAAAACTAAATAAAATTAAAATTGAGAAAGGAATGATTATACCATGGTAGGTTGTCTCCCACCTAGCACTTTTAGTTAAAGTCCTTAAGTTGGACATTTGGTGAGCTCCCTGTTATGGTGGCTTATGCTTGTATTCATCCAGGAATCCCCACCAGTGTTTGTACTTCCAGTAACCACCGGGGTCCCAAACTAAGCATGTAAAGCCCTTAAGAAGCTTCAAACAGATTCTTAGGCTCCCGGGGTAATAGATGTCAGAGCAGATTTCAGGATCCCAAATCTTGCTTTTACACCCATCTCTGTTGGGATCTGTATTTTTCCAACTGGGTGATAAGTAATTTGAATTCGCACTGTAGCTACCAAACAGCTTCCTAGACCCATTCAGTTGAGCTTTACACCAACCTTTGCGTTTAAACTTAAAGCTTCCAACCCTGATGAACCTTGCAGGACAATTCTTATCACTGGCCATCTTCCTCTTACTCTTAATGTTACAAAGAGCTCTAAGTTGACCATCCGTCTCCAGTAGCCCATATTCAAGTGGGATTAGAAGCTAAGGGATATGAATTTTACCCACTTGAATGTTGTGACGGATGATGGCAACTTAGGGGGAGGGGTCTCCAATAACTTTGGCAAGGTGATTTCAAGCTCCACTCCCTTGTGCTCTTTGACTACTTCCACCTCTTTGCAAGCTTCTTCAATTTCAACCTCTTCCTCTTGGTAGCTTTCTTCCAATTCAATCTCTTCTTCATTGCTCACCAAGGGCATGGGAGGTTGTGCTTCTTCTTCTTTAATCTCCATCTTTTGATCAACCTCTACAAAGTCTTCAACCATGATCTGCCTTGGAGGTTGTACGCTCTCTTCAACATCAACATCAAACACCATGGAAGGAGACTCTGTGACTAGACTTTCCAATGGAGGTACAGCATCTCTTAAGTCTGCAACCACTTCTTCCTTTTTAATAATTGCTGCTTTGTCCAGTTGTTTAAGGATAAAATCGTACTCATCCTCGATGATTTCCTTTCCATGACAACTCCTTTCAACTACTCCTTTATCTTCAAGAGTCTCTCCTACCTTTACCCGTAAGGCCTCCTCTAGCTCCTTATGAAGTATGGATTCGCGAAGATGATTCCTTTTTTCCTGTTCCATATCAATAGCATAATTGGGATCATCTTGCTCTTGGATTGATAGATGTGGGTGCTCTTCCATAGAGGGTGGTGATGGGATGAAAAGATCATTATATGGTTGAAAAGGAAGTGCACCAGAGCTTGAGGGTTGGATTTTGGAGGTAGAGGGTTGGTTCATGCGGGATATAAGATTTTGGAGTGTAGAGGTGAGACCAACGATGTTAGAGATGAGTGTATTGTTATCCAATGGAGGTTGGGGTGGATCTATGTATGGCTCATTCGGTTCATAGGGTGGTTGGTATGGTGGATGTGGGTTAGGGTCATATGGAGGTGAATGACGGTAGTTGGCTTGTGAGTGTGGTGGTTCAAAGTTGTGTTGAGGAAAGGGTTCATAGGCATATGGTGGTGGTTGTTGATAGTCCATTGGAGGTGGTTGTTGCCATAAGGGTTGATCAAATCCTTGTGGCTCCTCCCATCTTTGATAAGGAAGAACAAAAATAGAGAAACAAGCAAAAGAAAAATATTTACAATAACCAATAATAAGGCACACGTTAGCAGTTCCCCGGCAACGGCGCCATTTTGAAGAACTGAGGATTGATGGTTTAGAGGTTATAGAAACTCTCGTTGTAAGTATAGTTACTAAACCAAGCAATCAACCTTTCTTAAAAAAGTTGTGGTTGTCACAAGTAACAAACCCCTTAAAATTGATAACCGAGTATTTAAACCTCGGGTCGTCTTCTCAAGGAACTGCAAGGAAGTATGTTCTTATTATTGGCTATAAAGGTTGTAATCGGGGTTTAGAAGGTGAGAGGTAAGTGATTTAAATGACAAGTGAAGTATATGGCACTTAAAGTAAATAAATACTCTAAAGTAAACTTCTGGCAAGATAAGAGAAATTGGAAGTCCAACTTTGTTATCTCTCTCAACAATAATGAAAGTTGAATCTAAATTCCACTTAGTTAACCTTTACTAAAGTAAAGGAAAGTCAAGGAACTAATTAGTTTGACCTTCAAATCCTATTTATTTCCTAAGAAAAAGTTGGGATTATTGAAGTTCAGTTCAATTAGCAAGATAACGATTATCAATTATGCTGAGTTTAATAATGTTGAGTTACTGATTTCTTAACCAAGACCAAAAGGGAAAAAGTAAAATTGTTGGAATAAAAATATCCTTAGATAGAAAGCAATGGTAACACAAATTAAGGAGAAAGCAATCAATAACTGAAATACCTCAAATAATCATTAATTCAAATCATAACATGGAAAGGTTTCATAAGTCAAGTTGGCAACATTTATAGGTACGAATAAAAGCATTGAAGTAAATATTAAACCTGGATCGAGAGTCACTCTTACAAACTAAGAGAAGTCCTAAATCCTAATCCTAATCCTAAGAGAGAGAGGAGAGAACCTCTCTCAAACTAAATCTAAATCATGGAAAGTGAAAATTGGCGAGCTCTCTCTATGACTGAATGGATTTCTCCACTTTATAGCCTCTAATATGTGTTTTCCGGGCCGCAAACTGGGTCAAAAACAGCCCAGAAATTGCCCCCTGCGATTTTTGTTACGTTCAGGTCATGGAAAGGTGACACGGCTGCGTCGTCCATGCGGCCGCGCGGATTGGGTGTTGGCCAGGTCACGCATTTGCGTCGCTTGGAATCGGGGCAACTATGACAAATTATATATCAAATCGAAGCCCCAGATGTTAGCTTTCCAACGCAACTGAAACCGCATCGTTTGGATCTCTGTAGCTCAAGTTGTGACTGTTTGAATGCGAAGAGGTCAGGCTGACAGCTTTGCAGTTTCTTCAACTTCTTGTACTCCTTCCACTTTTGCATGCTTCTTTTTCATCCTCCAAGCCATTCCTGCCCTATAATCTCTGAAAGCACTTAACACACATATCAAGGCATCTAATGGTAATAAGAGAGGATTAATAATAAGCAAATATAAGATCAAAGAAGCATGTTTTCAATCATAGCACAAAATCAGGAAGGAGTTGTAAAACCATGCAAATAGTATGAATAAGTGGGTAAAGAGTTGATAAAATCTACTCAATTGAGCACAAGATAAACCATAAAATAGTGGTTTATCAATCTCAAACGAGTAGGTGCCCGAAAACGCATCCAATTTGAACCGGGAGGGCTTCAAGAATAGCCTCCCAAGCAAAATAGATGAAGTCCTACTGGAGACACTAGGGGGCATCTTGAGAATATGAAAGTCAATAGGGAAGACCAACCCCTTTATACTCACTAGAACATCCTCTGCTATACCAACCACGGAAATTATGCTTTTGTCCGCCAAAACAAAGTGGGCGGCCGACCGTTTTAACGGTGGAAGCTTTAAGACCTCATAGATGGACAAGGGCATAATACTCACACAAGCGCTAAGATCGCACATACAATAAACAAATTGGACCCCATCTATGGTGCAAGTTACTAAGCAAGGGCCGAGGTCACCACACTTCTCCGGCATACCATCTATTAAAGTGGAAATAGAGCTCCCCAATGGAATAGTTTCTAATTCACAAATTTTCTCCTTGTTCATACATAAGTCCTTTTGAAACTTTGCATATTTAGGCACTTGGCGGATAGCATCAAAGAGAGGAATGGTTACCTCAACTTTCTTGAACATCTCCACCATTTTAGGGTCTAACTCAACTTGCTTCTTGGTCTTCCTTGCCAATGTGGGAAATGGAATTGGAGTAGCTTCTTGCAAGACATCCCTATCCTTAGGTATTCCACCCCTTGGTTGAGCAATCACTTCTTCAACTACCTCTTGGGCTTCATCCTCCTCTTCGACCTCTTCTATCTCAACCACATCCTCATCTTGAGTGACCTCTATTGGACTTGGCTCACTCCTCTCTTGCAATTTGGTTCCGGACCTCAAGGTGATGGCATTGATGCCACCCTTGGGGTTGGGTAGAGGTTGAGAGAGTAAGGAACTAGAGCTTGAGGCTTGAGTGGTGGAGGTAGAGGTTGAGGGGGGTTCCATTCGGGAAATAAGGGCTTAGAGCGTAGAAGTAAGACCAGTAAGGCTTGAGGCAAGTATTGTTTGAAGTTCCTTTTGTCCTTGGAGGATGGAGCGGAGTGTCTCATCTTGGTTGGAAGAAAGAGAAGGATAAGTGATTTGGGGGGGCTTGTGGTTGGTTGGGTGGAGGTGCTTGCCTTTGATACGGTGATTGGTAAGTTTGGTAGGCTCTTCCTTGGTTTTGGTTTGGGTATGGAGGATTTTGTTGGTATCGGTTTTGTTGGTTGTTGTTGTTGTTCCATCTTTGGTTCCCACTATTGTCCTTTCCTCCTTGATTATAATTGTCCCTCCATCCTTGGTTGGAGTTGTCCCTCCATCCTTGGTTGGAGCTATCTGGCCACCCTTGATTAAAATTGCCCCCTTGGTTATAGTTTCCTCCTTGTTGATGCTAACCCTGGTTTGGACGATTGTAGTAGGCATTAGTAGCCGCCAATGTATTATCTTCTTGGAGGTTTGGGCATTCATCGGTGTAATGGGTGTAACAAGAGCAAATTCTGCACACTCTTTGGGGGACCAATTGTTGACTTTGTTGTGGTTGAGGAGGTGGAGGTTGTTGTTGATTTAGTTGGAGTTGCTTGAGAATGTTTGTCATTTCTCCCAAGATTTTGGTAAGGGCAGCGGTCTCACAGCTAGTAGAAACTTCATTTATAGCTCTTGAATGGTTGTTTCTTTGTCTGGCGTGTTGGGTGGACTCGGCCAAATCGGTGATTAATTGCCATGCCTCTTCTGCCGTTCTATACTTTGTCAAGGAACCATTCCTTGAGGCAACCAAGAGGATCTTGTCTTGTGGTTTCATTTCTTGGCAAAAATAGCTAATCAACACTAAAGTGTCAATCATATAGTGAGGACATAAGTCAAGAAGTCTTCAAAACCTTTCCCAATACTCATATAGAGTTTCCATTTCACCTTGGACAATGCATGAAATTTCCTTCCTCAATTTGTCCGTCACTTCCGGAGGAAAGAATTTATCTAAGAACTCCCTTCTAAGCAAATTCCAATCACAAACAATCTCATCGGGCAAAGTGTAGAACCACTCTTTGGCTCTTTCCTCTAGAGAGAATAGGAAGGCAAACAACCGAATAGCAACCTCATCGGAACCCTCCCACCTTGTTGTTGAACATACACCTTGAAAGTCTCTAAGGTGTCTAATAGGATCTTGGGCAGGAAGTCCATGAAACTTGGGTAGAAGATTAATCAAGGCGGTCTTGAGCTCAAAATTAGCATTTAACTCCGGATGCCGCACTTGAAGCGGTTGAAGAACAAATCCGGAGCACCGGCTTGCTTAAGAGTGACTCTCCTTGGAGCGGCCATTGTTTTGGCACCTAGATCAATAGAAGAAGAATTAGTAGTATCGATAGAAGAGTATATCGTTCCTTCTTCGAATGACGATTCCGATTCAACCTCAGATAAGGTTGGTGAATTGGTAGGAACCCTTTCACCACCTCCAAAGGCTAACCTTCTTCATGCTTGCCTAATATGGAATAAAGTTCTCTCAATTTCGGGATCAAAAGTGGCTAAGCTCGGATCCGGTAGTGAACGCGTCATTCAATGAAAGAGGCATAGAGCTCATGATAAGAAAATGCACTAAACAAAGATTAATCCTAACTAACAATCAAACTAACAATCAATCAATGAAAATGCAAGTATTCACATATTAACATATTTACACTAACCAACAACATGGCACACATATGCAACTCCCCGACAACGACGCCATTTTGATGAGCTATATTTTGTCGGTATAGAATTTACCAAATAAGTTCGTTGTGAGTATAGTCTAAACCAAAAAGCTATAATGCATCAAACAAAGAAAATGTGTGTCCACAATTCAAATCAATAACCGAGAGTATTAGTCTCGAGTCGTTCTCCCTAAGAGTTGCCTTAGGATGCACATCATTGGTTAGAAGTCTCTTGGTGTTTGAAGTTAAATACGAGAAATGTAAACAAGCTTGCACAAAAGTAATGAACAAATAATCAAGTAGGCTAAGGGACACAAGAGATTGAACTAAACAAGAGTGAATGACAATCAATCAATATAAAAGCCTTGGCTAGGGTTGGGAATTGGAATTCCTATCATCATTATCTCCATCAATTGTGATATCAATTACTTATTGCTCTACTTAGTTAACCTCTAACTATGAAAGAAAGTCAAGTAAAGATAATCAATTTGAGTCCACAAGTCCTAGTCAAATCCTAGAGAGAGACTAGAGTTAGTGTCATTCAAATCAATTAGCAATTTCCAATTATTAATCAACAAATGACCTAGACAATTCAAGTATCTCCAATTATCTAACCCCTAAGCCAAGAGTAAAATTCTACTCCATAGCTGTAGTTGACATTTTCTCAAACATTTGGTGAGGAATAATGGAAGACATCATGAAATTGAGAAAAGTAATTGAATTAAAGCTTTCTATTGCAAAAAATCAACAACAATCAAACCATTAACAACAATGAACATGAAATTCCTCAATGCTTTAATAGAAATCAAATTAACAAGGTCTAGATCCAAGATCTACAATGCTAGAGCAACAAGAACACTAAATTGAGAGTAGAAAAAGAAGTTCTACAATCTAGAGCAATGTAAAATTGAATCAAATTCAGATCTCACCAAAGGATCCAAGTGCAATTGGAATTGAGAAAGCCAAAAACCTAGAGAGAAGTTGGAGTTTCTCTCTCTAAAAAAATGTAACTTCCCAAACTCACTAAAAAATGTGTAAAAGATCCTAGTTCCCTTCAATCCTTGGTCCTTTATGTATTTTCCCACCAGAATTCTACTCAAAACTGGGTCTAGAGCTCCCCTGAAATTGCCAGTCACGTTTTCATTAAAGAGGTCACGTGCGCGCGTCACGCGTATGCGTCGATGAGATTTACGATCCACGCGTACGCGTCAAGCGTGCGTACGCGTCGATGAGAATTCTGGCCAGCCATGCATATGCGTCCCTTTTCGCACGCCAATCCAAGATCCAGCTCCCACGCGTGCGCGTCGGCTGCGCGTGCGCGTCGGTGCCAATGCTCCAAAGCTCCATTTTTATGCTTCTTCCACTTATGCATGCTTTCTTTCCCTCTTGTAGACCATTTTTGCCCCCTATAAGCTCTGAAATCACTTAACAAACAAATCACAGCATCGAATGATAATAAAGGGAGATAAAAATATGGCTTATTTAGGGCCTAAAAAGCATGTTTTCAACCATTAAGCAAAATTGGGAAGGAAACACAAAACCATGCATTTTATATGGATAAGTGTGATAGAATGTTGATAAAATCCTCTTAATTGCGCACAAAATGTACCACGAAATAGTGGTGCATCACTCTATTTTACTTTTGTTTAGAATCTCTCCAAACTTATTTTGAAATCTTTTATTATGTATTTAATTTCTTTTGAAAACTTGCCTATAGAGGCTTTGATGTATATTCTGGGAGAGATAGGAAAATTACCGTTGTCAACTGATTTTATTACTGTACCCTAGTCGGCCTAAACTTCGCAGGTCGTGACTAGTGGCTATTATATTCATGTCTATATACATATATGTACCTTGTCTTTATTCTTTTCTTCCTTATTGTTATACCTTATCTTGATTCGCTATCCGAATATGTTTTATCTTCTTTTTTTCAATATGAGAGTGTTTCCGGGTGCGATTTTATCTTGCTCCCTTTTAGCATTCTCGTTAAATAACTCCTTTCAATCATATAGATATATATGTATTTTAATCCACCTTGTGAGTCGTATCACCTTACTATCGTTGACTTATGGCTCGAACATAAGGATTTGAATATTAGGGTGTTACAGATCTTGTCTTGATTTAGTTTTTCTTGCAATTCTTATTATTACATCTTTGTTCTCTTAGTTTCACTTGTTATTTCCTTTATTTGGCTGCTTCTATGCTTATGAACTCTTGTAGTTTTGATTTATATTTAATGCAATTTGATGTTCTTATGCTTATTGATGTTTAATTGAGTTGCTATTATTGTTATCTTGCATTTGGCTGTTTTAGATTTTATTATTATTGCAATTTTACCATGCTTTCATTTTATGCCTTCCAAGTGTTTGATAAAATGCTTGGTTTGGCTTTAGAGTAGATTTTAGCACTCTTGGCTTGAGATTGAGGACTTAGATTCCTTGATGTCATTGATATCCAGTGTGATTAGTAATTTAGGATCAATTATGTCCACTTGACTCACCCTCCGATGTTATAGGATAACTAAGTGGAATTAACCCTTTGTAATTATCATGCTGTGGTCAATGATCTAGGATAGGAAACCTAGACTCTTAATCCTTGCTATGAGTGTCTTTTAGCATTTATAGCTCCTTAGTTGTAGCTTTAATTTCTTGTTCATCATACTAAAAACCTCCAAAATTCTCATAACCAATAACATGTATACGTCCCTGCAATTTCTTTGAGAGGCGACCCGGGGTTTAAATACTGTCGGTTTTTATTGGTTTGACTTAAGTGACAAACAAATTAAACTTTGATTGAGAGTTATCTGTTGGTTTGGATCTATACTTCAACGAAATTATTTTGTGAAAATTTCAAACCGACGATTTTCCCATGTCAGTGCACCATCATTTAAAGTGGGTAAAGTTACTATTTTTTCCCTATATTTGTCCGTATATATACTTGATCCCTCTTTCTTCTTTTTCTTCTTCTTTTCATCTTCTCGTATGAAAAACTTCCATTTTCTTTCAAACTTCACTCTCTTTCGAAACTGGTTTTTCCTTTCAAGATCTTCTACTCAGTCTCGCAAAGCCTCGGTACTCATTTGTTATGTAACGGCCTAGCCTTTAGCCTCGAAGAAACGGCGCTTTTTCGGGATCAACCGGAATTTTTATGGAATTTTTAGGAATTTTAGTGCATATAAGCACCTCCACTACACAGGTGCTATGTCATCAAGCTGCTGAGTCAGCAGCTTGACTGCACCAGACACCTCTCCTAATCTAAGCAGGCACGTCGCAAAAAGTTGCGTTTTTGAACCACTTCGGGTCCGAATTTCAAAATTCTGATTTCCGTAGTTTGTCTCTATGTGACGAGCCGGTCTCGAATTTCGAGAGAAAAATTATATTAATATAATATTCATATATTATTATTTTATTTGGAATATTATATTATTATTTTCTCTAATGTGGTTAATGTTGATCTATGTTTGGTAATATAATAACTGAGCTAGAAATCTACCGGTAATGGATAATACCGGCATTCTTAGATGAACTTAGCAATGCTAATGCTTCATCATATATCTTTTATTCTCAAGACTATCATGTTACTAGTATTATTTATACTAGTAAAGCTCATGCTTATCCTTAAGTAGTATAATCTGATGTATCTAATTTTCGTAATTATCTTCAGAATGATATTTTATTATTAAACTCTGATGAGTCAGCACCCAGTGACACGTGGCTCTCCCAGAGTTAGCCACCACATGTTTCCTTTCTTGCTCTCCAAGAAAAGCTTTCTTAAGGAGGAAGTAAGAAATACTTGTGTTCTAATACATCTAGCTTCCGTAATTATCCTTTCTTGAGATATTTTTACACCAAAATTTAGGATAATGCTTATCCAAACCCCACGTTCTCCCACGTATCATCATTACTATCATTTTTACATTCTAAACAAGTTAGAATTCGAAATTCTTGAGAGAGAAATGGAAGAACTTCCATGAAAACTTCCATGAACACCTAAGCTTCTTTCTCCGTTCTTTTTCAAACTAAAACCCCTATCAAAAATCTAATCCGACCAAAATGATCACCTCTTCCTCCTCTTCATTTCTATATCAATTTTCATGGAGTAAATCAAGGCATGATGGCTGCTCCTCCTCCTTGAAGTTTCATCCATGGTGGGAACTCAAGCTGATGATGTTTTCTTCATGTTTTCTCTTAAGATCTCTTGTTCAATAACCACAGGCTCTAAGAAAACGTGATTTCTAGCTGCCTTGAGGTGAGGAAAACCTACTTTTCACCATCATGAAGCTTCAGCCTTCATGGTTCATATGGTTCTAAAGTTGTTTTTGATGTTAAAATAGGCGTAAAAGTGCTTTTGGAAGCTTGTTCTTGGTTCAATTCTTGGCAGCTGCAAAGGAGGTAAGGTTTGGTAAATTAATCAATGAATGGTTGTTTTCTTGAAGTGCTAAATTAGATCTTTTTGCTTGAGGCTTGATTTTGAGTGTTTGTATGATGGTTTGATCATGAGATCTTGTTGTTTAATGCTTGAAAATCAAGTTTTTGATGGATCTGAAGTTGTTGTTGTTGATGCTGGAAAACGTGGCTTTCCAGCCATGAAATTCATGATATTTGATGTGTTTTTGATGTGTATTTGATGGCTAAAACGTTGCTCTTTGGTTTGGTCAAAATCAGGTAAAAATCAATTACCGAAAAGATTGAAAAACTAGTTGAAAATCAAGCTGAAATCTGATGAACTTTTGGAAAAATATTTTTGGTCTTTGAAGGACAAGAAAAACGTAGGTTTTGATGATTTTGGGGTCAAATTATAATTATTAAAAAGTTTGGGGTTGAAAGTTAATTAAAGAAAAGTTAAGGGGCCAAAGCGCAAATATTAAAAGTTAAGGGGTCAAAATGCAATTTCCAAAAA